>NC_092385.1:72576746-72936746 GCF_030028105.1 Mobula birostris | reverse complement strand
GGTAACAGTGTGAAAAGGGTATGTCCTGGGTGCTGAGGATCCTTAATGATGGACGCCAACTTTCTAAGGCACCACTTCTTGAACATGTCATGGAAGCTATGGAGGCTGGTACTCATAATAAGTTTCTGCCACTTATTTCTATCTTGTGCAGTAGCCGCCCCACCACCCCCACCCCCATACCAGGCAGCCAGTCAACCAAATTTTCTCAAACTCCCAATGAAATATAGCCACTGCTTTGCCTTCTTTATAGCTGCATCAATACGTTGTATCCAGTTTAGGTCCTTGGAGATCTTGACACCCAGGAACTTGAAATTGCTCAGTCTTTCCACTTCTGATCCCTCTATGAGGACTGGTTTGTGTTCCCTCCTCTCACTCTTCCTGAAATCCACAATCAACTCTTTGGTCTTGCTGGTCAAGGTTGTTGCTATGACACCACTCAACTAGCTGGTATATCTCGCACCTATATGCCCTTTTGTCACCACCTGAGATTCTGCCAACAATGGCTGTATTGTCAGTAAATTTATAGATGCTGTTTGAGCTATGCCTAGCCACACAGTCATGGGTGTAGAGAGAGTAGAGCAGTGGGCTAAGCACATATCCCTGTGGAGTGCCAGTGTTAATTGTCAGCAAGGTGGAGATGTTATTACCAATCCTCACAGATTGTGGTCTTCTGGTTTGGAAGATGAGGATCCAATTGCAGAGGGAGGTCCAGAGGCTCAGGTTCTGTAGATTTTTCAATCAGGACTGTAGGAATGATGGTGACAGATGCAGAGCTATAGTCAATAACATAGGTATTTGCATTGCCCAGGTGATCCAATGCATACTTCCTTAATAAATGCATGGAGACTTTTCCGACTATGGAGTCCACACTGTCCCTTAGAGTGATCCCATTCCTCCATGTATTTCCCTGTAACCTATTACTTTTCCCATACTAATGAGCACCCCTCTAAAATTCCTACCATTCCACTACTCTAGTGGTAAATTACAGACATCAATTAACTTACCAAGTAGCTCAAGGAAATAGGAGCATCCTATGGATGTCTGTGCATTTCCAGCAGAATGTGCAAACTCCTCACAGACATCTCCTGTGGTTAGGAATGAGAACTATAAGGTAGCAACTCTACCTGTGTGTCGTTCTGCCACCCATCATGCACCTTTAAATAATTTATCATGTAAGCACGGTTTAATATTTTTCTAAAGGTATGTGTAAATATTAGTAAAGCATATTTAGATGCTTCTAGAAGTTTGGGTAAGTACATGAATGGGAGTAGTATGGTTCAGGTACAGGTCAATTGGACTAGATTAACAGTTCAGCATGGACTAGATGGGCCAAAAGGCCTGGTTATGTACTGTGGTTTTCTATGACACTGTTTGGACGGCGCGGAAGCGTAGTGATTAGCATCAGTGACCTGGGTTCAATTCCTGCCCTGCCGGTGAGGAGTTTGTACATTCTCCCCATGGCAGTGTGGGTTTCCTCCAGGTGCTCCAGTTTCCTCCCACATTCCAAAGACATGGGCAAATCGCTCCCATGGATATAATTCGGCGGCATGGCTTTATTGGGTTAGAAAGGCCTGTTACTGAGCTGTATCTCTAAGTAAGTGACTATGATCATCAAAGGTTGTATAGTTCAAAGGACTTTGACAGCAGCGATTGTCAAAAGGTCAATGGGCAGTCAGAGGTGGGGTCTTTGGATCCCAAACCATTGAGGTTTTGGCATCATCCACAGATCTTTGTCTCTGCAGCCACAAACATCTAGTCTGTAGTGTGAACAAGGGGAGTGGGCTGTTTGAACAAAGTCCAGACTCTTATCTCTTCAGCACTTTTTGCAGATCTCTTTTGTTCATTCTTCCAATGCTTAAGACTGATTAAGTGTACGGGGTGCCATGTTAGCATAGTGTGACACTATTACAGATCGGGCTGTCAGAGTTTGAAATTCAGTTCCAATGTTACCTGTAAGGAATCTGCATATCCTCCCCTTGGAATGCATGGGTTTCTCCGGGTGTTCCGGTTTTCTCTCACAGTCCAAAGATGTACCGGTTAGTAGGTTATTGTAAATTGTTCTATGATTAGGCTATGGTTAAAATGGGGGTTACTGGGTGGTGCAACTTAGAAGGGCCTATTCTGTGCTGTATCTCAATAAATAAGTAAATAAGCAAGCATAGCCTATTAAAATATGGTGAAACATCAAAGTTAGTCACTCTGCTCCACATTTAGGCATTAGACACGGTGAAATTTTATACTTTCTGATGGCAATAACATGACTATTTGTCTTTCAGCACACACAAAATACTGGAGGAGCTCAGCAGGCCAGGGAGCATCTATGGAAAAGAGTACAATCGACATTTCAGGCCAAGACCCTTCCACAGGAACATTGACGGTACTCTTTTCCATAGATGCTGCCCGGGCTGCTGAATTCCTCCAGCATTTTGTGTGTAATGCTCGGATTTCCAGCATCTATAGATTTTATCTTGGTTACTATTTGTCTTTCCTTGATTCTATTGTATTTCTTTGGTTCATTAAGGTTGTTATGTCTGGGGAGGTAGTGGGGATAAGCTCCCACTACCTATTAAATGCTCCCAATGGCATGCCTCTGACAAATAAATCCAGCCTCTGGACTTCACATATGGTTGAACTACAAATCCCGGCGGAGCCATTTCTACTGACAGAAAAAGGGGCAAAGGCGGGTTACTGGTGCCTTAAGACCAGTCACCTCAGGCAGATGGGGCTCGTCAGCTGTGGTTGGCAGCTCATCTAGAAGAAGGAAAACTAGGATCTCAAACCTCTACTGCTTTGTGGCTATACCCACTCATGGGGAAGGCTTTGGAAGTGAA
Organism: Mobula birostris; assembly: GCF_030028105.1. Classification (NCBI taxonomy): domain Eukaryota; kingdom Metazoa; phylum Chordata; class Chondrichthyes; order Myliobatiformes; family Myliobatidae; genus Mobula; species Mobula birostris. The sequence continues at coordinate 72,933,915 of NC_092385.1, read as the reverse complement.
CCCTGAGGAAAAATCTAGGGCTGGAGTTTCTAAGGCAGTTCTACGTTGAGTTCAACATTGACTGGTAACTCCCGTGACACCACTGATGCCAAATTATATCAGTGCTGGTCTCTGCCATTCCTTTGGATTCATAAGCTGCATGGAGAGGGGGAACCTGCTAAGTGGGCAATAGCTTGCTCTCCATGTCGTACTGCCTTGGCTTGCGTACTGGCAGCATGGTTGACGTAGACCAACAGAAGGCCTTTGGTTTCCACAGCTGCATAAGTCTAGGGAAGACGATCTCTGGCCCCACCAAACGTGTGAGAGTGAGGCGTGAGCCCACCCCAAAACCCCCTATTTGTGAGGATGCTGTGTAATTTGTTACCCTGTTACAAATGAGTGCCATGAAATAACAGACAGTACACTGCATACAATTAAACGATTTAGCTTCATAATTCTTAATGTGACTAAAGAGCTAGTAAAGGAAAGAACAAAAAGAAAGAAAAGGACCCAGTTTAATAAAATAGTCTAATGTTTCCTGCACAATTTGGAGCTCACGGTTTCCCCAGGTCACCGATCCTCAATCAATCTCCCCCTGTTTTTCTTCGAATCATGGTCCCGCTCCAGGTCGAATCCTATGACCTCTTCTCTCTTCATCTCTCTTGAGCCACATAAAAAAACCCAAGCCCAATCTTAGTGTACCTCAACAGAGAAACGTCCCCTTCAATTCAACCATCCTAATTGGATGGCAGACATGTCTCCTCATCTCTTATCTTCAACAGTAACCCAAACGTAAGCTGAAAACAAGCAGCTCACACAGACAGCACAAAATGAAATACGTGCAGCATAACAGCAAAAAAATATGAACCAGGGCATTACACCTGCAACAAAATGAATCTCAGGGTAGTATTCAGTGAATTATACTTACATTAATAATAAATTTCCTTTGAACTTTTACAAAGGATATCCTTATAAGGTGAGTGGAGGAAAATTAGGAGAAATGTCAGAGGTAGCCTTATGGGTTGTGTAGAAGGGAAGGGTTACACTGATCTTGGAGTAAATCAATGAATCTTTATTACGGTTACATTTCTATGCAAAGACAGATTGTTGATACCTATGGGAAAATGGATTTAAAAGGCAAAAAAGGAGATAAGTTTAAAAGGGAATAGGGAATTAGATGGCATCAAGCTGTGATCTGCACAGAATGGAATCCAGTTCATTAAAGGTACGACAACAGTGGAGAGTTGAGAAAGAAGCAGTGGTGAATGGTTGTCTTTACTCCACATGTCACAACAACCGCAAAATCTTTATGGTGAGCCCTTCAATGTTGGAGAGTATCTTTTTGAGTCTTATTATTTATTTATTTAGAGATCCAGCAGGGTAACAAGCCCTTCTGCCCCAATTACACACAAGTGACCGATTAATGTACTAACCAATATGTCTTTGGAATGTGGGAGGAAACTGGATCACCCAGGCAAAAACAGGTGGTCACGGGAGGAACGTACTGTACAAACTCCTTACAAACAGCGATGTAAGTCTTACTCAGGGAACTGCTGCATTGACATACGTTGATTCAAGTTCAGCTTATTGTCATTCAACCATACACATCAAATGAAGCAACAATTCCATACACTATGCTTTTGCCAAGGCAAGAGGGAAAAAGAAATTTAAAATAAGTTAATTATGTTTTGCGTAAGATAATGATTATCCATGAAGCTGTTTCTTTGTGTGAAAGGTGGATGATGTAGACTTAACTTGGGTGCCATGGTAGCACAGCAGTTAGTGCAACACTATGACACCTTGGGACCTCAGAGTTTGGAGTTCAATCCTGGCATCGTGTAAGGAGTTCACACGTCCTCCCTGTCACTGTATGTGTTTCCAAAGATGTAATGATTAGTCATTGCAGATTGTCCTGTGATTAGGTCGGGTTGTTGGCAACGCAACTCAAGGCCTGGAAGGGCTTATTCCACACTGTACTTCTTAAAAAGATACTTCAGTCGGTCACCTCACCTAGATTCCTGGACTGACTGGTTTGAATATTGAGAGTGTGTGAGAACTCCCTTAGCTTGTGTTAGATAACATAATTCCGTAGGTGAAGATTGAATTGGCAAGCTCATCTCAAGGTGAAGAGCTGCTTTATCCATAGCTGCACTCAGCTGCGTGCTGCCCTTCTATGTATCCAGCACTGTCCTCATTCATTAAGCTGTAAGCCTGAAACATTCGCTTCTCTTTAATCAGCTTTCACTCTAATTCTGTACCGGTGTTTTGCTATTGTCTTAACACAGATATTGAAAGCAGCACCTTCCAGTTCACTGAGATCCTCAATGCAGAGCAACAGTGAACTGCACGAAATTCAGCTCCATGCCGTGGAGTCCATTAACGACCTGCACTGCACCAATTCCAACCTGGAGTTTGCTAAACCTTACTCAGGTAACTGGCTGCATTGACATTCTGTTGCTTTAAGTTCAAGGTCAAGTTTAGTTTGTTTCACCAAACGCAGCAATGTTCCCCCAGACCAAGATGTACAACACTACATATATATGTGCACATGTATATAACTCAAACACATAATGTATAAAGTAATGCTCCCACAAATAATAAAGTACATATATGATATAAATGAAAAAGTAAACAGTATAACCCTACTGGCACTTAATGTGTGATGAGACTTGGGTGGTGGCAGGGAATTCAGTCGTCCTACAGCCTGGGGGAAGAAGCTGTTTCCCATCCTAACAGTTCTTGTCATAATGCTACAGTATTGTTGGATGGATGGGAGGGATTACTGGCAATGCTATGGGCCCTGCGTGCACAGTTCTCCTGATATATACCTCTAATAGGTGGAAGAGAGACCCCAAATATCCTCCCAGCAGTACTCACAAACCTTTGTAGGGATTTGCAGCCAGAAGCCTTGCAATTTTCCGTACCAGATGGCGATGCAGCTAATTAAATTCACAGATCTGATTAAATCCTACATAAAAGATTTATGTCAAGGATTAAGACCCAGTGTACAGTCACAACGTGAAAAGGTAGTTTCAGAGAAGAGGAATGGCAAAATGTGCCCTAGGGACTTAAGTGAGGAAGGGCAACAACACCTCTGTCACAATTATTCTCAAGTCTGCCCAGCAAGATTGCGTCCTAGGACTCAGCCTTCTACTCTATTCCCTATACACTCACCACTCTGTGGCCAGTGCCTGCTTGGACTCCATCTACAAGTCTGCAGATGATACCACTGTAAAGGACCATATCTCAAATAGTGATGAGTCAGAAAGGAAATACAGGAAGGAGATGGAGAGCGTAGTGACATGGCGTCGTGAGAACAACCTTTTCTTCAATATCAGCAAAACAAAAGAACTATTCATTGACTTCAGGAAGGAGGGTAGAGCACATATTCCTGTTTACATCAACAGCTTTAGGTTGAGAGAGTTGAGCGCTTCATATTCATAGGATCCTAAGAAAGAAGAGCAGAATCAGGCCATTCAGCCGATTGAACCTGCTCTGCTTTTCCTTCATGACTGAGTTATTATCCCTTTCAATCCCATTCTTCTGCTTTCTCTTCATAACCTTTGATGTTCTTACTCATCAAGAACCTATCAACCTCCTCTTTAAATGCACCCTATGACTTTGGCCTCCACAGCTGTCTGTGGCAAAGAATTCCACAGATTCACCACCCTTTGGCTAAAGAAATTCCTCATTCTCTTCATTCTAAGGATACGTCCCAGAATCTCCCCTATAGAAAGCATCCTCTGCCAGTTCAGTCTATCCAGGCCCCTCGATACTCAATACGTTTCAATGAGATCCCTCCTCATTCTTTTAAACTCCAGTGAGTCCAGTCCCAGAGCCAGCAAATGCTAATCAACTTGTTCATTAGCTTGACTACTGGCGTGAGAGCCTGGTCCTGTGAAACTGTTATAATGGGCCAATGAAATTCACTAGCATTGTGGTTAGTGTGATGCTATTACAGCTCGGGTTGTTCAATTCTGGCTCCACCCTATAAGAAGTTTGAATGTTCTCCCCCCGAACTGCATGGGTTTCCTCTAGGTACTCCTGTTTTCTCCCACAGTCCAAAGACAAACTGGTTAGTAGAGTAATTGGTCATTGTAAATTGCCCTGTGATTAGGATAATGTTAAATAGGTGGGGTTGTTGGGTGGTGCAGCTTGTTAGGCCGGAAGGGCTAATTCTGCGCGGTATCGCTAAATCAATAAATCATGTCATTTCATTGAAGAGTACCAAATTCTTAGGGGGCTTGATAAAATAGATGTTCAGAGGCTGTTTCCTTTGGAAAGAAAGATAAAAAAATGTCTTTATAAAGCACATTCCACATTTCCAGATACAGTAAAGTACTAATTATTTACTTCCAGAGTGCAGTCATATTTATTACAGTGCCTATAAAAAGTACTCACCCTCCCTTGAAAATGTTCATGTTTTATTATTTTACAACGTTGAATCACAGTGGATTTAATTTGGCTTTTTTGACTCTGATCAACAGAAAAAAAACACTTCTGTGTCAAAAGTGAAAACAGATCTCTACAAAGTGATCTAAATTAATTACAAATATAAGCCACAAAGTAATTGATTGTATAAGTATTCACCTCCCATTAATATGACACACCAAATCATCACTGGTGCAGCCAATTGATTTTAGAAGTCACAAAATAATTAGTTAAATGGAGCAAACAGGAGGAAATCTTCAGATGCTGGAAATTCAAGCAACACACACAAAGTGCTGGTGGAATGCAGCAGGCCAGGCAGCATCTATAGGAAGAGGTACAGTGGACGTTTCGGGCCGAGACCCTTCGTCTCCTGACGTCGACTGTACCTCTTCCTATAGATGCTGCCAGGCCTGCTGCGTTCTACCAGCATTTTGTGTGTGTAGTTAAATGGAAATTTGTTTCTCGACACCTGTGTGCAGACAAGGTGTTTCAACTGATGGTAGTTAAATATACACCAGTATCTGAAAGGTCCAACTGTTGATGAGCCAGTATTCTGACAAAAACTACACCATGAAGACAAAAGAACACTCCAAGCAACTCTGCAAAAAGGTTATTGAAAAGCGTAAGTCAGGAGATGGATACAAGAAAATCTCCAAGTCACTGAGTATCCCTTGGAGTACTGTTAAGTCAATTATCAAGAAATGGAAAGAATATGGCACAGCTGTAAATCTGCCTAGAGTAGGCCGTCCTTAAAAGCTCAGTGATCGGGCAAAAAAGGGACCTATGACAACTCTGGAGGAGTTACAAGCTTCAGTGGCTGAGATGGGAGAGATTGCGCATACAACTGTTCCCTGGGTGCTTCACCAGTCACAGCTTTATGGGAGAGTGGCAAAGAGAAAGCACTGTTGAAAAAAACTCGCATGAAATCTCAGCTAAAATTTGCTATAAGGCATGTGGGAGATTCTGAAGTCAGCTGGAAGAAGATTCTATGGTCTGATGAAACATTGAGCTTTTTGGCCATCAGACTAAACCCTATGTTTGTCATAAGCCAAACATTGCACATAATCAAAAACACACTATCCCTACCATGAAGCATGGTGGTGGACGCACTGAGGTTGGATGGGACTACAATCAGAGGTAATGGATTAAAGGCAAAAGATTAAATGTTTAAGATGAACATGAAGGAAACACTCAGAAGGTCGTGGGAGCGTGGAATGAACTACCAGTGCAAGTGTTGCATGCAAGCTCGATTTCAACATTTAACAGAAGTTTGGATAGGTACATGGATATTAGGCATATTGATTGCTATGGTCTGGGTGGAGGTCAATAGGATGAAGCAGCTTGAATAATTTGTCACTGACTAGATGGGCTGAAGGGCCTGTTTCTGTGTGATACTTTTCTATGACTCTATCACTCTAAAAAAAATTCATGGTATCATTTAACAAGGAAATAGACCATTTGGTCCAACTCATCTACAGCATATTCCATTTTAACCTCTTTGCCAATAACTTGCTCCATGGATTTAGCACATAGAACATAGAAATCTACAGCACATTACGGGCCCTTTGGCACACAATGTTGTGCCTACCATGCAACCTGCTCTAGAAACTGCCTAGGACTGCATAGCCCTCTATTTTTTTAAGCTCCATGTACCTATCTAAGAGTCTCTTAAAAGACCCTATTTTATCCACCGCTACCAGCATCACTGGCAGTGCATTCCACTCTTTGTGTGATAAACTTACCTCTGACATCTCCCCGTACCTTCTTTCAAGCACCTTAAATCTTTGCCCCCTAGTGTTAGCCATTTCAGCCTGCGAACAAGCCTCTGGCTATCCACAAAATCAATGCCTCTGATCATCTTATACACCTTTATCAGGTCACTTCTCATCCTCTGTTGCTCCAGGGAGAAAAGGCCAAGTTCACTCAGCCTGTACGCGTAAGGCATGCTGCTTAATCCAGGCAACATCCTTGTAAATCTCCTCTGCACTCCATGCCTAAGCGATTTTTGTGTTCATCCAGACTCACATTAAGTGGTACCAGTGACCCAACTTCAATAACTCTCTCAGAAAGTGTATTCCACATACTTACCACTCTCTGGGTGAAGAAGGTCCCCTCAAAAACCCTCGAAACCTCTTTTCCCTATCTCTACACCCATGTGCTTTAATTGTATATGGACAAAATTTTACCCTAGTCCAATCTACCTACACCCTTCATAAGTTTGTATACCTCAATTAGGTTCGACAGACAGAATCAGAATCAGGTTTATTGTCACTGACATAAGTAGTGAAATTTGTTGTTTTGTGGCAGCAGTACAGAAATATACTATAAATTATAATAAGATATATATGTGTTAAATAAATAATGCAAGAAGACTCAGGCTGTCCAGTCTCTCCTTAGAGTTGTCTTAGAGTTGTGCTGTTCCATCCCATGCATCATCCTCGTGAATCCCTTTTGCACCTTTCCAACACTATCACTCACTTCCTATTACCTTGATGACCAGAACTACATGCAGTACTCCACCTGAGGTATGGCCAAGGTTTGATAAAGTTGGAACAGTTATTTCTACTTCTGAATTCATTTCCCTGATGTTTCAGGTTAATGACTCTTCACCGGAATGGGAGGCATTGAAGACTGCCACTGACTTTGTGGAATTCATTGCCACAGATGGCTATGGAGGCTAAGTCATAGAGTATATTTAAAGCAGAGGTTGATTGGTTCTTGATTAGTGCAAGAAGACCCAGGCTTGATGTCAAAGGTTACAGGAAGAAGGCAGAAGGAGAGAAACAAATCAGCTATGATCAAATTGTAGGGCAGGTTCGATGGTCCGAATGGCCTAATTTTGCTCCAATGTCTTCTGTTTTCACCAGTAAGGAGGAACCAAGTTTTAAGATATTTAGTTACAGATGATTCCATCTAATGTGTGATAGAATTTCCTTATATTTGGCCAGTCAGCATCACCATGTTTTCCAAGTAAAGTATGGAAGAGCTCATTTTTCCAAGGTATCACTTGGTTGCTGTGTGCACCATCTAAAATTACATTGAAGTTAAACAGTACCTGCTAGCACCTACCACTGAAGGACAAATGAAACATCAGCATCTGTAAATTTCTGACCAGATCGCACACCATGCTGTCTTAGAAATTTATACATTGGGCTCCAGTTAACTGGCCATTGGTTAATCAAGACTTCGCTTATTTGGGTCAACCCTTAAAGAACAAAAACTAATGAGAAAATAGCCAGGATTTGATTTGTTACCTTTGGGACACCATGTTGCTTAATTGGAGCAGGAAACTGTTGCTGAACAGTTTCTAACTAGCGTCAGTCACGTGCACTTAGACGCTGCACCATGCTTTTTGATTAGTCAGGGCATCAAAGGTTACTGGGAGAAGGTAGGATGATGGAGTTGAGAGGGATAATAAATCAACTATGATGGAATGGCAGAGCAGACTCAATGGGCCAAATGGCCCAATTCTGCTCCTGTGTCTTGTGGACTTCACTTTCATGGTATGTCACTGAAATTGCAGCCACTGATCAGTAGCTGAAACCCTGTTCCTGCCATTGAAATTCTGTGCTGAAGCCTTCAGGTCTCTGTGTCCTTTTGGGTTGGTCACCTTTTACCTTGTTACCTAAGTAACTTTCTGAAGCTGTTACTCTGACTGTAACTCAATGTAGCTTTACTTCTTTGATGTACATAATATATTAAATAACTATATAAATGCAAATTGTGAGAGTATAGGTATACAAACCTATGAAGGGTATAGATGAGCTTAGAGGTATACAAAATTGTGAGTGGAGAGATAGGGTAAACACAAGAAGGCTTTTTCCACTGACCTTGAGTGGGAAAAGAAGTAAAGGTCCAGAGTTAAGGGTGATAGGAGAAATATTCAAGGGGAATCTGAGGGGGATCTTCTTCACTCAGAGTAGAGAGAGTGTAGAATGAGCTGCCAGTGGAAGTGGTGGATGCAAGTTCGATTGTATTTAGGAGTTTGGATAAGTACGTTTGTAGATGGGTGGAAGGGGTATGGAGGACTTTGGGCTAGGTGCAGGTCAATGGGACTAGGCAGAATAACAGTTTGTCACAAAGTACATAGGCTGAAGAGCCTGTTTCTGCATTGTAGTACTCTATGTCTCTACAACAGATAACCATTCTACAAAAGTTTTTGGTAGATTCTTCATGATGATGAAGCGTCATCTACTACAGTATTGTCACAGTAGTGTAGAGGTTAGCACGATGCTTTTTCAGCTCGGAGTGTTAGAGTTCACAGTTCAGTTATGGCATCCTCTGTAAGAAGTTTGTACATTCTCCCTAGAGAATGTGTGGGTTTCCTCCAGGTGCTTTGGTTTCCTCCCACAGTCCCAAGATGTACTGGTTATCAAACCTTACAACTCCTCCCTTGGAGGGTCAGACATCCTGAGCCAATAGGCAGGTCCTGGACTTATTTCCTGGTATAATTTACATATTACTATTTAATTATTTATGGTTTTATTACTATTTAATTATTTATGGCGCAACTGTAATGAAAACCAATTTCCCCCAAGGATCAATAAGGTATGACTATGACTATGACTATGACTATTAATTGGTCATTGTAAATTTTTCCATGATTAGGCTAAGGTTAAATCAGAGGTTGCTGGCGGTGTGGCTCAGTGGACTGGAAGGGCCTATTCTGTGCTGTATCTCTAAATAATAGCCAGCTAGTGGTGTAGTGCCATCAGTACCGGACTTCGAGGAGAGTGATTCCGAGATTGAACCCGGCTGGCTCCTTGCACACTTTCCATCTGTGCTGGGTTGAGCATCGAGCTAGCACTCGGCCTCGTAAAACACAGACAAAGTAGTAAAGAAACAGCAAGACTGCCATGCGATATGCCGCAAGACACGGAGAAGAATAACAACAACAATCTTTAAATAAACAAACAAATGAATAAATAAATAAAAGATTGCCGCCCTTAAATTTGGCTGTAATGCTCATTTTACAGATCAAAACCAGACGAGATCTTCAGCCAACTTCACAGGACCGGAAGTGTCTGTGAACGGGCTGGTGGCTGCTCCTTTACTGGAACCGGGACAGGGTGAGCCAGCCCTAACTCATCTGTTCGATCCACATCAGGAGTCCCAAGATCACTGTGAATGCAACTGTATCTGCTGCCAACCAGCTTGTCGAGATAATGTTTTCTTTGCAGTGGTAATTCTGCTTGTGTCGATCACCATTATCATTGGCCTGTTCACTGTTTGTTACATGGGTACGTTTGAACTCCCTAATTATTTTCTTTCAAACCATATGCATGCTTTATGTTCAAGTTCAAGTTTATTGCCATTCAACTTTACACATGTATACTGCCAAATGAGATGGTTTCTCCAGACAAAGGTGTATAACGTGGTACCTATAACACATATAATCTACAGATGTACTGTGAAGAGCATTCTGATTGCAACACTGTCTGGTATGGACAGGCTACTGCACAGGATTGGAAAATACTGCAGAAAATTGTGAATTCAGCAGCTGTAGACTCCCCAGTATCGAGGACACTTCAAAGACAATGCCTCGAAAAGATGGCATCCATTATTGAGGATTCCCCATCACCCAGAACATGCCTTGCTATCATCAGAGAGGAAATACTAGAGCCTGAAGCCACACACTCAATGTTTCAAGAACAGCTTCTTCCCCTCCACCATCCGATTCCTGAATAGAGAAGAACCCATGAACACCATCTCAGTTCTCTCATCTCTCATTTTTCCCTACTTATTTAATTCAGTTTTTAAAAAATTATATTTATTATTATTTATAGATTTTATTTTTATGTAATGCCTGTATTGCTACCATTAAGCAACAAATTTCACAACATATGCCAGTGATATTAAACTTCATTCTGATTCTGATTCATACACATAACACATGAAGTAATGCTACCACAAATAAATTAACAGATTATTGTTCCTTTGTTTCATCAGCTTGATATCAATGTCAGAGATTATGTTTGATTTAGGAGTTGGGAAAGAGAAATATTGTTGCATCTTATGGGCTTATCTGCAAGCAAGCACTTGCTATTTAATAGGTGGCAGTTATAACAATAAAATTAATTGAATTAAATTTTTTATTAAATGGAATTTAAGAGAGTACAGATGGAATTTGGAACAGCAAGCAATCTGCTGGAGGAACTCAGTGGCATCTGTGGAGGGGGTGATGTAAGAATTGTCATCAATTTGGGTCAAAACCTACATCAGGTCTCATGCTTCTGATTGGGTAGGAGAGGCAGGGAGGTGAAGCAGGAGCAGAGGGGCATAGGGTTAGATTAGAAACAACAAAACAACCTCAGCCTCTCTTCACATGGCCTCAGAACACCCGGACAATACAAACACCCGGACAATACAAACACCCGGACAATACAAACACCTGTGTCAGGATGCTGTTAATCGACTATAGCTCAGCATTTAATGACATCATTCCCACAATCCTGATTGAGAAGTTGCAGAACCTGGGCCTCTGTACCTCCCTCTGCAATTGCATCCTCAACTTCCTAACCGGAAGATCACAGTCTGTGCGGATTGGTGATAAAATATCCTCCTCGCTGACGATCAACACTGGCGCACCTCGGGGTGTGTGCTTAGCCCACTACTCTATTCTCTATATACACATGACTGTGTGGCTAGACATAGCTCAAATACCATCTATAAATTTACTGATGATGCAACCATTGTCGGTAGAATCTCAGGTGGTGATGAAAGGGTGTACAGGAGTGAGATATACCAACTAGTGGAGTGGTGTCACAGCAACAACCTTGAGTACTCAACGTCAGTAAAATGAAAGAGCTGATTGTGGACTTCAAGAAGGATAAGATAAAGGAGCACATACCAATCCTCATAGAGGTATCAGACGTGGAGAGAATGAGTAGTTTCAAGTTCCTGGGTGTCAAGATCTCCGAGGACCTAACCTGGTCCCAACATATTGATGCAGCTACAAAGAAGGCAAGACAGTAACTATACTTCATTAGGACTTTGAAGAGATTTGGTATGTCAACAAAAACACTAAAAAAAAATCTATAGATATATTGTGGAGAGCATTCTGACAGGCTGCATCACTGTCTGGTATGGGGGCGGGGTGGGGGTGCTACTGCACAGGACCAAAAGGGTCGTAAATTTAGTCGGCTCCATCTTTGGTACTAGCCTACAGAGTACCCATCTAAGCCATGCCTTCTTCTCACTGCTGCCATCAGGGAGGAGGGACAAGAGCCTTAGGTCCCACACCATCAGGTTCAGGAACAGTTATTACCCTAAAATCTTCAGGCTCCTGAGCATGGATAACTTAACTAACTCCACACTGAAGTTACTCCACAACCTACAGACTCACTTTCAAAGACTTTACAGCTCACATTCTAAGTACTAGTTATTTGTTTTTTAAAATACTTGCATAATTTGTCTTCTTTTGCACATTGGTTGTTTGTCAGTTTTTGTTTATGTATAGTTTTTTAAATAAATTCTGTTATATTTCTTTATTTTCCTGTAAATGCCTGCAAGAAAATGAATCTCAGGGTGGTATATGGAGACAAATTTGTACTTTGATAATTAATTTACACAAGTTCCCACAAACAGCTAAGAGATGAATGACCAGATCATTGGTGTTATTGGTGTTGGTGTACAGGCATTGGTTGAATCTTGCTCACGTCTTCAAAGAGAACTAGGGGAGCTTTGATACATTGCAGGATCCATTTTACATCTCATTTCTAACTGCATCACCCTCTCAGCTGCATGCTCTCTTTGGGCTGAAATCCTTGGTTATCTCATGACAAAATCTGCCATTATCCTTCCTTTCTCTGTGTTCAAGGAAACCAGCTATCAAGGAAACACAATAATGTGAAACCAAACATCTTATTTTAATTCAGGTGATATGTCCTGATGCAAAATCAGAGACATTGCTCTTGCAGAGGGGTATATTGAGACCTACATTTGACACTGATCCTGATAATGAGGGTCCAGGAGGGAATTAAGGGTTGTGGAGAATGGGAATGGAACAAGGATTGAGGCAAAGATTAAATCAAGCATGATGTTGTTGAAAGGTAGGACAGCTTGAAAGAAGATGCAGCCTATTTTCCTTTTTTATCTTTGTGTTCCCATTATACTGAGGAATATGTGTATTCTCCAAGAGCTCCCAATCTTTGTAATTCTCAATTCTGAGGTGTTAATCATATAATTGAAGCTAAGATGGGCATTTGGACAATAATGAAGTTAAAGATGTAGGTATAGGGTAGGAAGGTTGAAGTGATTGATCCTGGCTCAATTCCGCCACTGTCTGTAAAGGGTTTCTACTTATTCCCCATTTCTTCTGGGTGCTCTGGTTTCTTCTCACATTCCAAAGATATACACTACTGTGCAAAAGTTTTAGGCACATATATATAATTAAGGTGTCTAGAACCTTTGACAGTGCTGTATTTGTCAATGTGGAATGGAGGGTGAGTTTGTAAATCTGGCTGGAGCAAAGGATGTTGGGAATGGCAAGAGCCACCTTGGTTGCGAGATCTTATGTGAAACATGGAAGAAAGTTTCAGAGGAAGGGAAGAAATGTTTTAATTTCAAAGAAAAGTTTGAATGTGTATCAGAGTTAACCTCTCTGCTAATATTCTTGAATTAATTCTATTAGGAAAAATGAACAAAGAATTGAAGGAGATGTCCAGTTATCTGGATGCCTTGGACCAGAGTGTGAAACAGATGAAATTTGCAAGCTACCTATTACAAAACCAGATGAACTTCACAGAGAACATAGATACAATCAACAACACATAAGCTACCATTTAACAAGAGCATGCCTCTCTCTGTATATGAAACTGGTGTGATTTGAATGTTGAGTGCTGTAAATTAATACAAGATGAATGTTGGAGCTGCTCATTAAATGTACAAAAATAGTAGGCTGATACCTATCTAACCATGAATTTATTAATTTAAACAATTTTTGTCAGTAAATGTACCAATGCAAAACAGGATATCGCCATGAATCAACTTTAAACATCATTTCCCACTTCCAATATAAATCATTTATTTTCTTTGCAATAGTTACACATGGCTCCAAATAGTACTATTTAATACTCAGTGGGTCAGACAGCATCTGTGCAGAAAGAAATACAAAAAAAAAATAGCCATCCGTTAGTCTCGTGAGACCATGGATTTGCGCCTTGAAAGGTTTCCAGGGTGCAGGCCTGGGCAAGGTTGTATGGAAGACCAGCAGTTGCCCATGTTGCAAGTCTCCCATGCTGCGGAGAGAAAGAGTTATCCACCTGTCGGATGAAATTTCGTCAGAAATGAAGGATGTAGAAATTGGACAATGTTTTAGTGTTTCAAGTTAGAGAAAGAGGGAACATTTGTTTAGATGGCAAGGTGAGTGGAAAAGGGAGGGCAAGAGGGAAAGTTTAGGATTAATTACGGACCAGGTAGGAGTGAAGGAGCCATGGTACGAGTCAAAATGGGATGTTAATCTCACCAGTAAAAGAAACAAATGATGTAGTGGATCCAGGGAAGTTGTACATAATTGATGCTGAGGGTGGGAGAAAGTCATGGTGGAAATTGGGAAAATCTGGATAAAAGTGTCCTCCCACACTCAATACCTCCTTTAACTGAATTTTTTTTTTCACTCACTGCTGAATATCCAGTATCTTCCAATTCTGACTGAAGGTTGCATATTTAAAATATTAACCACATTTCTGTCTTCACAGGTGTTTCCAGGTACATTGTGTAATTTCCAGCACTTTTTTTTGCTATTATTTCAGCTTGCCAGCAAAGTATTATTTTGCCTTTGTTCCTAGCTTTTTCTAAGTCTTTGTTATTGTCAATACCTCTTTGTTACTGGTTAGCAAAGGTTGATATATTGTTATTTTTATTATTTATAAGATAAAGGACACAAATTACACCAACATCCAGTTTGAATCTTGTTAGGACCAGGGAGTGCTGCATACACCAGAATTATTCTACGGTGGAGTTAATCTTCTTGTCATTAAAGGCTTTTCTTTTAAATACATTGAACATTCTCATTGTTCATTTGTCTGTTGCCATTAATCCCATGACGTGTATTACAATTGTACAAGATACAGTTTGACAAAAATGAGGGCTACAACACAAAAGGTAATTCATGAAGACAGAAATGACAGCAGTTGCTGGAATCTAGAACAAATCACAGAACGCTGGAACAACTCAGCAGCTTAAACAACATCTGTGGATCAAAGGGTGCAGGTCAATGTTTTGGATTGAGAGCACAGAGATGGAAGAGAAAAGATTGCCAATATAAAAGGCATGAGATAGGGGTAAGGTAGACGCGAGTAGCTAATAGGTGGAACCATCCTGATGAAGGGTTTCGGTCCGAAACATCGACTGTACCTCTTCCTAGAGATGCTGCCTGGCCTGGTGCGTTCACCAGCAACTTTGATGTGTGTTGCTTGAAATTCCAGCATCTGCAGATTTCCTCGTGTTTGAGGCGGAACCAAATTGTGAGGTGATGATGGGCAGGTAGGATCAGGTGTGGGAGGAGGAGGGGAGAGGTAGGGGTAAGACAGAGGCGGGTAGCTGATAGGTGGAACCAGATAGTGGGGTAATGATGGATGGGTAGGACTCAGTGTGGGAGGGGGAGAGGAGAGGGGATGAGAAGGGTAACGGATGTGCATGGGAGAACAACCCTCATGTAACTTAGAATCAGAATCAGGTTTAATATCATTGACTACAATATGACATGAAATTTGTTGGCAGCAGTCTAGTACAACACATTAAAGATCTATAAATTGCAAAAAGAAATATATATGCACACATATTTTATTCAGTTACCAACAATCAAAAGAACATAGCAGCATACACTGGATGAAATCCTCTGTAGTACTGGTAGTGTTCTAATCTGTGCTGTATTTCATTTAGATACACAATTTGTTACTCAGTTAAATGGTAATTGGTCTTTTATAAAGTTTTTAAACTTTTTCCATGAAACTTCAGCTAACACACAATTAAATAAGTTGTGCAAAAAGAGAGCCAAATAATAGTGAGGTGGTGTTCAGAGGTTGGTTCTTTGTCTGTTCTGAAACCTGATGGTGGAGGGCAAGCAACTGTTCCTGAAATGTTGAGTGTTTGTCTTCAAGCTCCTGAACCTGCTGGTAGCAATGAGGAGAGGATATGACCTGGGTGATATATCAAATTTCATGGTGTAAATAATAGCAGGCATTGAGTGCAATATTCATAGACGCATAGCGTAATTCTGAATGGAAACAGACACTTTGGCCTAACTACTCCTTACTGTCCAAGATGCCCAAGTAAACTAGTGTCATTAGCCGGCATTGTCCTTTCATTTATCTGTCCAAGTGTGCTTTATAAATGTTATTGTACCTGTCTCAATCACTTCCTCTGGCAGCTCTTTCCACATACACACCACCCTCTGCTTGAAGAAGTTGCCCTCAAGTCCTTTTAAACCTTTTCCCACTCACCTTAAACCTTATGCATTCTTGTTTTTGATACTTTTTTCCCGGGAAAAAAGTGTACGTGTTCACCCAATGATTTTCTACAGTTGTATCTAGTCATTCCTCAGTCTCCTGTTGTCCAAGGAACAAAGTGATAGCCTGCCCAAACTCCCTTGTAAGTCAACCATTCTAGCTTTATTATTGCAAGTATATACTTTGTAAACTAATCTATTGCACAGAACTTAGTATCAATGGTTATACAAAGATTAAAGTATTAATTTTCACATACACCAAGCACTCAATTACAATTATTTCCTGGCCTCCTCATTTTGGGCTATATTGAAGTCACGTTGCTAAAAGAACATTCAAATGAAGTTACATTAATAGAGGACAACATAGAAACAATATGTATTAAGACTACCTGGGTTTATTAGGAATTCATTCAATGGGATGCTAAGACACAGAGGCTGCAGGTCACTAAGGCAGCACTTTGGACATCCTGACTTACTGTGTAAGGTAGCACCCACCGTTAAAGTCCCCCATCACCCATGGCATGGTCTCTCTCATTGCTATCATTGAGGAGGAGGTATAGGAGCCTCAAGTCACACAGTCAATGTTTTAAGAACAGCTTCTTTCCCTCTGCCATCATATTTCTGAGTGGACAATGTGCCCATGTACACTACCTCACTATTTTTTCCTTTTTTTTGCTTTCTTTTTGCACTACTTACTTAATTTAATTATATATGCATTTCTTATTGTAACTTACCAGTTTCTTTTTATTATTATGTATTGCAATGTGCTGCTGTTGTGAAACAATAAATTTCACGGCATATGCCAGTGATATTAAACCTGATTCTCATTCTGATTCTGTTATTTTACCTTTTTACTAATATTAATGTGAAATATTGAAATACAACAAATATGCACGGCACATAATAATAGCATCACCAGCACTCCTGAATAGAGGTGGAAGAACACAAAGTTCTCTTATTTTGTATCAAATATTTAACAAATTTATGTAACATTATCAAATATTACCATACCAAGAGAGGAACGTTCCAATCTTCTATTTGTCATTCAACAAATTATAATCCACATTATAATTAATATTTCACTTGTGTTTCTAGGAATTTCTAGCCACATTCTGTCGATTCCCCTTTCATCCATGCCAATTGAATGAGTGGGGAATAATTTTCTAAGAAAATGAAGATAAGTTTGGCCAGTATTTTTCCAGGGTCTGTAGCATTCAACACCAATAATGAATGCATAAAAGTGAGTATGAATATTCCTTTAACTATTGGAAATCTTTTCTAGTTACTCGTGGTCTGAGAACTGTATACTTGTGATAGGAAATAGTACACATGGTACTTCTGCATGGGACTATCTACAGGAAGTTCTAATCTTAGATTGGACATTGAGATAAAGCTGAAAGTGATGTGGATGTGGTAAGTTAGAGGAACATAAGACGATAAGTCATAAGAACAGCATTTGGCCATGCTGCAAATGGGGTCACGTGATTCTCCTGTCTCGTCCAGGTAACTTTTGACACCCTTACTTATCAAGAACCTATCAACCTCCTATTTAAATATACCCAATGTCTTGGCCTCCACAGCCTTCTGTTGGCATCAAATTCCACAGATTCACCACCATCTGTCTAAAGAAATTTCTCCTCATCTCTGTTTTAAGGGGATGTCCCTCTATGCTAAGGCTGTGTCCACTGGTCCTAGACTCTCCCACAATGGGAAATATCCTCTCCACATCTGTTAGGCTCTTCAATATTTAATAAGTTTCGATGAGATACCCGTTTATTCTTTTCAACTCCAGCGAGTACAGGCCTAGAACCATCAAACAGTCCTCATACATAAACCCTTTCATTCTCGGAATCACTGTCGTGAACCTACTCTCCAATGCCAGCACAGCTTTTCTTTGATAAGGGGCCCAAATCTGCTCACAATACTCCAGGCAAAGTCTGACCAATACCATGCAAAGCCTTCTAGAACAGATGCAGGCACCTAACATGCTGGGAAAGGGTTTGCATTCAGTACTCTTTTTCTTAAGATTCTCATCTCAGCTATCACAGTGAGAGGAGAAACCAAATTAATGCCAAGTTTTTCTGCACATTGGGGCTGGAGTCAAAATTCAACATTATTTAATGTAATTTCCATTGTATGAGTGTAAAGGAGACCAAAATAATTGTTACTCTGGATTTCATACAGAACAAAAAAACATAAAAGATAAAGAATACAATAATAATAATAATAGTAATGATAATAATAAAAACACAATAAATATAAATATATAAGACAGCTTACATAAAGTGTATATCTTTAAAGTGACGCTAGGCTGTACAGAGGGTGACTGATGGGAAATAATAAAGTAGTAGTGGAGTTATTGGGTGGAGGTGTTGATCAGCCTTACTGCTTGGGGAAAGTAACTGTTTTTTTCCCCCTGTAGACTAACCCCCTGAGCTGCCTTTCATACTTTTGTTGGCCCCTTCATCAGAATGTGAGACCATTACAGAGTAAATTTCAGCTAATACTGCTTGGATTTTGTCCATTATGGAATGAATTTTGGCTATTACAGAGTGGATTTTGGCCATCACAAAGTGGATTTTGTACATCACAGGGGCAGATGAACATAATCTTCACTGCAGGACAGCCCCCCAAAAAATCCAGAATAGCACTAGCAACTATATGTAGTCTTCTTCAACATCACTAAAGCCTTTGACACCATCACTTGAGAGAGATGTGTGAACATCCTCCTCAAATTCAGATGCCAACTGAAATTCAGCTCCATATTACTTTAGCACCATTTCATCATGGTACTAACCAATGTGTTTACTTCAGAACCAATCTCAGTGGATATTATGGTCAACCAAGCTGTGACACAGCCACAACACTTTTTTGGATCTTCCTTGTAGCTCATCTTCAATAGACATCCTGCAGGAATGGAAGAACTTTTCAGAACAAATGGGAAACTGTTCAACCTGCAGCAATTACCCTCCAGAGCCAAGGTCACCCAAACCTCAATAATTGAGTAGCAGCATTCAGATGATGCTGACAGTTGTGCAGGCTGAGCTCCTAGACATGGATGACTTGTTCATCAACCTCTGCAAGACCAAAATCCTCTACCAACTCGGTCTGTTGCATCACTTTTTCAAAAACACATACGTAGATCACTCTCATATTAAAGACCACAGACCTAACATCAGTCTTAAAATCTACCTATACTGTTAATGAAATCCTCCAAATTCACTAGGACAGGCAGACCGCCATCTCCTGGGGCCTACCTACTCTGCATTGAGGCTCCAGTTACTCACAGTTGGGTAGGACACATCATTTGTACTCCTGATGCAAGACTCCTAAAACAAACACAAGAGATTCTGCAGATGCTAGCAATCCAGAGCAACACACACAAAACACTGGAGGATCTCAGCTGGTCAGACAACAGCCACAGAAAGGAATAAGCAGTTGATATTTTGGGCCAAGACTCTTCCAAAATGTCAACTGTTTATTCCTCTCCATAGTTGCTACCTGACCTGCTAAGTTCCTTCAGCATTTTGGATGTGTTACTCAATTCTAAGTTCTGTCATGGGAGGACATGACTAGGCATGGAGAGAAAAAGATTCAGTTGTATGCTCAGATTTCTCTTGATGAAGTGTAATATCCTCACTGATTTATAGAAACTTCTGGTCCATGAGGGGAAGGAATATTCAGGATGGTATTGAGAACCACATTTCCTTGCACTGAAGCCCTGTCTAAACAGCAGAAGGAATGTACCATTGCACTAACCACCTATTTAACTCCACAACTTTACGTACGCTAAATTGACGGTTGCATTGGTGCTGCTTCCTGCATTCAGGCTGAGCTCATCAACTTCATCAACTTTGCCACCAACTTCCACCCTACCCTCAAATTTACCTGGTCCATTTCCAACACTTCCCTTTTCTTTCTCAATCTCTCAAGACAGTTTATCTACTGATATTTTTTATAAATCTACTGATTCCCACAGCTGCCAGGACTGTACCTCTTCCGACCTTGTCACCAGCAAAAATGCCATTCCCTTCTCTCAGTTCCTCCGTCTCTACTGCATGCATCTGCTTTCAAGATGAGGCTTTTTATTCCAAAACTAATTATATATCCTGCTTCTTCAAAGAAAGGGGTTTTCCTTCCTTCACCGTCAATGCTGTCCTCACCCACATCTCTTCCATTTCGTGTACCTCGGCCCTCACCCCATCCTTCTGCCACCCCACAAGGGGTAGGGATCCCCTAGATCTCGTCTACCACCCCACTAGCCTCCACATCCAGTACATAATTCTATATAACATGCTATATCCAACTGCATTGCACTACCAAGCACATTTTCCCTCTCTCCCACTTTTGCTTTTCACAGGGATTGCTTCCTACATGACTCCCTTGTCCATTCTTTCCTCCCCACTGATCTCTTTCCCGGTGCTCCCACTGTGGCCCCCTGTATATCAGTGAGATCTAACATAGTTTGGGAGACCACTTCGTTAAACACCTACATACACGCTGTCTGTCAGAAAAAGCGGGATCTCCTAGTAGCCACCCATTTCAATTCTGCTACCCATTTCCATTCCGACATGTTGGTCCATGACCTCCTCTACTGCCACGATGAGGCCACACTCAGATTGGAGGAGCAACACTTTATATTCCATCTGGGTAGCCTCCAAGCTGATGGCATGAACATTGTGTTCTTAAACTTCTGGTAATTGCTACGCCCCCCTTCACCATTCCCCCTATTCCTGTTTCCCGCTCTCATTTTATCTCCTTACCCTGCCTATTATCTCCCTCTGGTGTTCCTCCCCTTCCCTTTCATCCACGGTCTTCTACCCTCTCTTAGCAGATTCCTCCTTCTTCAGCCCTTTATCTCTTTCACCTATCAATTTCCCAGCTCCTTACTTCACCCCTCCCCCTCCCAGTTTCATCTTTCACCCACTACCTTGCAATTCTTCCTCCCCTTCCCACCTCTTGCTCTGACTTCTCATCTTTTCCTTTCCAGTTCTGATGAAAGGTCTCGGCCTGAAATGTTAGCTTTTTCCTCTTTTCCACAATTGCTGCCTGGCCTGCTGGGTTCCTCCAGCACTTTGAGTGTGTTGTACCCATTTAACCAGCCCATCAACCACTTCCTGAGCCATCAATGGAAGAGTTTGCATTTCCCACATTAGCCCCATTAGGTTCCCCAGAATCCACAAACTGGAGTGGAAGCCTTTCACCATCACACCCAAGGGATTGCTAAAGTAGGAGAGTTACTTCTGAGCCACATTTTGGTCCATGTTGACTTACTGGCCACTTACACCATCAGAACACACGGTTACCCAGCAACTGCAGTGGCACTTTGCTCATGAGCTTGGGGGGGGGGGGGGTAAACATAAAAGCAACATTGTAATGAACCTTTCTGGCCTTTGAACCCAAGAGTTCTCCTTTGCACAGTGAATCTGAAGGAAGGAGAAAGAATTAAAGAACTGTTTTTGAAGAATATATGTTCATGTTCTAGAAACACACGTTGCCTAGTTGAACATGAAAAGTAAGAAACAAAGACTGTCCTATTTAAATTTTAATTGTCCTAGAGATATGAAGACCAAAAACAAGTTTTCTATCACAGACATATGTCGTAAAATTTGTTATTTGGTGGCAGCAGTACAGTGCAATATATTAAAATGTCTACGTTACAATAAAAATATATAAAATACATAGTCAAAAGGAGAGCGAAATAATGAAGTAGTGTTCATGAACCGTTCAGATATCTGATGCTGGAGGGGAAAATGTTGAGCGAGTGTCTTCAGGCTCTTGGACCTCCTCTCTGTTGATAGTAATGTCCTGGATGGTGGGGGTCCTTAATGATAGATGCCGCCCTTTTGAGGCAATACTTTTTGAAGATATCCTTGATGGTGGGAAGGGTAGTGCCAATGATGGAACTGGATGTGTCTATAACCCTCTGCGGTTTTTCTGAACCTCCTCCATACCAGACGGTGATGAACCAGTCAGAATGCTCTCCACACTACATCTGTAGAAATTTGCTAGAGTTTTTCGTGACATAACAAATCTCCTCAAACTCCTGATGACTTGCACTTCATTATTTACCTCTTATTGCTCCTAAACTGAGGAGGCATTTAAGAATTAGTACCATTAGTTGGTCTGGAGTCACATATGGGCCAGACTTGGATAAGATTTCAGATTTAACTCCCTGAGCAACATTAGCAAACCTAATGGATTCTTAACAACAATCTATTAGTTTCATGATTACTATAACCATGAGAAGTGTTTTGTTTTGGTCCCAGATTTATTTAATTATGTGAATTTATATATCCCCCTGCAATATGAACTCATATCTCTGGATCGATAGTTCTGAATTCAAGGGCAGTTAATCTAACCAGTATACTGCCAAAGCATTGTCATAAATCTGTTTCTCCTTCGTCGACATCAATGAGGACCTTGACACCATTATGATGGTGTTGAGACTAGCACGTGGTTTGGATTTAAGTGAGGGAGAGTTGCGCAGTGTCAGCCTCACTCTCTCTTCCCAATTCCCATCTGGATCCAGTGGCAAGACAGAGTCTAGACGGCTGGAGATGGGACTAGGCGCAGTGGATGACCAGGACGTCTTCTGTGTCTAGTCATGCTCTACACATTCCACGACACTTGCAGAGACCGCCTTCTTGACCGTTGAGCCTTCCATTGGTCTCGTCCGCTCAATCCGCCGGAGTCTGTCTTCACATGTTGGGATAGACAACTCCCTATCTCACTGAGGGTTTGAGACCCGTCGGCTACCCTCACCTGGTTTAACCGGCTTGTCGAAGCCGTTGCCAGGGGTATGGCTGCTGTCGCATGCAAACAGCTACAGGAAACCACAGGTGAGAGCTGAGTGCCAGGTGGAGACCAAAGGTGGACTAACCACCTTAAAAAGGACGTGACATGTTTCCCCACCAGAGGTGCTACCCCTCCCTGACACCCCATACACCTCCGTCACAAATCGAACCTCCCTTTCAATAATGTCATAGATCCATCTCACAAAAACTCAAAGAGATTCTGCAGATGCTGGAAAACTTGAGCAACATACACAAAATGCTGGAGGAACTCAGCTGATCAGGCAGCATCTGCAGAGAGGTTTTGAGCCGTGACCCTATTTCAGGACTGGAAAGGAAGGGGGCAGAATAAGAAGCTACAGGGAGTAGAAGGAGTAAAAGCTAGCTGGTGATAGGTAAGACCAGGTGGGGAGAAAAGTGGGTGGTAGGTCTATCTCAATTGTCTTTTCATGTCCAGTCACAAAAAAAAAGATATCAATCTCAATCCTGATATCAGTTTTGGACAAAAATAATTAATTTTAATATCCATGTATCCACAACTAGACTTCTAGAGGACAAGAGATGTAACAATCATTATATATGTACATTAGATGAGTAGTAATAACATCAATAATGAAATACAGAATTCTTTTCGATGGAATGCAATAAATACAGCAACATTTAATTTCTTCTTTTATCAGAATTATTCCTCATAAGTCAATTTTTATGAGGTGTAAATATAGCATTTGATAGCTCTTGGCCGGTACTTGAGTTATAAGAATATGGAGGGGGGAGGTTGGATGGGGAGGGGGAATCTCATTAAAACCTATTATTTCAATAGTGAGAGAGTCCAGAACCAGAGGTCCCAGCCCCAGCCTCAGAGTGCAAGGGCATCAAGGACATCCTTTCAGAACAGAGATGAGGAGGAATATCTTTAGCTAGAGGGAGGTGAATCTGT
The DNA here is from genome assembly GCF_030028105.1 of Mobula birostris. Classification (NCBI taxonomy): domain Eukaryota; kingdom Metazoa; phylum Chordata; class Chondrichthyes; order Myliobatiformes; family Myliobatidae; genus Mobula; species Mobula birostris. The sequence goes on along the minus strand of NC_092385.1, from coordinate 72,910,325 downwards.
GGAATTTATTGCCACAGACGACTGTGGAAGCCAAGTCATTGGGTAAATTTAAAGCAGATGTTGATAGGTTCTTGATTATTAAGGATGTCAAAGGGGAGAAGGCAGGAGAATGGAGTTGAGAGGGATAATAAATCGGCCATGATGGAATGGCGGAGCAGACATGATGGATTGAATGGCCTAAATCCATTCCTATGCATTATGATCTTACGGTTTAATGGTCTAAACACGTACAGACAAATGCTCTTATCAATGTAGCCCTTTTCCTCCAAAGGTTAATGCTAGTTTATCATTTAATCTGACAGGATTTTACACACAAGATGTCTGACGTGAAGTGTGTGAAAAGTCTGTGCCCTTCTGTTGCTGTAGGTTAATGATATAGTCATTCTCGTGTATTTATCATTTTCAAGGTCTATTGTTAGTTTTTGGTTCATAAGGATGGTCTTGGGAAACATCAAGCATAAAATTTACTGCAGTAAAATGCACTGTACAAAATATTTCCTAAAATTATCCATTTTTCTATCCCAAATTTTTAGTAGGAGATATGAAAAAAATTGCTGAGCATTGCAAAAAAGATTTGAGAAGAATGATTATTGTGTTACTATAATCATATAATTATTGAATGTAATTATGTTAACACTAACTAGAACCCCACTCAGCAGTGGCTCTGAGAATACTGACACAACCTATGCACATGTATGGGGTCTTTAGAGTCGTGTAGTTATAGGGCAGTATAGCACAGAATCAGACCCTTCAGCCCATCTAGTCACAATAGACTGTTAGTCTACTAGTCCCGTTGACTCACAACTGGACTATAGCTCTCCATACCCCTTCTGTCCGTGTACCTATCCAAACTTCTTTTAAATGTTGAAATTGAACCTGCATCACCACTTCCTCCAGCAGCTCATTCTCCCTCTGAGTGAAGAAGGTCCCTTTCAGGTTCCCCTTTAAAGGTGAGAAGGTTGGAGAATGAGATTGAGAGGGATATTAAATCAGCCATGATGGAATGGTGGAACTGAATGGCCTAATTCTGCTCTTATTCTTATAGTGGAATGGTCTAAATATTTTACCTTTCAGCCTTAACCTATGATCTCTAATTCTAGTTTCACTCAACTAGTTTACCTGTAATACTTTGCAGGTATCATTCCCTACCCAAGACGTTCTGGGGAAAACCACTCAGCAAGTCAAGCAGCATGAGTGGATGGGATTATCACATGTCACTATCCACCACAACAGCCTCCAATGCACCTGATCCCACAGTCACCATTTTAGATGTAAGATCAGTCTTCTATAGAGTGAGGACACGAGAAGCATTCAGCCCGGATGGTGTCCCTGGCCATGTCCTTAGATCCTGTGCAGATCAACTGGTGGGGATACCCACAGATATCTTTAACCTCTCGTTGCTTCGATCTGAGGTTTCCAATTGCTTTAAGGTGCAGACATCCTAGTACCTAACAAAATCAAGGTAATGACTGCTGCCCAGTGGCTCCAACATTCGCCATCATGAAGTGCTTCAGGAAGCTGGTCATGGCGTGCATTAACTCTAGTCACCTACACAGCCGGCAAGGGCAAGTTGGACTGAAGGGCCTGTTGCCCTTCTGTAGGACTCCATAAGGTCAGAGGGTCATAGAATCATATAGCAGGGAAACAGGCCTTTTGATCCAACTCATTCATGCTGATCCATCCAAGCTAGTTCCATTTTCCTGCATTTAGTCCACATTAAACCTTTCTTATCCATGTAACTGTCCAAACATATTTTAAACACTAGGTATTGAGATTGCATTCAATGCACAAATACATAAGAACCACAGAACCTATTCTGATGGCCGGTGATATTGTAGTGGCATCTGCACCAGACTTCGAGGCCAGTGGTTCCCTGTTTGAATCCTGACTTGCTTTCTATCCATGCTGGGCTGAGGTGGAGCTAGCAACTCAGCTTCATGGAAACAGACAAAAATGATAAAAGAAATAGCAAGGTTGCCACCCGATGCACCACAAGGTGCAGAAAGGAACAACAACAACAATAGAACCTATTCATGCCTAGTTCTAATGAAATGTCATCAGAACTAGAAGACACAGATTCATGGGAAGACGTAAGAAATTTAGAGGGGATCTATCAAGGACCAATTTCACTCAGAGAGTGCTGAGTACCTGGAGAGTACACTGCCAGAGAGTGTGGTGGTAGCAGAGTTGATAACAGTTTTTAAGAGGTGGCTAGAGGAGCACTTCAATTGTCTCGGCAGAGAAGACTATGGGGCCTGTGCTGGAAGGTGGGATACTAATGCTAACAGATCTTCACTGGTCAAACAGGCCCATGAGGCCAAACAGCCTGTTTCCATTCAGTGTGATTCTATAACATTACTTCTGTCTCCAAGGACTTCTTCTCCTTGTCTTGTTCCACCAGTTAGTTTTGAAACAAACTTTATTTAATTTTTGTAGCAGTTAGTGTAATGCTATTACAGTGCCATGCATTAGGAGTCCCTAAACACAGTACTATATTGAGTTCAACGCTGACCGGCAACTCCTGTCACGACACCTCTGCCAAACTATATTGGAGAGAGGGAGCCTGCTATATGGGCACCAGCTTGCTTTCCATATTGTATTGCTGGGGCTTGCGTATCATGTAGACAGCTGGGTTATAGCATCGATCCTGACTAATTGAGGGCCTCAGATTACAGCACCAGTGACCTGTAAGGAGTCTGCATGTTCTCCATGTGAGTTTCCTCTGGGTGCTCTGGTTTCCTCCCACATTCCAAAGACGTACTGGTTAGTCAGTTAAATTGGTCACATGGATGTAATTGGTAGGTGTAGGCTCACTGGGCAGAAGGGCTTATTACCATGCTGTATCTAAATAAATAAATACAGAATTTATGGGATTAAATGCAGACAAGTAGGAGACGTTGCACTGTGGGAGAACAAACCAGAGTAGGACTTACACCGTGAATCATGGGACACTGAGTACTGCGGTAGAAAAGAGGATTCTGGAATACAGATCCATAATTCCTTGAAAGTGGCATCACGGATAGATAGGGTCATAAAGAGAGCTTTTGGCCTTTAGAAATGAAGGGTACTGAGTGCAGCAGCTGGGATGCTATTTTAAAGCAACACACACAGAATGCTGGGGGGAGTCAGCAGGTCAGGCAGCATCTGTGCAAAAGAAATTGTATAAGATTTGTATCAGAAGTTTTGGTGAGGCCAAATTGAAGTACTGTGTGCAGTTCTGATCACCTATCTACATGAAAGATATCAATAAGATTCAATGAGTAGAGAGAAAGTTTACACACATGTTGCCACGACTTGAGGGTCTGAGTTGTATAGGAGGGTTGAACAGATTCAAACTTTATTCTGTGAAGCATAAGAGAATGAGCAGAGAGTTGATAGAGGTATACAAAATTATGAGGGATGAAGGTAAGGTAAATGCAAGCAGGCTTTTTCCACTGAGGTTTGTGAGACTAGAATTAGAGGTACTAGATTAAGGGTTGAAGGTGAAATGCTTAAGGGGAACATGAGGCGGAACTTCTTCACTCAGAGGGTGGTGGAGTGTGGAACAAGCTGCCGGTAGGAGTGGTGGATGCTGGTTCGATTGCAGCGTTTAAAACAACTTTGAATAAATACATCAATGAGAGAGGTATGGAGGGCTATGGGGCCAGACACAAGTGAATGGGACTAGGCAGAATAACAGTTTGGCATGGACTAGTTGGGCCAAATGACCTGTTTCTGTGCTGTAGAACCCCAGGACTCAAGATGACCATTATACCACATGCCACTGATGTTCAGAAAACCCAGATGGTTTGAATTGAACTTGTTTACATCCGCCACTAGGGGTAGGTAGGCTGTGTCCGTTGGACTTTTCAAAGGCAGAAAACAATTCTGGTAACACATCGTTAAAGGACAGGTAGGAGGTGCAAGAGAAAGAGAGAGATTGCGAGAGACTGAGAGAGAGAGAGAGAGAGAAAGAGAGAGGGAGAGAGAGAAAGAGAGAGGGAGAGAGAGAAAGAGAGAGGGAGAGAGAAAGAAAGAGGGAGACGGGGAGAGAGAAAGAAAGAGAGAGAGAGGGAGACAGAGAGATAAAGAAAGAAAGCAAGAAAGAATGGAAGCTGGCACGCAGGAGATGATGGACCGAATTGAAACGACAGCCAACACAATGTCTGGTCCAAACGAAGTTCGTGGTCGGAAACTGGTAGACCCCCCGGAAGGAGGCTGGGGATGGATCATCGTCTGCTATTGTTTTGCGGTAAGGGGAAAGTTTTACAGCAAGAGAGAACAAAGTGGGAATTGTAGCAGTGACTACCTGTTGCAATATCACGGTCAAACACGGAACACCGGTAACTCGCTGGATTGATGTGGTTGCTGGAAGCCAAGAGTCGCGTTTCGCTCCCTGGAAATGCTGCCCAGGGTTGAAAGCGCCTTGGGTGTTGAAGTATATGCATGTTTGAAATCTCTGGGCCGAACATAAACAGGAAGAGGCTTGTTTGATGGAGTTTGATTATGTTAGTTTGGCGACAAAAGGAAGTCATTGATATTCGGACGGGACTTCGGATTAATACAAAAATATTTTTAGATTTGTTTGCTAAAGGCGGTAAAACCAGGAAACTCCGCTTCATGTTTGCTGCATAGGATATAACTGCGTTTGGCGTTGATGGTATAGGGATGAATGTCCCAATGAGGTTATATATGCATATCTATCCTTCAATATATAGGTACAATTATCATCTAAATAGAGTTGTATATATTGTAAATAATCTGTAATAATGTACATCAGTTCTTTTCACATTGTATTTTTGGGATGATTTTTCATTTTGATTTTTTTCTATACTTTGGGCATAAAAGGCAGGGCCACTTTTAGGACAGCGTCAATGGAGGAAAATGAACAGTCGACGTTAAGGATCTCGGCTGGACACGGTGGTCACACCCCCTACTTTATCATTTCCAGTCAGTTACCTTATGTACGGGTATTCCTGTACCTAGCGTCACTTTGTGGGCATCCAGTCAGTAAATAAGCTACTCATATATACAATCCCCATTTCCAGAAAAGTTGGGATATTTTCCAAAATGCAATAAAAACAAAAATCTATGATATGTTAATTCACGTGAACCTTTATTTAACTGACAAAAATACAAAGAAAAGATTTTCAATAGTTTTACTGACCAACTTAATTGTATTTTGTAATCATACACAAATTTAGAATTTGATGGCTGCAACACACTTCAACAAAAGTTGGGACAGAGGCATGTTTACCATTCCCTTTCCTTTCCTTTTACATCACCTTTCCTTTTAATAACACTTTTTAATCATTTTCGAACTGAGGATACTAATTGTAGTAGATTTGCAATTGGAAATTTTGTCTATTCTTGCTTGATATAAGACTTCAGTTGCTCAACAGTCCATGGTCTCTGTTGTCTGATTTTCCTCTTCATGATGCGCCATACATTTTCAATAGGAGATAGATCTGGACTGGCAGCAGGCCAGTCAAGCACTCGCACTCTGTGTCTACAAAGCCATGCTGTTGTAGCCCGTGCAGAATGTGGTCTGGCATTGTCTTACTGAAATAAGCATGGACGCCCCGGGAAGAGACGTCACCTTGATGGCAACATATGTCTCTCTAAAGTCCTAATATACGCCTCAGAGTCAATGGTACCTTCACATACATGCAACTCACCCATGCCGTGGGCACTGATGCACCCCCATACCATCACAGGTGCTGGCTTTTGCACCTTTCGCTGATAACAATCTGGATGGTCGTTTTCATCTTTGGCACGGAGAACCCGACGCCCGTTTTTTCTGAAAACTAGCTGAAATGTGGACTCATCTGACCACAGCACATGGTTCCACAGTCTTTCGGTCCATCTAAGGTAAGCTCGAGCCCAGAGAACTCGCCGGCGTTTCTGCATAGAGTTGATGTATGGCTTCCTCCTTGCATAATACAGTTTCAAGTTGCATTTCTGGATGCAGCGACAGACTGTGTTAAGTGACAATGGTTTTCCAAAGTACTCCCGAGCCCAGGTGGCTATAATTGTCACAGTAGCATGACGGTTTCTTAGGCAGTGCCACCTGAGGGCTCGAAGATCACGTGCATTCAACAGTGGTTTCCAACCTTGCCCTTTATGCACTGAGATGTCTCTGAATTCTCTGAATCTTTTCACAATATTATGTACTGTAGGTGTTGAAAGAGCTAAATTCTCTGCAATCTTGCGTTGAGAAATGTTCCTTTCTCTCATGAATTTTGGCACAAAGGGGTGAGCCACGACCTATCCTTGCTTGCAAAGACTGAGCCTTTGATGGACGCTACTTTTATACCCAGTCATGATACCTCACCTGCTACCAATTAGCCTGCTTAATGTGGAGTCTTCCAAACCGGCGTTACTTGAATATTCTGTGCACTTTTCAATCTTATTTTAACTCTGTCCCAACTTTTGTTAAGTGTGTTGCAGCCATCAATTTCTAAATTTGTGTATATTTACAAAACACAATTAAGTTGGTCAGTAAAACTATTGAAAATCTTTTCTTTGTATTTTTGTCAGTTAAATAAAGGTTCACGTGAATTAACATATCACAGATTTTTGTTTTTATTGCATTTTGGAAAATATCCCAACTTTTCTGGAAATGGGGTTTGTATTTATACGTATTGTGTGTTTTTAAAATTGTGTTATTTATGCTTATTGTATTTTTTATGCTGCCTTGGATCTGGAGTAACAGACGGTTTGCTCTCCTTTACACTCCTGTACGAAAGAATGATAACAAACAATGTTGAATCCTGAATCTTATTCCCCTCCATAGACGCTAAAGACAAGAAACTCTGCTGATGCTGGAAATCCAAAGTAAACACACAAAATACTGGAGGAACTCAGCAGGTCAGGCAGCATCTGTCGAAATGAACGAATAGTCAGGTCGTTTTGGACTGAGATCCTTCTTCAGTTCTGGAAAGGAAGGGAAAGATGGTTGAATAGAAAGGTGAGGGGAGGGGAAGGGCGACTAGGTAAGAGATGATGGGTGAAGTCAGGAGTTTGGGAAGGTAAAGAGCCGGAGAAGAAGGAATCAGGTAGGACAGGAGAGTGGACCATGGGAGAAAGGGAAGGAGCAGGGGTGCCAGGGGAGATGGTGGTCAAGGGGAATTAGACACGTTGGGAGAGTGCCTTAGGAAGGCGCTGTCCATCATTAAGGATCCCCACCACCCAGGACATCCCCTCTTCACGCTGTTACTATTGAGAAGGAGGTACAGAAGCCTAAATGCACACACTCAGTGACTCAGGACCAGCTTCTTCCTCTCTACCATCTATTTCTAAATGGACATTGAATTCATGAACACTACCTCACTACTTTATTTCTGTTATTTTGCACTACTTAATTATTTAATAGATGTAACTCAGCTTTTTTTCTCTGTATTTATTTATTGTTTATTTCATTGTACTGCTGCTGTAAGGTAAACAAATTTCACAACATATGCCAGTGATATTAAACCTGATTTTGATTCTCAGTGACAGGTGCAATATAATGTGGACAAATGTGAATTTACTTACTTGGTGTCAAAACAGAAAACAAAAATGAGAGACTGGCTGTTGTTGATGTTTAAAGGATCCTAAATATCCTAACTTACTTAACCCCATAACCTCTACTGGGGCCTAGGCTGCTGACAACAGCTCACCAGAGTCCTCAGTCCTCAGCCAGTCATCAAGTTATCACCAGGGGTATCCCATCTTCTTAGATCCTTTCTCTCCCAGGGATGAGGTCTCCGGAGCTTCTGTTGCTGTGTCTGTAGCACTGACAAATCCTGCAATGCTGCTGGTGCCAAACTGTGTCGATCTCTACTGTAAATTTGGATTCCTCAGTTGCACAGAGAGGGGAAAATCAGCAGCTGGCATCCCTAGTCTCAATAAGGGTCTTGCTGATGGGGAAGGTATGAAACTGATAAGATGATTTTTACTCACGTGGTTCTTCATGTTGTAGCTGGCAAAAGGTGGAGACAGAAAATGAGAAGCCTGCACTTAGAAAGCTAGCAGTGAGAAATATAGTAATGTTCTTCACCATCAGTGCTCTTCATCAGCCTGTGATGATTATTGATGGATCCAATGGCAAACAAAGCTAAAATGGGTCAAAAAGCTTTGCTTATTGAATTTCCTTTGAATTGTACATTACTCATGTTTAAACTCAGTTAGATAATTTATTGTGTTTTCCTCTGGTGGCTTGTAATGGCTTTAGAGATACAATCTGAATGATGAGGGCTGAAAGGGAAAGTTGTTTTACTTCGAGATTGGTGGGTATATGAAAGAGGGTTCAGTTCCAACATATGAAAGACATTTAGACCGGTACACTTGAACATGAATAGTGGGATTTGGAAGAAACAGAGGCAAATGAGACTGGCTGAAGTGGGTACTTTAGTCTGCAGGGACTATTTGGGCTGAATGGCCTGTTTCCAGGCTGTATAAGTCTACGACTCTATGGCATGCTGCTTCCATGCTTAAAGTATGTGATCACTTTTGTGCACTGATGTTGCAATAATTGTTGAGCAGTAAACAATCTTCTGGGGGAACTCAGCAGGTTGAGAGCATTAATGGGGGAAAGGAATTGTCACATTGGTCAAAACCCTGTAGGGGACTGTGTGTTGCTCCAGATCCTATTATCTCCAGTCTCTCGCATCTCTAGAAAAGAACCTGGTGTGGTTTTGCTCAGTTTTTGTTGCTTACAACAACAAAGATAGATCCAATGGCAAATGAGAAAGCTAAAATGGGTTAGAAAGCTTTGCTTATTGAATTTACTATGATTTTGTCATTATTTATGTTTAATCTCAACTAGATAATTACTTGTGTTTCCCCCTAGTTACAATTGGTGACAAAATGTGAATCATGAGGATTCCATGTCACAATTAGAATATGAAAGTAAATAGATACACTGCAAGCAGGATTATGATATAAGTGGCCTTGATTTTTGAATTAAAGCTGTGTGTTATGTGGGACACATCACAAGATAATGTAAGCCAATATTTTCTTAGTGGAGAAAGATCTGTGAATAGTCTGTTAATACAAGGTGGATGATCTTAAAAGGAGACTCAGCTACTGCAGGGAGATGCAGAACTGCTGTGCATTCTGTTTCACTGAGACCTGGCTCTTCCCTGCCACCCCCGACTGTGCCATCCGACCGGAGGGATTTTCGATCCATTGGATGGACCGCACGGCGTCTTCGGGCAAGACGAGGGGAGGTGGTGTCTGCCTACTGATCAACACTGGGTGGTGCTCGGACACAGTGGCACTGACAAGCTCCTGCAGCCCGGACCTGGAACACCTGTCAGTGAAGTATCATCCCTACTATCTGCCACAGGAATTCCATAAGACCATAAGACAAAGGAGCAGAAGTAGGCCATTCGGCCCATCGAGTCTGCTCCACCATTTTATCGTGAGCTGATCCATTTTATCCTATTTAGTCCCACTGCCCCACCTTCTCACCATAACCTTTGAAGCCCTGGCTACTCAGATACCTATCAATCTCTGCCTTAAATACACCCAATGACTTGGCCTCCACTGCTGCCCGTGGCAACAAATTCCATAGATTCACCACTGACAGCAGTCTACATTCCCCCCCAGGCGGACGTGGAGTGTGCTCTGAACATACTTTATGCCAACATCAGTGAACTTGAGACCAGGTATCCGGAGGCTTTGCTCATTACAGCCGGGGACTTTAACCAGGCCAACCTCAGAAAGGTGCTGCCAAAGTTATACCAACATGTCTCCTGCCCCACTAGAGGCCTGAATATACTTGACCACTGCTACACAGCAGTCAAGGATGCCTACCGTTCCGTCCCACGACCTCACTACGGAAAATCAGACCATCAGGACGTACTCCTCCTCCCGGCTTACAAACGGAAACTGAAGCGGGAGGTTACGGTGTCAAAAGTAGTGTCACGTTGGACGGAGGAAACGGATGAGGTCCTCCGTGACTGCTTTGAATCGGTGGACTGGTTAGTATTCAAGGACTCGGCAGCTAACCTCGATGAGTATGCCTCAACTGTCACTGACTTTATTTGGAAATGCACGGAGGACTGTGTGTCTCGCAAGACGATCCGGGTATTCCCTAACCGGAAATCTTGGATGAATTATGAGGTCAAGTCCCTTTTGAAGGCTAGAGCTGCGGCTTTTAGGTCCGGGGATACCAGTCGCTACACGGAATCCAGGCGTGAACTCTGGAAAACCATTAAGGGCGCCAAGAGGCAAAATCGAGCCAAGTTGGAAGCCCAGGCTAACCAGAGGGATGCCAATAGACTATGACAGGGTCTAAATGAGATCACTGGGTGCAAAGAAAAGGCTGGGAATATCAATAATTGTGGCGAATCTCTTCCTGACGAACTTAACATATTCTACGCAAGATTTGAACAGAAGAAGAGCATCCTGCTCCCTCCAGATGAACCGGACCTGGTGGCATCAAGATTCATCATCACCGAGGAGGACATTAGAAGGGCCTTCCTGAAGATAAATCCAAGGAAGGCAATGGGCCCAGATGGCGTCCCAGGACGGGTTCTCCGGGCCTGTGCAAACGAGCTAGCTGGAGTGTTTGCTGACATCTTCAACTGCTCCTTGCTTCAGTCTAAGATCCCCTCGTGTTTTAAGAAGGCAACGATAATCCCAGTGCCGAAAGAGAGCAAGGTGGCATGCCTGAATGACTATCGATCTGTGGCTCTGACATCATTTGCTATGAAGTGCTTCGAGAGATTGGTTATGGCACACATCAACCACAGCCTACCGGTCAACCTCGACGCTTTGCAATTCGCCTACTGGAGCAACAGGTCAATGGCAGATGCCATCTCTCTGACCCTACATTCCTCCTTATAACACCTGGAGAATAAAGACGCATACGTAAGGCTCCTTTCCATTGACTACAGCTCTGCCTTTAATACCATCATTCCAAATAAACTGATTCCTAAGCTCTAGAACCTGGGCCTTAGCACTCAGATCTGCAGCTGGATCTTCAACTTCCTCACAGACAGGACCCAGGCTGTAAAAATAGGGGACAAGCTCTCCGCTACAATCACTCTGAGCACTGGTGCCCCATAAGGCTGTGTGCTCAGCTCCCTGCTGTACTCAATGTACACCCATGATTGTGTAGCCAAGTTTCCATCAAACTCAATACATAAGTTTGCTGATGACACAACAATTGTAGGCCGTATCTTGGGTAATGTTGAGTTTGAGTACAGAGAGGAAATTAAGAACCTGGTGACATGGCGCAAAGACAACAACCTATCCCTCAACGTCAGCAAGATGAAGGAATTGGCTGTTGACTTCAGAAGGAGTAGCAGACCGCACGACCCAATTTACATCGGTGGTGCGCAAGTGGAACAGGTCAAAAGCTTTAAGTTCCTCGGGGTCAATATCACAAATGACCTGACTTGGTCCAACCAAGTGGAGTTCACTGCCAGGCAGGCCCACCAGCGCCTTTACTTCCTGAGAAAACTAAAGAAATTTGGCCTGTCCCCTAAAACCCTCACTAATTTTTATAGATGCACCGTAGAAAGCATTCTTCTAGGGTGCATCACAAACTGGAATGGAAGTTGTCCTGTCCCAAGACCGAAAGAAGCTGCAGAAGATCATGAACACAGAGCAGCACATCACACAAACCAATCTTCCATCCTTGGACTCACTTTACACCGCACGCTGCCGGAGCAGTGCTGCCAGGATAATCAAGGACGCGACCCACCCAGCCAACACACTTTTCGTCCCTCTTCCCTCCGGGAGAAGGCTCAGGAGCTTGAAGACTCGTACAGCCAGATTTGGGAACAGCTTCTTTCCAACTGAGATAAGACTGCTGAACGGATCCTGACCCGGATCTGGGCCACGCCCTCCAAATATCCGGACCTGCCTCTCAGTTCTTTTGCACTACCTTACTTCCCATTTTTCTATTTTTTATTTATGATTTATAATTTAAATGTTTATATTTACTAATTTTAACTATTTTCAATATTTTTAGTATTTACTATTTGTAATCCAGGGAGTGGGAAGCACAGAATCAAATATCGCTGTGATGATTGTACGTTCTAGTATCAATTGTTTGGCGACAATAAAGTATAAAGTGTAAAGTATTGAATTGTGTCATAGTGAGGGGTGTGTTGTGCAAACTATTTGATTATGCAGTGGGTTGATGACGTTCAAGAGTGTAAATACACTGAATGTTTATATCTATTGTATTAATCCATATGATCTCCATATAAAGACAATCTCCAGCTGATGACAACATTACAATGAATGAGTGGCAGGATATAATTAAGCTGACAAACCACGTGCATTATGCCAGCCAGCTCCACATTATACAAATACACACAGTGGCTACTTTATCAGGTACAAGAGTGGAACCCAGCATGGTTGTCTGCTGCTGTTGCCCATCCACTTAAAGGTTTGACATGTTGTACATTCAGAGACGCTCCTTTGCACACCACTTTGTAACGCGTGGTTATTTGAGTTATGTCATCTTCCTGTCACCTTGATCCAGTCTGGCTATTCTCCTCTGACTTCTCTCATTAACAAGGCATTTTCACCCACAGAACTGCCACATACTGGATTTTTATTGTTTTTCACACCATTCTCTGTAAACTCTACAGACTGTAGTGCATGAAAATCCCAGGAGATCAGTAGTTTCTGTGTTACTCCATCTGGCATCAACAATTATTCCAAAGTCAAAGTTACTAAGATCACATTTCTTCCCCATTCTGATGTTTGATCTGAATAACAACTGAGTCTCTTGACCATGTCTACATGCTTTTATGCATTGAGTTGCTGCCTCATGATTGGCTGATCAGATATTTACATTAATGAGCAGGTGAGCAGGTGTGCCTAATAAAGTAGCCACTGAGTGCAAATCAATTCTATTTTTTTAAGGGGATTTACTTTACAAGTTTAGGCTAAAGAATTTGTGTTTCTTTGGATCAGGCGAGGTGCGTTTAGACAGTGTAAATAGAGGGGCATTTTAGTAGGATGTAGTCTAGCGTACTTGCTTATGTCATTCAGGTGTTGAGTGTAAGAGTCAGGAAGTTATGTTTCAGCTGTCTATATCTCTTCTTATCCTTCTCCAGTTTTGGGAAGCAGAATGGGATGCTATACTCTGCGGTATATTATAAATAACAGTGGTACCATCAAAGGCGTCACTTTCTACCTTTCCCTCAGTTTGATAATCAATCATTTACTGTGACTTTATCACTGACCTTGAGTCAATTTCTTATCTAAGTTTTTGCTGACTGTTTTATTCCCTTTGCCTCAGCTTAACTTACCGGTCTTTTATGTGTGACTTCTGGAAATCTATGTATTGATTTAATGCATTATCTTGAACTCTCAGCTACATAAGTAAAAATACCAGTCAGGTTAGTCAAATAATGAATTGTCTTTCTCAAGTCCATGGTGGCTGTCTTTTATTAACTTTGGCTTTGTAGAGCGAACATTTATTTTTCTCTGTTTATCTTACTGAAAGCGCCCCAGCAGTGAAGTTAAACTCATTGGCCTTTTGTTGCCAGGATTGTTTCTACACTCCTGTGATGCTCTTTGGCAGTATCTCTGTGTCCATAGAGAATGGGAGAGCAGCCATGGCCAGTCCACCTACTAGTGGATTCTGGTTAATTGGAACACATCGAGACTGGTACATTTTTCCCCAATCAGCCGGTTTCATGGAAATAGTTAAAAGGGTTTTTAAAAAATCTACCATTTAACTGAATAACAAATTATGTACTTATATGAAATACAGAACAAATTAGAACACTGCCAATATCTCTACAGTACTACAAAACTGTCCATTACTTCCTAATGGACATTACTTCAGGACACCGTGGTCGTTGGCCTGATCAGAGGAGATGATGAGACAGCTTACAGAGACGAGGTCCAGCACCTGGCCACGTGGTGTGCCAACAACAACCTGGCCCTTAACACCCAGAAGACCAAGGAGATCATTGTGGACTTCAGGCATGCTAGGAGCCACACTTACATCCCCATCTACGTCAACGGAGCTGTAGTGGATTGTGTATCAAGCTTCAAATTCCTTGGGTGTCCACATTTCCGAGGATCTCACCTGGTCCATGAACTTCTCCATCCTGATCAAAAAGGCGCAACAGTGCCTTTATTTCCTGCAGAGCATCAAGAAAGCTCACCTCTGTCCCAGGATACTGATGGACGTTTACTGCTGTACCATTGAGAGCATACTCACCAACTGCATCTCAGTGTGGTATGGCAATTGTCCCGTATCGGACCGCAAATCACTCCAGCTTGTGGTGAGAACTGCCCAGTGGATTATCGGCACCCAATTGCCCACCATTGAGAACATCTACCATAAACGCTGCCTGGGCAGGGTGAAAAACATTATCAAGGATACATTTCACCCTAATCATGTGCTTTTTACTCTCCTCCCATCCGGTAGGCGCTACAGGAGCCTCCACTCCCGCACCTGCAGTCCCAGGAACAGCTTCTTACCTGAGGCTGTGACCCTGCTGAACCTCACATCACAGTGCTAAGCAGTATTGCACCCATATTGTACTGTCTCAGTACTTTTATATTTGTGTGCTGTAGCACTTACTTTTTATTCACAGTTATTTTGTAAATAACACTATTCTTTGCATTTCTATTCGGATGCTAACTGCATTTCATTGGCTTTGTATCTGTACTCGCCACAATGACAATAAAATTGAGTCTAATCTAATCTAATCTAATCTAATCTAATAGTTATCAATGTAGAAATTCATCCAGTGTACACTGCCGTGTTTTTTTGATTGACTGTACAAGAACAAAATCAGCACAGACACCTGATGTAGATAATGAACTGCCTTTATTCAATGCTGTCAACAATTGCATATTCCAGTTCTTCACTTTCCAATGTAACTAAGTTCATGTTTCATGGTATATTTATTGTCGAAGTATGTATACCGTACACAACCTTAAGATTCATCTTCTTGCAGGTAGCCACAAAACAAAGATACTCAATAGAACCCATTTTTAAAAAACCCACACAGCAAAGACCATCAAGCACCCAATGTGCAAAAGGAAGAACAAATCTTGCAAATAGTAAAAAAGTAAACAATTAACACATAGAACATTAACTGCTGAGTCTCCAAAAATAAGTCCACAGTCATGGAGCAAGTTCAGCACTGGGGTGAGTGAAGCCGCTCCACGGAGCCTGTCAATCTTTCAAAATGGTTTGGGATGAATCATTCAAGATGATTGCTGATTACTTCAAATTTTTCATAGTTTCTAACTTGCTGAAGTAGTGAGATTGTTTCACTTCCACTTCTGGCCATTTCTGGCATCTCCAAGCCTGAATGCTTGAAAGCACAGTGAACAAAACAGTTCTGAATTGTCTTACTCCTTATTTCTAACCAACAATCAGTGACAAAAATCACTGCTTTATGTACACAAGCATATGCAACTGATGTATTTAAAAAGTGTTTGCTCTAAGCACTGTGTAATGTCTAACACCCACAGAAGTTCATGTGACTGACACTAGTTAGAAACTGTTTGGCAACAGTCTCCTAACCCAATTAAGCAGCACAATGTCCCAAATAAACAAAGGGAATTCTGGCTATTTTCTCGATTAGTTTTTGTTTTTTAAGAGTCGTCCCAAATAATCAGCTGCCCCAATTAATCATTTAGTCCAATTAACCAGAATCTATTGTATTTCTATTCCCATCTCTAATCAACTTTGCATTCATCCTGTTTACCTATAAACCAGCTTGCTTTTCTAGTACCTCCTCCTACACAAATTTCATCCCATCTATTATGTTTTCTATCTTCTATTTTATTAAGGCTATAGCAGTATCCATGATAATTGCAGATACAAGGATCAGCATGGTAGCACAGTTAGATTAGATTAGATTATGAGGACACTCAGTCCTAATTTATTGTCATTTAGAAATGCATGCATTAAAAAATAATACAATGTTCCTCCAGAATGATATCACAAGAAACACAAGACAAACCAAGACTAAAACTGACAAAACCACATAATTATAACATATAGTTACAACAGTGCAAAGCAATACCGTAATTTGACAAAGAGCAGACCATGGGCACTGTAAAAAAAAGTCTCAAAGTTCCGATAGTCTCACCATCTCACGCAGGTGGCAGAAGGGAGAAACTCTCCCCGCCATGAACCTCCAAGCACCGCAAACTTGCTGGTGCCACACCATTCGAAGCACCTGACTGCAGCGGACTCTGAGTCCGTCTGAAAACTTCGAGCCTCCGACCAGCCCTCCGACACCGAGCACTGAGCACTATCCTCTGCCAAGCACTTCGACCCCACCCTGGCCGCTGAGCAACAAGTAAAGCTGAGGACTTGGGGCCTACCCCTCCGGAGATTCTGGATCACACGGTAGCAGCAGCAGCGAAGCAGGCATTTCAGAAGTTTCACTGGATGTTCCTCCGTGCTCTCACGTCCGTCTCCATCAAATCAGGATTATGCATAGCACCCTGCTTGACAGATAACAGACATCACCACCGGAGTGGCCGCTGCGAGCTGCGTCACGCCGCCATCTTCTCCTCCCAGCTGCAAGATCAGGGTTAGATCCATGCTGCTACCTGTAAGCAGCTTGTCCATTCTCCCTTTGACCACCTGGGTTTCATCCAGGTGCTCACCTTTCCTTCCACATTCCAAAGATGTACAGTTAGGATTAGCGAGCTGTGGGCATGGTACCAGAAACGTGGCCCAGCACAATCTTCACTCGTTTGATTTGATACAAAATGATCTTTTTCACTGTATGCCTCAATGCATATGTGACAAATAGTATTAATCTTTAAATCTTAGAATCTGGGGAGAGTTAGGACTGTGAGAGAATAAAACAAATGAGATCATTATGGGTTGAAAACTTTGTAGGTGAAAACTTAATAGACCTGTGGGCTGAAGAGCTCGACTCTATGCTGAACAAAGCCATGCAGTCACTGCATTCAATTATGTTCTCTGCTTCCTTCCACAGACAACTAATTGTTTTCTCATCCATTCCTCCTCCTCTTAGCCACTTGCTGTTTACAGTATATGCCGAATAAGATGGGCCAATCTTATCTGTAGTGTACTTTTCGACAATATTTTATGTTGTTGAGCAACCATCCTGGGTAGATTGGGCTCATCAGCTGTTATTGGCAGCTCATCTGGGAGAAGGAAGACTCTGATCTCAAGCCTCTGCTGCCATGCGGCTATACCCACTTATAGGGAAGGCTTCAGTAGGCTGCAGTCAGTGTGAGAGGCTGTTTGTTGGTAACAATGCAAGGTTTAAAAGGAGCCCAGGTGCTTTCTTCTGTTTTCAGAGGGCTACAATCAAAGTGAGGTCACTTGTTGGTGACGCAGTGCAAGCTTTAAAAAGGGCTTGGATACTTTTGGCTCTTTTGAGTTGGGTGTGATCAGTGCGGGGCCAATAAAAAGAAGGAAGGTATAAGTGGAATGGTCATTGTGTGAGTGGGCCAGAGTTAGAGTGGTCAGGCTTTGGCTCCACGGGGTTGGCTAAGAACAGGCAGAGACTCTAACTTAGTAAATAGGGAGCTAGGCAGGAAGCTGAAGAGCAGGACCTTCAGGATAGTATTCCCTGTAATGCTGTTTATGCCACATGCCAGTGAGGGTATGAAAAGGATGATTTGATAGATGAATACATGGCAGAGGGGACAGGGTTTCAGATTTCTGGATCATTGGGATCTCTTCTGGGGAAGGTATGACCTATGCAGAAGGATAGGTTACGCCTGAACACGAGGGGAACTAGAGCTGTTGGGGAGGGTTTAAACTAATGTAGTTTAATGTAGGAGGTGGGAACCAGAGTGATAAGGCTGAGGATGGGGCAGTTGGTATACAACTAGATGCAGTGTGTAGTGAGACTGTGAAGAAGGACAGACAGATGATAGGGCAAAATTGCAGTCAGTGGGATGAGCTGACAAAATGCTTTTACGGGGGGCCAGAATCGAGAAGGGTGATGAATACAGGACTGAAGATGTTATACTTGAATGCACGCAGTGTACAGAATAAGGTAGATGACCCTGTCGCGCAGTTAGTGATTGGCAGGTATGATGCAGTGGGATTCACTGAGTCATGGCTGAAAGAAGAATATGGTTGAGACCTTAACATACAAGAATACACATTGTATCAAAAGGACAGGCAGGTAGGCCGAGGGAGTGGGGTGGCTCTGTTGGTTAAAAAAATTAACTCAAATCCTTAGGTGACGTAGGATCGAAGACGTAGAATCTTTGTAGTTAGAGTGAAGAAACTCAAAGGGTGAAAAGACCCTGATGGGCGCCACGATGCGGGCTACAAATTACAATGGGAGATAGAAAAGACGTGTAAAAAGAGCGATGTTGTAATAATTATGGGGATTTCAATATTCAGGTAGGTTGGGAAAATCAGGTTGGTGCTGGATCCCATGAGAGGGAATTTGTAGAGTGCCTACAAGGTGGCTTTTTAGAGAAACTTGTGGTTGAGCCCACTAGGGCAATCACAGTTCTGAATTGAGTCTAATATAATGACCCAGATTTGACTAGGGAGCTTAAGGTAAAGGAATCCTGAGGTGAGAGTGATCATAATATGATAGATTTCACCCTGCAGTTTGAGAGGGAGAAGATAAAGTCAGATGTATCAGTATTGCAGTTGAGTAAAGGGAATTTCGGAGGCATGAGAGAGGAGTTGACCAAAAATGATTGGCGACGGACATTAGCTGGGATGATGGCAGAACAGCAATTGCTGGAATTTCTGGGAGCAGTTCAAAAGGTGCAGGATAGATACATCCCAAAGATGAAGAAGTATTCCAAAGGGAAGATGAGGCAACCATGGTTGACAAGGGAAGTCAACACCAGTATAAAAGCAAAAGAGAAGGCATATAATATAGCAAAATCTAGTGAGAAGATAGAGGAATGGGAATCTCTTAAAAACCAACAGAAGGCAACTAAAAAGACCATGAAGAGAGAAAAGATAAAATACAAAGGTAAGCTAGCCAATAATGTAACAAGTATACAAAATGCTTTTACAGATATATAAAGAGTAAAAGAGAGGCAAGAGTGTATTTTGGACTGCTGAAAATAATGCTGGAGAGGTAGTATTGGGGAACAAAGAACTTAATAAGTATTTTGTGTCAGTCTTCACTGTGGAAGACACTAGCTGAATACCAGAAATAATGTCATTGCTATTACTAAAGAGAAGGTACTTGGGAAGCTGAAAAGTCTGAAGATAGATACGTCGCCTGGATCAGATGGACTACACCAAAAGTTCTGAAAAAGGTAGCTGAAGAGATTGTGGAGGTATTTGAAATGATCTTTCTATAATTATTAGATTCTGGAATGGTTCCTGAGGACTGGAAGATTGCAAATGTCACTCCACTATTTAAAAAGGGAGGGAGGCAGAAGAAAGGAAATTATAGGCCAGTTAGCCTGACTTCAGTGGTTGGGAAGATGTTGGAGTCCATCATTAAGCATGAAGTTTCGGTGTACTTGATACACATGATAAAATGGGCCAAAGTCGGCATGGTTCTCATGAAGGGAAATCTTGCCTGACCAATCTGTTTTAATTGTTTGAGAAAATAATAGGCAGGGTAGATAAAGTGCTTCACTTTGATTTTCAGAAGGTCTTTGAAAAGGTGTCCCACATAAGGTTGCTACTATGTCACCCTAATTAACTTACTGATACATATTCTCGGTAGAATACTGTCTTCCTTTAACTTTACAGTCAATCTATAGGGCCTGATCAATGGAGGGAGAAATGATGAAGACTGATTTTATACATTTGAATCATACTCTCAGTGGTCACTTTATTAGGTATACCTCTACACCTGTCCATTAATGCAAATATTCAATCATGTGGCAGCATATCATGCAGGCGGACATGGTAGAGAGGTTCAATTGTTGTTCAGAACAAACATCAGAATGCGGAAGAATTGTCCTCTCCATGATTAGTTTAGGAAGGGTAGAAAGGGGTAGACTCTTCCCATAAGTAAAACGTTCAAGGGCCAATTTTGAGCACAATGATTCAGGGAATAAAAGATTTAATGTATGAGACGTGTTTGATGGTCCTGTGCCTGTAATTGCTGAACTTTTAGGGTGTGGGTTGGGGGACTGGGGAAGTTTCCAATTTCAAAGGGGATTGGAAGAAGACCTCCTCATGCAGAGTATTATGATCTTGAAATTACTTCTTGTGAAAATGGTGGAAGCTGAATCAATTAGTCCCCTCTTGGGAGAACTGAAGAGACATTTGACAAAGTATAGTTTGTAAGTCTTTGTGAAAGAGCATGATAGGATTATTCTTTTTAGGTGTTAGCATAAACTGAAGAAACTCTGGCATGGGTTGTCCCAAGCCTATCTGCAAAAGGAGGAGGATTGAGCATGGGCCTACAATCCCGTAAAATCTCAACACTATAGAAAGACCAACAGAAACTCCAAAGACATCATCGCTGGAAGAGGAAGATCTTTGCTTAAAAAACATATGAAGTTATGTGAGAAAAGAGGAAGCCACAGGGTTGATCAATTTTCAGCCCAGGACAGAGGATTCTGGTGAGCTGCTTTTAACAGCTTATGTCCCAGTAGGGGTGATGGAATTAAGAAGAGGGGCCAAGGGGCCTTATTGCATTACAACAACCAGAGGAATACTCTGAGGGAGGTGGAAATGTGAGACGTGGAAAGAATATACTATGAAGAGGAAGTTTTTCTTGTGAAGAAAAACCTAATGAATGAAAATCTTTGTGATTTTATCAAAAGTTACAACCTCAGTTGTTAATAGAAACATAGACATAGAAAAACTACAGCACAATACAGCAAACATGAGGAAATCTGCAGATGCTGGAAATTCAAGCAACATACACAAAAGCTGCTGGTGAACACAGCAGGCCAGGCAGCATCTATAGGAAGAAGCACAGTCAACGTTTCGGGCCGAGACCCTTCGTCAGGTCTAACTGAAAGAAGAGATAGTAAGAGATTTGAGAGGGGGAGGGGGAGATCCAAAATGATAGGAGAAGACAGGAGGGGGAGGGATGGAGCTAAGAGCTGGAAAGTTGATTGGCAAAAGGGATACAAGGCTGGAGAAGGGAGAGGATCATGAGACAGGAGGCCTAGGGAGAAAGAAAGGGGGAGGGGAGCCCAGAGGAAGATGGAGAGCAGGCAAGGAGTTATTTCGAGAGGGACAAAGAAAGAAAAGAAAGAGAGAGAAAGAGAAATAAGGAAAATAATAAATAAATAAAGAAAGAAAGATGGGATGGTGTAAGAACAGGAGGAGGGGCATTAACGGAAGTTAGAGAAATCAATGTTCATTCCATCGGGTTGGAGGCTACCCAGACGGAATATAAGCTGTTGTTCCTACAACCTGAGTATGGCTTCACCTTGACAGTAGTTGAGGCTATGGATT
The DNA here is from genome assembly GCF_030028105.1 of Mobula birostris. Taxonomy (NCBI): domain Eukaryota; kingdom Metazoa; phylum Chordata; class Chondrichthyes; order Myliobatiformes; family Myliobatidae; genus Mobula; species Mobula birostris. The sequence continues at coordinate 72,889,018 of NC_092385.1, read as the reverse complement.
GACATATCAGAATGGGAATGGGGCGTGGAATTAAAATGTGTGGCCACTGGGAGATCCTGCTTTCTCTGGCGGACAGAGCGTAGGTGTTCAGCGAAATGATCTCCCAGTCTGCGTCGGGTCTCGCCAATATATAGAAGGCCACATTGGGAGCACCGGACGCAGTATATCACCCCAACCGACTCACAGGTGAAGTGTCACCTCACCTGGAAGGACTGTCTGGGGCCCTGAATGGTGGTGAGGGAGGATGTGTAAGGGCATGTGTGGCACTTGTTCCGCTTACAAGGTTAAGTGCCGGGAGGAAGATCGGTGGAAAGGGATGGGAGGGACGAATGGACAAGGGAGTCGTGTAGGGAGCGATCCCTGCGGAAAGCAGAAAGGGGGGGAGGGAAAGATGTGCTTAGTGGTGGGATCCCATTGGAGGTGGCGGAAGTTACAGAGAATAACATGTTGGACCCGGAGGCTGGTGGGGTGGTAGGTGAGGACAAGGGAAACCTTATCACTAGTGGGGTGGCAGGAGGATGGGATGAGAGCAGGTGTGCGTGAAATGGGGGATTTGCGTTTGAGAGCAGAGTTGATAGTGGAGGAATGGAAGCCCCTTTCTTTAAAAAAGGAAGACATCTCCTTCGCCCTGGAATGAAAGGCCTCATCCTAAGAGCAGATGCGGAGGAGATGGAGGAATTGCGAGAAGGGGATGGCATTTTTGTAAGAGACAGGGTGGGAAGAGGAATAGTCCAGGTAGCTGTGAGAGTCCGTAGGCTTATAGTAGACATCAGTAGATAAGCTGTCTCCAGAGATAGAGACAGAAAGATCTAGAAAGGGGAGGGAGGTGTCAGAAATGGATCAGGTAAAGTTGAGGGCAGGGTGAAAGTCGGAGGCAAAGTTAATGAAGTCAATAAGCTCAGCGTGCGTGCAGGAAGCAGCACCAATGCAGTCGTCGATGTAGCAAAGGAAAAGTGGGGGACAGATACCAGTATAGGCTTGGAACATGGACTGTTCCACAAAGCCAACAAAACTACTGTCAAGATGAAGCCACACTCAGGCTGGAGGAACAACACCTTATATTCCGTCTGGGTAGCCTCCAACCTGATGGCATGAACATTGACTTCCACTAATGCCCCTTCTTCCGTTCTTACCCTATTCCTTATTTATTTATCTCTCTATCTATCTTCTATTTATTTATTTATTTATTATTTTCCCTTTTTTTCCCTCTCTCTGTCCCTCTCACAATAACTCCTTGCCTGCTCTCCATCTTCCTCTGGTGCTCGCCTCACCCTTTCTTTCTCCCTAGGCCTCCCGTCCCATGATCCTCTCCCCTCTCCAGCCTTGTTCCCCTTTTTCCAATCAACTTTCCAGTCCTTAGCTCTATCCCCCCCTCCCTCGTCTTCTATCATTTTGGATCTCCCCCTTCCCCCCCACTTTCAAATCTCTTACTATCTTTTCTTTCGAAGGGTCCTGACGAAGGGTCTTGGCCTGAAACGTCGACTGTACCTCTTCCTATAGATGCTGTCTGGCCTGCTGTGTTCCACCAGCATTTTGTGTGTGTTGCACAATACAGGCCCTTTGGCCCACAAAGCCGTTCCAAAAATGTACTTGCTTTAGAAGTTACCCACAGCCCTCTATTTTTCTAAGCTATGTGTACCGATCCAGGAGTCTCTTAAGAGACCCTATTGTATCCACCACCATTGCTGGCAACCCATTCCATGCGCTCACCACTCTCTTAGTATAAAAAAAAACTTACCCCTGACATCTCCTCTGTTAATGTATAAATAAATACATTATTAGATATAATAAGAGGTGAGTGCAGACTTTCTATAGTCAATCTGTTATTTTCAGTAAAATATGACACAGTATTATCAGGTAATATTTGCACCAGAGATTAAATGGAAAAAATAGCCCTTTTGTTGAAAGAGTAGATCTCCTTTACTAGGTTGGTAATGCAAATTTTTCATAACTGGAGAGATTGAAATCTGATGAACACAACTGGAATATGGCATAAAAGAATTCTGCACCTATCAGTGGAGCTCCTAGTATATCACTCCGATTAACTTACTAATACCCATTCTCAGTAGAACACATAGCTCTACAGTCAGTCTCTAGGGCCTTTCTTGGAAGTCACAACATGCGTACCATCCTCGAGACCCTGCTGTTTCTTGCCCTTCTCTGAGCTGAATGGCTAATCCTTGGTGAAAAGAAACTATTCTATAATAGGCAGGATTATTAAACTACTAATACTCACAAAAAATACTCACCTATTTTGTACATTTTCTTTATTTCCTCCACCTTAAAATATTCAGCCCAACTTTCAGGCTTCACCACTGTGTATTTAGATTCAAAATGCTAAGAGAATAAGAATAAGAAATGTGGGAATTTTGCTAGGTCAGGAACTGTTTGACAATTTGTCATATAATTTAACTGCAATTTCAAAATATTCCATGGTATTGGAAGGTGGTTACAAAATATCAAATTTTGTTAGGAATTAGTATTGTCAAGAACTACAAAAACAGCAGAGGTAAATTATGTTTGCAATTAAATTATAATTTATTATATTTACAGGCATGGAGGAAATCTTCCTTCCATATTAGCCATTTCAATGTCAAAGCTCCACATGCTGTTTATCGGAACTCTTGACATTCATTTCTAGTTGACTGATGGGGAGCATGGTAGTGTTGCAGTTAGCGTAATCCTGTATAACATCAGCAACTGGAAGATCGGGGTTTAATTCCTACCGCTGTCTGTAAGCAGTCTGTGCACTTTGCCCGTGACTGCAGGGGTTTCTGCCGGAACCTCAGGTTTCCAAAGGATGATCTGGTTATCATTAACATCTTGTGGGCATTCTATTTGGTGCCAGAAGCATGGCAACACTTACAGGCTGCTCCCAGCACATTCCCGGAGTGTGTGGGTCATTGATGGAAACATGCTGTATATTTTGATGTTTTAGTGCACAAATAAAGCTAATTGTTCTAAAATCTTTCCGAAATTCTTTAAAGATGAGCAATATCTGTCTAATAACGAATGATATTGATAAATAATAAATAATCAATATTCTAACTGAATTCTTCAACAGCACATTGAAATTCTGAATCCCACATAGGTTTTTGAAGACAAATTGATAATGTTCAAGACTAGAAAGTTTTTATAACAGAATGTGTAACAAGATAACTAAATTGAACAATAGCAGAATACAAAGGATATGTTTAGTGTGGTGCTGAATCTGAAAGAATGTTTTCTCTAAGTTTTTGGAGCTCAGTGGAGAAAGCTCACACATTCCAGACTGGTCACAGAAGACGTCAGTATTGAACCCTGAATTCTGATGCCCTGAGCCATAATAATGTAGCACTAACCGCTACACTACTGTGCTGCTCCTTAACAATTCAATTTTTTAACACTGCAATATAACTGCACTATAGAGTTACTTAAATTGAAATAAATTCTGGCAGTTTCCAGCTCTTAGCTAATTAGTTTTGTAGGTCTTTGGCTGGTTTCCTTGAATCAATTCTTTCATGAAGAAAAGTACGGGAGGTCTTTTGAGATATAAAGATAGTCAAAACTGTTATCAACTCTAGAGCTAAACTAGAAGATCAGAATGTAGAAACTGGATACATCTGAGTGTATGTTGCATTTGTAAAAGGCATTGATAAGCTAACAATCCCTGCTTGCAACTTCTTTTGACGTCACATTAGCTATGTGGCTAATGATGTCACAAGTCATGCAGCATACAGTATGCTTCTCCACCATTGGTTGAAGTTGTAAGTGATCTGTGACATTTACTTTATACTTTATTGTCGCCAAACAATTGGAACTAGAACGTACAATCATCACAGCGTTATTTGATTCTGCGCTTCACACTCCCTGGATTACAAATATTAAATATTAAAAATATTAAAAATAGTTAAAATTAGTAAATATTAAAAATTTAAATTATAAATCATAAATAGAAAATAGAAAAAATGGGAAGTAAGGTAATGCAAAAAACCCGAGAGGCAGGTCCGGATATTTGGAGGGTACGGCCCAGATCTGGATCAGGATCCGTTCAGCAGTCTTATCACAGTTGGAAAGAAGCTGTTCCCAAATCTGGCCGTACGAGTCTTCAAGCTCCTGAGCCTTCTCCCGGAGGGAAGAGGGACGAAAAGTGTGTTGGCTGGGTGGGTCGTGTCCTTGATTATCCTGGCAGCACTGCTTCGACAGCGTGCGGTGTAAAGTGAGTCCACGGATGGAAGATTGGTTTGTGTGATGTGCTGCGCCGTGTTCACAATCTTCTGCAGCTTCTTTTGGTCTTGGACAGGACAACTTCCATACCAGGTTGTGACGCACCCTAGAAGAATGCTTTCTACGGTGCATCTATAAAAATTAGTGAGGGTTTTAGGGGACAGGCCAAATTTCTTTAGTTTTCTCAGGAAGTAAAGGCGCTGGTGGGCCTTCTTGGCAGTGAACTCTGCTTGGTTGGACCAAGTCAGGTCATTTGTGATATTGACCCCAAGTAACTTAAAGCTTTTGACCTGTTCCACTTGCGCACCACCGATGTAAATTGGGTCGTGCGGCCCGTTACTCCTTCTGAAGTCAACAACCAATTCCTTCGTCTTGCTGACGTTGAGGAATAGGTTATTGTCTTCACACCATGCCACCAGCCTGTGCAGAATGTAATGTAATGAAAGAGTTTGCACAGTCATGTCTGTGTTGTATGTTCAACATCAGGTCGCCATGTCTCACAGATATCTGGCAGCTGGAAAAATGCTTCAGCAATACTCCCTACACTGACGGTGGCTTCACTCATCATATCTCAGCTACAAATTGAGCCTACTGCTACTTGATCAGCTTCTGGGGGGTTGGAGATACTTGTGACAATGGAGTCAAATGCACCAGTCTTTGTCTCATATTGAGGAGAAGGTTAATTGACCTGAAGTACGTGTACCTACCTGTGTGAATGCATTTTATTCTGTGGACTATTCAGCAGGTATTTTGCCCAACAATTGCTATGTATTGGTAATGTTTACCTTTATTTTCCAAGCAAACTCAATGCTGGGACACTAATCAATCATTCTGTCCCATTGTTAATTATTATTTGCACATTCTTAGCTTCCAAGCAGGGGTTCCCACCCTTTTTTAGGCCATGGGCTAATACCATTAATTAAGGAATCTGTGGACCCCAGGTTAAGACTGAATTTTATCGGAGATTACTGCTTTGGAAGGAGAGTGGGGTTAGAGGCACGTTGGTCCCAGTTACTCCCACTGTATTTGTGCTGTCATCTTCCATGTTGCATCTAACAGGGAAACATTTAAGGCTAGAAATTGTGTTTCTACATTTGTTGTCCTCAGAACTGAAATCAAGCCTATTGCCAAACGAAATGTCCAGGAAAAGAATAATCACAGAGTTGGACAAAAGATGTGCTGGCATTGGAGAGGGTGCAGAGGAAGTTCCCGAAAATTATTGCGAGAATGAAAGAGTTAACGTGTGTGTAATGTTTGATGGCTCAGAGCCTGTATTTGCTGGATTTAGAAGGATAAGGGGACTTACTGAAACCTATCAAATACTGAAAGGTTTAGATAAAGTGGATGTGGAAAGGATTTTCCTATAGTGGGGAATTCTAGGACCAGAAGGCACAGCCTCAGAATAGGAACATCCATTTAAAACAGCGTTGAGGAGAAATTTCTCTAGCCGGTGGGTAGTAAATCTGTGGAATTTATTGCCACAGATGGCGATGGAGGCCAGGTCATTGGGTATATTTAAAGTAGAAGTTTGTAGATTCTTGATTAATTGGTGTTTACAGAGAGAAGGCCAAAGAATGGAGTTGAGAGGGATATTAAATCAGCCATGATGGAATAGTGGACCGGAGTCAATGGGCCGAATAGCCTAATTCTGCCCCTATGTCTTATGGTCATATAAATGCCCATTTAAAGCTTAATGAGAACTGGACATTTCTTCTTTAAATCATGATTTTGGCTCAGTTTTACACCTTGCATTTGGTATAGCCTAACCTGGTGGGCTTGTCCTGCATTTTTCCTCTGAATTTTTACAATCCTTTATTCTTATTATTGTTTCCTAAATGCCTCCATTAACCCATCAATAAGTTGTCACTATTACTACCCTGTCCTCATCCTTTTACAGATAATTTCCTTTGCCTTGTCTATTTCTCCCCCCAAGCGCTGCCACATTAAAATAACTTGTCTTCCGCACTTTCCCACTTCTGACAAAGAATCTTTGACCTGAAATGTTAACTTTGTTTTTGTTTCCACAGATGCTGTTTCACTTGCTGAGAGTTGCTGTTATTATCTATAATGCTTTTAAGGGATAAATGATTCACTCTTCACCCTGCTGGTACACACATCAGATAATCAAATGTCTGCTATAGCCGGTGGAAGCATAGTGTGTGTGCCAAGTGTAGATACAGTGAAATATTTTCTATAGGTAAAACAGTGCATACAGAATAACATATGTTAAACAGGTTAGGTGTTCTACGTTCTCTACAACTCATATTCTCAGTATGTTTTTTATTTGCAGTTTGTCTTGTTTGCATACTAGTTGTTTGCTGGTCTTTGTTTCTGTATAGTGTTTCATAAATTACTTTGTATGTCTTTATTTTCCTGTGAATGCCTGCAAGAAAATGAATATCAAGATAACATATGATGACATATACATCATTATCATCATCATCATCATCAATTTAATGGAGAATGCTGGTGTGTGACTTTGTTTAACGTGAAGAGGCTAATGCACGGGCAACTACCATTGTGACTATGGTAGTCATAGTCATAGTCACACTTTATTGATCCCGGGGGAAATTGGTTTTCGTTACAGTTGCACCATAAATAATAAATACTAATAGAACGATAAATAGTTAAATAGTAATATGTAAATTATGCCAGTAAATTATGAAATAAGTCCAGGACCAGCCTATTGGCTCAGAGTGTCTGACCCTCCAAGGGAGGAGTTGTAAAGTTTGATGACCACAGGCAGGAATGACTTCCTATGACGCTCTGTGCTGCATCCCGGTGGAATGAGTCTCTGGCTGAATGTACTCCTGTGCCCACCCAGTACATTATGTAGTCGATGGGAGACATTGACCAAGATGGCATGCAACTTGGACAGTATCCTCTTTTCAGACACCATCGTGAGAGAGTCCCGTTCCATCCCCACAACATCACTGGCCTTACGAATGAGTTTGTTGATTCTGTTGGTGTCTGCTACCCTCAGCCTGCTGCTCCAGCACACAACAGCAAACATGATAGCACTGGCCACTGGAGCAGCTCCAGAACAAGTCTCTCCAGGGTCTTCATGATGTGGGAGGTCAATGCCACTGGTCTGTAGTCATTGAGGCCGCTGGGGCGCGGCGTCTTCGGCACAGGGACGAGGCAGGACGTCTTCCACAGTACAGGAACCCTCCAGAGCCTCAGGCTGAGGTTGGATACATGACAAAGTACTCCACATAGCTGAGGGGCACAGGCTTTGAGCACTCTGGTACTGACCTGGGTCAAGGTAATGATGGGACCAAGTTCTTCTGGCTATACCTGGTGACAGAGAACGTAGAAATTCTTGGGACCAGAGCTATGAGATTGTCTCTCTACTGATCCACACGTGAAGTTCAGTAGCAGAACAGTGTATAGCATTGTACTGGGTTATCAACACACCATCCCTCTGCACAGAGCACGTGCAGGATCCCGTGTCAACTCCATTTCAATGAGGTTTACAGTGCACAGACTACAAGATTGCAATAAAGGTTATTTTAAGATCATTTTGAAATTCTTTTGTTGTAATGTTAATTACAGTACATCTAATAGTTTTTAATTAATTTATTTCAACTGCTTTTTAAAAATAATTTATCTTGATTTTACTTGTTTTTAAATGACTCTGAATATCAGAAAGCTTTCAGAATTTTGGGAGACAGAGCACTGTGCATCTGAAGGAGGCACGTATAGGTGTACCTGGGACTCAAGGCAATGTTTCCAATCAGAATCAGAATCAGGTTTAATATCACTGGAATATGTCGTGAAATTTGTTGTTTTGTGCAAATTGCAGTACGTTGCAATACTTAATAAAAACTATACATTATTATATAATGAAAATAAAAACGATTTTAAAAATTATATTAATTAAAACTTAATTAATTAAATTGACACCAGTCAGCGCACAGTTCAGCCCAATTCAACACCTTTACCCTATTTCTTTTCATACAGAGTATTTTAATCATTAAGAGCTTGAGAGCACATACCACTAGACTCAAGGACAGCTTTTATCATGCTGTTATCAGACTCCCAAGTGATCCTCTCACGTGCTAAAGATGAGTTTTTGATCTCCCAGTCTAGCTTGTTATGGCCTTTGCACTTTAGCTTTTTATCTGCTCTGCACTTTCTTTTCTGTAGCTGCTAAGAATAACAAAATAGCAGTATTAAATTGGGGTAAAACCAATCGTATTAAACTGACTGGACTGCAAACAGTGATTTGAAGTGATTCATTCTCTGAGTAACGGGGGGATTTAAGAAGGAAATCTAATTGGTTCAAGTAAATATTTTCCCCCAATACATGGTGGGACTGCCAGATTTGGAACCACCCTAATGTTGCAGCATATAATGTGTAGGATATAGTTGTGTTTTGGCTTTCTTTCTTTATTATATTTAGAGGTACATTGTAGAATAAGCCCGTTCGGCCCTCCAAACTGCACTGCCCAGCAACCCACCTATTTAACCTTAGTCTAATCATGGGACGATTTACAATGTCCAATTAATCTACACAGTCTGTGGACTGTGGGAGGAAGCCAGAGAACCCAGAGAAAGCTTCACATTCACGGAGTGAACGTACAAACTCCTTACAGATAATGTTGGAATTGAACACCAAGCTCCGACAATTTAAGATCTCAAATAGCATCACACTAATGCTATTTACCAATTTTCAAGCCTTTTCCCGCATAAGGGATCTTGAGGCCCTCCGTTGTTTGGGGTCGACAAAGTTGTGTTCCAGCTTTCTACGTGATATGCAAGCCAAGACAGTACAACGTGGAGAGCAAGCCCTTGCCATGTAGCAGGCTCCCCCTCTCCACACAGTTGATGATGGTGGAACAACAGTGAACGATTCAATTTGGCACCAGCAGTGTCCGTCGCAGGAGTTGCCCGACAGTGTTGAACTCAACGTAGGACTGCCTGAGGACTCCCACTCCAGACCTTTTGTCAAGGTTTATTCCCAAAGCCTTATTACCTTATATTCAAATAAATCTGATAAGTATTTTCTACCTGCATATCAATTTGACAAGTTAGTAGTTATACACTTATAAAAATAAAAAAAAAATGAATGTCTTGTGTCAGTTAATGCTAGCTAGGGGCTTGTTGGAACATTCGGAAATAACTATGCAAAAACAAAAGAAGCCACCCAGTCAAGCAGCAACTTCATGTCAGTGACACTCCCTCAGAGCTCCTCAATGTTCAAAGTAGATTTCAATCTGTATATGGACAGTACAAGTTCAAGTTATTCCAATGGTTATCCCACTGCACAAATGTATATGGCCAAACGAAACAATGTTCCTCCTGAACAATAACTCACACACGTAACACATAAAGTAATATTACGGCAAATAAATTAATAAATAATAAGGTGCATGTACAGTATAAGTTAAAAAGTAAACAGTATAACACTACTGGTACTTCGTACCTGATGAGACCTGGATGGTGGCAGAGAGTTCAGTACTTTAACGGCCTGGAGGAAGAAGCTGTTTCCCATCCTATCTGTTCTTGTCCTTGTGCTATGGTACCTCCTGCCTGATGGTAGTGGGTCAAAGGGATTGGTTGCCAGATGGGAGGGAACATTGAAAATGCTAAGGGCCCTTTGTGCACAGCACCTCTGATAAATATCTCTGGTGGATGGAAGAGAGACCTCAGTGATCCTCTCAGCAGTCTTTGTAATGCTTGTCGTGTCTTGTGGTAATTCTGCCTGTCAGGACACTGTCGATGGTACTTCTGTTAAAATAGGTTAGAATGGGTGGGGGAGGGGTAGTGCCACCTTGCTGGCCTCAATCTTCTCAGGAAATGGAGGAAGTGTAGTAATTAGCGTGCACTGTATTAAAAGTTGTCAGTGTGATCTCATTATTGTTACCTTATCAGTGCATGACTTTGGACTTTGTAACATCTGAGTCATTTTATGAAAGTCTGTCAGGTAAAACTGTACTTTTTTTAGCTTTTTGGGAAGCTGTTACAAGTCGATTGAACATTATATAATTGTTAAAACTTATAAATACTCAAATGATCCAGGAGATGAGATTATCCCATGTATCAATTGTGGAACCTAATTTGTCAGCTTTGACCCTGTTTGTCCCACACCCAACAGAGAGGGGACTACACAGCATCTATGCTGAGACGACTAGACTCAAAAACAGTTACTCTGCCCAAACTGTCAGATTGATCAATAGTCTGCAGGATACAGTACACTTGGAATGGGTTCAGGAATCAACTCCCGAGGGGAAAATCGATGGAGAGCTAACAGACGGGAACACAGTGAGCACCAATGTTGTGCATTAGACTGTTTTATGAGAATGGGCCCTTGTTCTATTTTGTTTCTTTACTAACTTATAGTCAAGTTAAGAATTATAATGCTCAATCGTTTACTTGCATATTGTGTACTGTTTGTTATTTCGGGGTACTGATTTGAAACACGGGAACACATCACGCAGCGTTCACCCAAACAAGATTTCTCCAGTTTGGCCGGGCCAGAGGCTGTCTTCCCCTAGAATAAGCTGTGGGTTACACTTGAAAAGGAAAAAGGAGATTTTAAAGATAGAAATAGAGCTGTTTCCAAAGATGCAAGCAAAGGAGTTGCCATGTAGCACTGCTCTGCCCTCCTCAGTCTCATGGAATACTTTCAAACCATCCACTTTTATAACAGAGTAATAGAGTGAATTACACACATGGTAGTGTGGAGGTTAGCACAACGCCTAACAGCATGGCAGCTCTAAGATCGGGGTTCAAATCCCTCTGCTGTCGGCAATGAATTTGTGTATTCTCCCCATGACTGCGTAGGTTTCCTCCCACATTCCAAAGACATATGGGTTACAGAGTTGTGGGCACGCAATATTGCCACCGGAAGAGTGGCAATACTTGTGGTCTGCCCAGCACAATCTTTGCTGATTTGATTTGATGCCAATGAAGCATTTCACTGTATGTTTCTACGTACATGTGACAAATAACGCCATGGCGAATGGGTTACAGGCACTGAGCATAGGTCTGTGGTGCAGAAGGGAAAAAGAGCAAAGAAGGGAGCAGTAGTGATAGGGGACTCGGTAGTGAGGGGAACAGACAGCAGATTCTGTGCATGTCAATGGGAGACCTAGATGGTGTGTTGCCTCCCAAGTTCCTGGGTCAGGAACATCTCAGATCGCATCCACAACATTTTGGAGAGGGAGGGAGAGCAGCCAGATGTCTTGGGATATATTGGTACCAATGACATAGGAAGGAAAAGCAAAGAAGTCCTGAAAAGGGAATTTAGAAAGCTAGATTGAAAGCTGAGAAGCAGGACCTCTTGGGCAGTAATTTCTGGATTGCTGCGTATGCCACGTGACACTGAGGGTAGAAACAGGATAAGTTGGCAGATAATTACATGGCTGAGAAGCTGGTGGAGGGACAGGGCTTCAGGTTCTTGGATCATTGGGATCTCTTCTGGTGGAGGTATGACCTGTTCAAAAATGATGGGTTGCACCTGAACCTGAGGGGAGCCAATATTTTTGTGGGCAGGTTTGTTAGAGCTGTTGAGGAGGGTTTAAACTAATTTGGCAGGGGAGTGAAGGGACTCAGGATAGGACAGATAGTAAAAAAGTAAAGATAGCGTGCAGTCAGACTGTCAGGAAGGGCAGGTGGCCTGCTGGCCGCTGATGGAGTAACAGCTCTTTCCTGGTGCTCCTAATTTACTTACTTTTCTCTCCAACCTTTTGAAATACTACTGTTAGACAGGATATTATTTTACTATGACTACCAAAGCAGCTTTGGAAGTTATTCTGGTCTCAATTCAAAAACTTACTGAGGAGTTTCAACAGTTCAGAAAAGAAATCAGCGCTGAAGTTAAATAGGTACGAAACTAGAAGATATTCAAGCAATTCTAACTGAGCGCAATAAGAAGATAAAGGAACATGAAGATGTTATTACTTTACTGGATGAAAGAATGGATGATGTGCAAAAGCTATATGAAAAACAGTCCAAGTCCAACGAAATAATAGGACAGAAGATTATTGATTTGAAGAACAGAAGTAGGAGGAACAGCTTACGAATCTTGGGACTTAAAGAACAAACAGAAGGAGATAATCCTAAAGAATTCTTTGCAAACCTTTTCATGGAATTATTCCCTGATATTATAAAGTCTCTGTCTTTGATTGATCGTGTCCACAGGTCGCCTATCTATGGATCAACTTCAAAATCAAAACCAAGATCAGTCATTATATGTTTCCATGAATTTCAAATAAAGGATCGTCTGATTCATGCTGCCCGTGGAAAAGGTATGAATGACTACCAAGATCAAAAGATTCGTATTGTTGAAGATTTTTCATCAGAAGTTATGGCAGAACGTGTTAAGTTTTACAAAGTTATGGCGAGATATACAGCCAAAATCTTAAACCCTGTCTTCGTTCTCCAGCTCGATTGAGAATTATATTGGAAAATGTATCATTTAAATGGTTTTATATGAAGGAGCAGGTACAAGAATTTTTGGACTTAAGAAAATGACTGTATACGTATATTGAATAGATTAAAAATCTTGCAAAAACAGAAATACTACATATTTAAAAATGACTGTTTAATATTTTTCAGTATGAATAATTGCTATTTCTGTTTGATAAACCTGGCTAAGCTTTTTTTCCACTGTATATTATTTAGTCTTGTTTGGAATAGTAAATAATCTTGAATTCTTTGGAGCGGTTCCAACAGGCTTTCTAAGGGAATGTGTTTAGGGGAAGTAGATAGCGGTTGCTGTCTCTTTGGGAGGACGGAAGGGGATGGGAAGCTCTTTTTTTTTTTGAAGCTGATTTGGGAATCTAGTCAATTCTGTTGCTTAGCTAATATAGCTCAAGGTTTATTATTTGGGTTTAATTTATATTTTTCTGATTGCTACTTTAATCTTTCTTATAAATAGTTTTAAAATGGATCAAAGTATTAATTGACTTAGTTTTAATGTGAAAGGGCTAAATCACCCCATGAAAAGAAAGAAGATTTTTGCCTATATTAAAAAACTTAAGATACCAATTGTTTTTCTTCCAGAAACCCATATACATAAGTGTGACAATTCACACTTTTTAATCGATGGAGAAGGTCTCATTTTCATTCCTCATTTCAGGTCAAAGCTAGAGTGGTTTCAATCTTTATAGATAATAAAGTTCCCTTTTTTCAACATAAAGTAATTTCATTTTGTTATAGTATCAGGAAAACTAAATAACAAATTAATGGTATTTGCCAATGTATATGCTCTGAATACAGATGACCCAGGTTTCTTTGAGCGTTTTTTTTCATCATTGCCAGATCTAAGTCTCTACTCATTAGTGATGGGTGGAGACATTAATTGTTGTTTAGATCCAGTTTTAGATTGTTCATCTTCTGAACCAATAATACCAAATAAATCAGCTGTGTTTATTAAATCTTTTTTTAATGAAATGTGGTATTATTGATGCTTGGCGTTTTTTTCATCCGGTAGACAAGGAATACTCGTTTTTCTCTCATGTCCATCATACATATTCCAGGATTGGTTATTTTTTTATTGATAGCCAAATGATTCCATTAGTTCGATCCTGTGAATATAAAGAGATTGCTGTTTCAGATCACGCTCCTGTGTTTCTATCTTTAAATCTCCCTGGTCTTCTTCAAACAAATAGATTCTGGCGATTTAATCTAACTTTGTTATCTGTTAAAAAATTTTTAAAGTTTCTGGAGAGACAAATTACTTTTTTTTTGAAGAGAATACATTAGAGGAGACTTCTAGTCTTAGCAGATGGGATGCCTTTAAGCTGTATATTAGAGGACAAATTATTTTGTATACTGCAAGTATTAAGAAAAAAGCTAATAAAGAGAGAAGTGAGTTAGCTAATCAGCTGAAACAGTTAGACCAAGAGTATGCCTTGGCTCCAGAACCTGCCTTATATAAAAGACATGTTGAAATTAAAATGAAATATGATCTGCTTTTAACTTATCCAATTGAAACCCAACTTCTAAAAGGTAAAAGTCAATTTTATATTCATGGAGATAAAACAGGTAAATTATTGGCTGATCAAATTAAAACTTTTATAGCTAAACAGCAGATTAAAGAAATATGCAAAGCTAATGATGATAGGACAAATGATTATCTAGAAATAACAGATACTTTTAGAGAATTTTACTCTAAACTTTATAGTTATGAATCTTCTAAGGATACCACTGTAATGAACAATTTTTTAGATCAACTAATCATTCCTACAATTGCTGCCGACAACAGAAAGTTGTTGGAACGAACTATTTCTTTTGAGGAAATTGTTGAGGCTGTGCGCTCATTACGTTTGAGGAAAGCTCCGGGTCCAGATGGATTTTCTGGAGAATTTTACAAGGCCTTTTCCTCACTGCTTATCCCTCATTTATGTTCAGTTTTTTTCAGATTCATTTAAGTCGGGCAGACTCCCTCAATCTTTTTATGAGGCTTCCATTTCGCTCATTCTTAAAAAGAATAAGGATCCAACTGAATGCTCTTCTTATAGACCAATCTCTTTACTTAATGTTGATACTAAGATCCTATCTAAAGTTTTGACCCCTAGGATTGAAAATATTTTACCATCTGTCACTTCTGATAACCAAACTGGATTTATCAAAAATCGATATTCTTACTTTAATATTCGTCGGTTATTAAATGTTATTTATTCTCCTTCTAGTATGATATCGGAATGTGTGGTATCCCTAGGTGCTGAGAAAGCTTTCAACAGGGTTGAATGGAATTATTTATTTAAAACTTTAGAAAAATTCAATTTTGGACCTGTTTTCATTCAATGGATTAAATTAATATATTTAGCTCCTTCCACTAGGGTTATCACTAATTCTTATAATTCCAAACCATTTAAGCTTCATCGTGGCACTAGACAAGGTTGTCCATTGAGCCCTTTGTTTTTTGATCTGGCCTTAGAACCCTTAGCCATTGCCTTTCGAGAATCTAATGATATCACCGGTATTTTAAGAAGAGACGTTATTCATAAAGTCTCGCTGTATGCTGATGATCTGCTGCTATTTATTTCTAATGCTGAGACTTCATTACCCCATGTGCTTTCTTTACTCTCCTGTTTTAGCCAGTTCTCAGGTTATAAATTAAACCTATATAAAAGTGAACTTTTTCCTTTGAAAAATTTGATACCAACAAATTCTACCCTTATTTTTAAAATTGTAAGAAACCAATTTACCTACTTGGGTGTAACGATCACTCAAAACTATGTGTCTATTTAAAGAAAATTTTCTTACCCTATTGAATCACGTAAAAAGGATACTACCAAATTGGTCACCTCTTTTGTTATCGCTGATTTGGTTGAATCAACTCTATCAAAATTAATATATTACCTAAATTTGTATATCTCTTTCAGGCATTGCCGGTTTTTATTCCTAGATCCTTTTTTGATTACCTTGACTCTATTATATCTTCTTATATCTGGAAGAATAAGTGTTCTAGTTAAACAAAATTCATCTTCAGAAAGATAATGCCAGGCAGCATCTGTGGAAAAGAGTACACAGTCAATGTATCAGGCCGAGACACTTCATCAGGACTGGAGAAATGTCAGTGATAATAATCCTCATCAGGACATGAGGTCAGAGTGAGAAGGTGGGAAGAAGGGAGGAAGAAATACAAGGTAGTAGGCAGTAGGTGAGACCGGGAGTTTTCCCTCCGTCCACCATTAACACTGTCCTCATCCGCATCTCTTCCTACTTACTTAGAGACACAGTGTAGAATATGTCCTTCCTGCCTTTCGAGCCATGGCACCAGCAACCCCCAATCTAACACTGGCCTAATTACGGGACAGCTTACGATGACTATTTAACCTACTAACCGGTACATCGTTGTAATGTGGGAGGAAACTGGAGCACCCGGAGGAAACCCACATATTCCATGGGGAGGACAAACAAACTCCTTACAGAAGGCTCCAGGATTGAATTGTGTACTTCAATGCCCTGGGTTGTAATGGTGTCAGACTATGCTACTGTGGTGCCCAAACTGTACTTACTAGTTTGCAAGTATGAAGTTAAGGCTAGGTTAATGTTTCATAATGGACAATGGTGTCTGGAAACTGAAAGCCAAGGTGACTTCTGTACTGTTGCTCATCATGGACTTTAGATTTGACCTGTTCTCGTCACCTTGCAATAAACTTACACAAGCTCTGGAGGAAGTAGTGTGTTATGGCTAGTCATTAATTGACAGAAATTGGAACAGATAAATCACCTCAAGGAGATGGAAAATATTTTCCCCACAGTTGTGAAGTGTGTAGAAAGACTGCAAATGCCTAATAGTCATCCCCAATAGTCATCCAGTAGCCAGACAGGTAAGATTCCAGGGTGTCCAGACAGGCACAGACTTCCGAAAATCATGAAGATCCAGATTAGCAGAAAAAGTATAGTGGTGCTAGAAAGTTTGTGAACCCTGTAGAATTTTCTCTATTTCTGCATAAATATGACCAAAAATGTGTCATAACTTTTCTTACATCTTAATGTAAGTCCTAAAACTAGATAAAGAGAACCTAATTAAATAAGTAACACAAAAATATTATACTTGTTTATTTATATATTGGGAAAAATGATCCAATATTACATGTATTTGTTGAAAAAAGTATGTTAACCTCTGGGGTAATGACTTCTACAAAAGCAATTTGGAGTCAGGAGTTCCAATCAATGACATGAGATTGGAGGTGTGGGATATAGAGGTGCCCTGCCCTATAAAAAAGACACAGAAAGTCAGGACACTGACAGAGCCTGCTCTTCTCAAGAACAATCTGTTTATGTGCACCATACCTCAATCAAAATAACTTTCAGAGGACCTTAGAAGAAGAATTGTAGAGATGCATGAAGCTGGAAAAGGCTACAGAAGCATTTCTAAAGACCTGAGTGATCATCAGTCCACAGTAAGAGAGATTGTCTACAAATGGAGGAAATTCAGTAATGTTGCTACTCTCCCTAGGATTGGGCATCCTGCAAAGATCACACCAAGAGCACAACTTGCAATGATGAAGGAGGTGAAAAAGAACCCAAGGGTAACAGCAAAAGACCTCCAGAAATCTCTAGAACTTGCTGAAGTCTCTGTTCATATGTCCACTATAAGAAAAACACTGGACAAGAATGGTGTTTATGGAAGGACACCACGGAAGAAACCACTCTCTCCAAAAAACAAACATTGTTGCACATCTCAAGTTTGCAAAGGACCCTCTGGATATTCTACAATGCTTTTAATTCTACGTCCCATTCCCATTCTGACATGTCAGTCCATGGCCTCCTCTACTGTCATGATGAGGCCACACTCAGGTTGGAGAAGCAACACTTTATATTCCATTTGGGTAGCCTCCAACCTGGTGGCATAAAGGTTGATTTCTCGAACTTCTGGTAATGAACCTTCCCCACTCCCCCCCACCTTCACCATTCCCCATTCCCTTTTCCCTCTCTCTCACCTTTTCTCCACACCTGCCCATCACCTCCCTTTGGTGCTCCTCCCCTCTTCTTTCTTCCATGGCCTTCTGCCTCTCCTATCAGATTCCACCTTTTCCAGCCTTGTATCTCCTTCACCAATCAACTTCCCAGCTCTTTACTTCACCCCTCTCCCCCCTCCTGGTTTCACCTATCACATTGTGTTTCTTCCTACCCTACCTCCCAACTTCTAACTCTGAGTGCTCATATTTTGTTCTCCAATCCCTTTGAAGGGTTTCAGCCTGAAAAATCGACTATACTCCTTTCCATAGATGCTGCCTGGCCTACTGAGTTCCACCAATATTTGTGTGCAGGTTGCTTGGATTTCCAGCATCTGATTTTCTGTTTTTTTGTTTTTCAAACTAACCAAACTTCCTTGGTTAGTGTGGATGACCATGACATCTTCTGTACCTTGTCATGTGCTTTTCTCTCCATGGATTGTTGCAGTACTGCTTTCCTAGTCTGAAGGGTGGATTATATACGAGCATATTTCTCCAACTATATCACCTGCAACCTCAATTCTCCTGTGCTCTGGACCTAAGCTTCTGTTAAAAATCAAATGGCAATCTTGATTCTGTTTTGTTTCTAGCTGTGTGCATTATATAAGCAGATTTGTAGATGTGGAGCATATGAGTATACAGGTGAACAGCTGCCATGGGTTTACTCTGGAGATTTGGCCCAGTTTTAGGAAGCAATTCACTCTGGTGCACATAGACCTTGGAGGAGAGAAATAACAATACTTTACGAGAAAAGTAACATTTTCCATAGCCCTTACACAGTCTGTTCTCTCCTGACAACTGTAGTCTCCGTTATCTCTGGCTATGCTCTTCATTCCTCAATGTCCTCTTCTGCTTCTTTCAGTTAGTCCCTTAAGTTTAAGCTCTCTTTCCATTGTCCATCCCATTACCTCCTGGGTTAAAGTCTCTTTTCATTGTCCACCCCATTGGCTCTTGGGTTCAGCTCCCTTTCTGTTGTCCACCCCATTAGATATTAGGTTAATGGCTCTTTCCATTATCCGCCCCATTTTTGTATGATAGCAGCTTTGCAAAGTACCTTGGGACTTTGAAGGTGCAACATAAACACATTGTTGGCTTTTGGATTATAATTCCAGGTAATTGACCCATGTAATTCTTAGGCGTGTAGCATAACACCAATGCTCAATGGAGCAACACTAACACTAATGACAACTAAAAGCATTGTTGCACATGAAAGTGGTGTAGTGATGTGTCTTGTTATCATGACAACAGTCTGTGTGCTGGGGGTCCTTGATGTACAGGCTGGGTCATGATAGCTGCACGCTCCATGAAACATTGCTTAGCAGTGGGGACGGCATCAGATTAACATTTCTTCTTTCTCGTTGATTCTTGCAGATAAATATGTTGATCATGGGAATACTGAAATCATTTGGCATCTTATCTGTAGCACTACAGGAAACATTCAAGGCATCGATGGAACAGATCAGTTGGATTGGATCAATTATGTCATGTGTACGATTAACAGCAGGTAACATTAATATTCAAGGCATTGCTAATGTTACATAACCGGCAACAACGAATATCAATTGAGACAGGTTATATAAAAACAACCAAACATTTATTAAACAAACAACTTCCGCCACCTCCAACGGGATCCCACCACTAAGCACATCTTTCCCTCACCCCCTCTCTCTGCTTTCCGTAGGGATCACTCCCTACGTGACTCCCTTGTCCATTCGTCCCCCCCATCCCTCCCCACTGATCTCCCTCCTGGCACTTATCCTTGTAAGCAGAACAAGTGCTACACATGCCCTTACACCTCCTCCCTCACTACCATTCAGGACCCCAGACAGTCCTTCCAGGTGAGGCGACACTTCGCCTGTGAGTCGGCTGGGGTGGTATACTGCATCCGGTGCTCCCGGTGTGGCCTTATATAGGCGAGACCCGACGCAGACTGGGAGACCGCTTTGCTGAACACCTACGCTCTGTCCGCCAGAGAAAGCAGGATCTCCCAGTGTCCACACATTTTAATTCCACATCCCATTCCCATTCTGACATGTCTATCCACGGCCTCCTCTACTGTAAAGATGAAGCCACACTCAGGTTGGAGGAACAACACCTTATATTCCGTCTGGGTAGCCTCCAACCTGATGGCATGAGCATCGACTTCTCTAACCTCTGCTAATGCCCCACCTCCCCCTTGTACCCCATCCGTTATTTATTTTTATTTTTATACACACATTCTTTCTCTCACTCTCCTTTTTCTCCCTCTGTCCCTCTGACTATACCCCTTGCCCATCCTCTGGGTTCCCCCCCCCTTGTCTTTCTCCCCGGACCTCCTGTCCCATGATCCTCTCATATCCCTTTTGCCAATCACCTGTCCACCTCTTGGCTCGATCCCTCCCCCTCCTGTCTTCTCCTATCATTTTGGATCTCCCCCTCCCCCTCCCACTTTCAAATCTCTTACTAACTCTTCCTTCAGTTAGTCCTGACGAAGGGTCTCGGCCTGAAACGTCGACTGTACCTCTTCCTAGAGATGCTGCCTGGCCTGCTGCATTCATCAGCAACTTTGATGTGTGTTGCTCAAACATGTATTAATCATGGATAAACAATAAAAAACAAATGAAAACCTTAAACAGACGTTAACCGCTATGCGGTCGTTCAACGAATTGACAATCAGTATTGATTCTTAAAACGACAAATTGGAAAACAATTCTTAAAGCGGTAAAGTCAAACACAGTTCTTAAAATGGTAAATTCGAAAGTCCAAAAGATTTATGCATTCAATTGGGAGAGACTTCTCTGGAGAAGGATTTCTTCATAGACGCAACTTTCCTGCTGGTTCTGTCCAAAGGATTCACGATGAAGGAAATAAACGGCTTAAAACAACTGACCTTAGTTTCTAGCGAGCACCTTGCATGAACTTCCTTGCTCTTTTGGCAAGAGTTATCTCGATGCAGGTCGTTACTTCTTCAACGAATACTCAATAAGGTCGATCCTTTATTAAACTGCTGAACATTCCCGACTTCTCTTAATCCTTCATATCCTGTTCTTCGATGAAGTCTTTACTCTCCAATACTACTGAAAAGATACACTAACAAACCTGGCAGCAATTGTCAAACTGCTGGCTCAGATTTCTGTATCTTACGTTAGAACATAAAACTCTGTTTAAAATCAAAACTGTGTCATACTGCAAATACACAGCGGAGCAGAGTATCTCATTAACGTTCTAACTGGAAAACACTAACTGCGTCATCAGAGGTCTTCCCTTTTATACCCATGGTGCACGTCATCACGTGACCTCACATCAGTGGGAAAATCACATCAGGTGACCTTCAAAAGACCATTACATCCTTCTCACAAGAAAGTCATAAGATCTCCTTGAGGTATGTAACACTAAATATTGTAAAACAACACACAGATACTTAAACGACAAAATTATATCTGCATGCACTTGCTGACTACAAGACATTTTGTTATTTTTTTATTTTTAAATTTAGAGATAGAGCACAGTATCAGGTCCTTCCATCCCAACGAGCTCACGTCACCCAATTACACCCATGTGTGACCAATTTACCTACTAACCTGCCCGGCTTTGGACTATGGGAGGAAAGAGAAGCACCTGGAGGAAACCCATATGACCACAGGGAGAACATACAAACTCCTTACAGAGAGTGGCAGGAATTTAACCTGGGGCACTGGCACCATAAAGCTATGCAGTAACCACTGTGCTACTGTGTCACAAGTGAGCTATCCTGTCCTCACAGATCTGGTCACCTCAATATGGATGCACTGCTGTATGGGCAATGTATATGTGGTGCTAGAGTTGTAGAAAATAGCATAGTACAGCAACAGGCCCTTTGCCTCACAATATCTCTACTGAATGTGATGCCAGATCTCTAGTGCCTGATCACAGAGTCATTGAGCAATGCAGCACAGAAACAGGCCATCAGCCTATCTAGTCTGTGCAAAATGTTATTCTGCCTAGTTCCATTGACCCATACCTCCACCTTAGCTCCATACCACTTCCATACATGTACATCCAAATTTCTCCTAAATGTTGAAATAAATCTCAAATCCACTACTTTTGTTGGCAGTTCATTCCATACTCACACCACTCTCTGAGTGCAGAATATCCTTTTCCAGTTTCTCTTAAACATTTCACCTTTCACCCTTAACCTACATGTATAACCTCAGTTCTCACACAGTCATAGAAAAGTACAGCACAGAAACAGGCCCTTCAGCCTATCTATTCAATGCCAAACCATTGAAAAATCCTACTCCCACTGACCTGCATCAGGACCCTAGCCTTCCATCCCCTACCATCCATGTAACTTCACATTTAAATTTCACTTAAATGTTTAGATCAAGCTCACATGCACCACTTGTGCTAGTAGATCACTCCACACTTTCACGGCCCTCTGAATGAAGAAGTTTCCCCTCATGTTCCCCTTAAACTTTTCACCATTCACCCTTTACCCATGACCGCTAGTTGCTTTCCCACCTAACCTCAATGCAAAAAACCTGTTTGCACTTACCCTGTCTGTACCCCTCATAATTTTGTAAACCTCTATCAAATCCTGTCAAGTGCCTTGCTAAAGTCCATGTAGACAACATCCACTGCTTTGCTTTCACCCACTTTTCTGGTAACTTCCTCGAAAAACTCTATAAGATCGGTTAAACATGACCATGCACAAAGCCATGCTGACTGTCCTTAATCAGTCCATGTCTATCCAGATTATATATCCAGTCCCGTAGAGTACTTTCCAATAACTTTCCCACTACATGTTAGATTCAGCAGCCTATAATTTCCTAGTTTATGTTTAGAGCCTTTCTTAAACAGTGGAACAGCATTAGCTATCCTCCAATCGTCTGGTATCTCAGCTATTGTTAAGGATGATTTAAATATTTCTGGTAGGGCCCATGCAGTTTCTGCACTTGACATTCACAAAGTCTGAGAGAACACCTTCTCAGGTCCTGGGATTTATGCACCCAGATTTGCCTCAGGACAGCAAACACCTCCTGCTCTGTAATCTGTATAGGTTCCATGAAGCCAAAGACACTTTGCCTCACTTCTATAGATTCTGTGGTGGTATCCTTAGTAAATGCAAGCAAAAAATTTATCTAAGATCTTCCCCATCTCTTTTGGCTCCACACATGGTTACCATTCTGATCTTCCAGAGGACCAATTTTGTCCCTTTCAATCCTTTGCTCCTTACATATCTGTAGAATCCCTTAGGGTTCTCCTTCAACTTGTCTGCTTGGGCAACCTCATGCCTTCTATAAGCCCTCCTGATTTCCTTCTTAAGTGTTCTCTTGCACTTCCTATACTCTATAATCACCTCTTTTGTTCCTACCTACCTGTACCAGCTCTGTACCTCCTTTTTGTTTCTTAACCAAGGTTTCAATATCTCTTGAAAATCAATGTTCACTATTCTTGTTATCGTTGCCTATTATCCATACAGGCACATACAAGCTTTGTACTCTCAAAACCTAACCTTTGAAGGCCTCCCACTTACAAAGTACACTGCTTCTAGAAAATAGCCAGCCCTAATCTGCACTTGGCAGATGATTCCTGATACCACCAAAATTGGCCTTTCTCCAATTTAGAATCTCAAGCTACTGACCAGACCTATCTTTTTGCATATTTACTTTGAAACTAATGTGATTGTGATCACCAGGTTCAAAGTATTCCCCTATACTAACGTCACATGCTCTGCTTCATTTCCTAATAAGAGATCAAGTATTGCACACTTTCTCATTGGGACTTCTACATCTTGACTAAGGAAACTTTACTGAACACATTTGACAAACACTATCCCATCTAGTCTTTAACAGTAAGGGAGCCTCAGTCAATATGTGGAAAGTCAAAATCCCCTACTCTAATAACCTTATGTTTCTTGCAACGGTCTGTGATCTCTCTACAAATTTGTTCTTCTAAATCCCACGGTCTGTTGGGTGGTCTGTAATATAGCCCCATTAATGCGGCCTTATCTTTCTTATTTCTCAGCTGTACCCATAATATCTCCCTAGTCAAGATCTCCAATCTATCCTGACAGAGCATTGGCATGACATTTTCCCTAACTAGTAACACCATCCCTCCTCCTTTAATCCTTCCCATTCTGTTACATCTAAATCAACAGAACCCCAGAATACTGAGCTGCCAGTCCTGCCCCTCCTACAACCAAGCCTCACTAATGGTGACAACATCATAACTCCAGGTGTTGATCCATGCCCTGAGCTCATCTGCTTTTCCAACAATACTACTTGCATTGAAATATATGCAGTTCAGGGCATTAGTCCCACCATGCTCAAGCTTTTGAATCCTGACTTTGTCTGAGGTCTTACCAACTTCTGTCTCTACAACATCTCCACTATCTGTTCTGGCATTCTAGTTCCCATTCCCCATTTTGATCCCACCATGCATCATTAACAAATCTCCTTGCTGGATATTAGTCTGCTTCCGGTTCGGATGCAAACCATCTCTTCTGTACAGATCCCACCTTCCCTGGAAGAGAGCCAAATGATCCAAAAATCTGATACCCTCCCTCCTACACCAACTCCATAGCCACATATTAAACTGTATAATCTTCCTAGTTCTGGCCTCACTAGCACATGGTACAGGTAGCAGTTCTGAGATCACAACCCTGGAGGTCGTGCCTTTTAACTTAGCACCTAACTCCCTGAACTCCCTATGCAGAACCTCGTTATTCATCCTACCTATGTCATTGATACCGACAGTACATGGAACACGACCTTTGGCTGTTCATCCTCCAACTTAATAATGCTAAAGACTTGATCTGAGATGTCCTGGCACCCAGGAGACAACATACCATTCGTGAATCTCGTTTTCATCTACAGAAACTCCTTTCTGTTCCCCTAACTAATGAATTGCTTATCACCAAATTTCGCTTCTTGTTCCCCCTTCCTTTCTGAATTGCAGGGTCAGGCTCAGTGCCAGAGACTACTGTGACCACTGTGACTTTCCACTGCTAGGTCACCCCTCCCCCCCCCACAGTACTCAAAGTGATGTACCTGTTGAGGGGGATGGCCACAAGGGTACTCACCCATCCTTACTGGAAAGAGCCTGCTTGCATTTACATTCAGAATGAGTGAGGCTAGAACTGAAGGTCCATATCCCTCTCTCTCCCTATATTCATGTCTAACAACCTCTTAAACACCACTATCCGCTTCCACCACCACTCCAGGCATGGCTGTCCTGGGAATGAATGCGTTAATATGTGGGAAACATTTGATGGCTCTGGGCCTGTTTAGTAGTGGAGGTTAGAAGAGTGAGGGGGGGATTTTGTGGAAATCTACCAATTATTGTAAGGCCTAGATAGAGTGGATGTGGAGAGGATGTTTTCTATAGTGGGAGATTCGAGAACAGGAGGGCACAGCTCGGATTGGAAAGACTTCCCCTTAGAACAGAGATAGATGAGGTGGAATTTCTTTAGGCAGAGGATGGAGAATCTGGATTTCATTGCCACAGCTGGCTGCAGAGACCAAGTCATTCAGTATACTTAAAGCGGAGGTTGCTACATTCTTGACTAGTAAGGTCATCAAAAGTTAAAGGGAGATGGCTGAGAGAGGGAAAATAAATCAACCATGATTGAATGGCCTAATTCGGCTCCTAAGTCTTTTGATCTTATGGCTGTAATCCTGCAGAAACAACTTGCCCCACTCATCTCCTTTGCACTCTCCCCCTCTTTCCTTAAATGCATGCCCACTTCTCCTTGCTACCATCAAGGAGGAAGTAAAGGAGCTTGAAGACACACACTCAAAATTTCAGGAAAACAGAAATAGCTTCTTCACCTCCACCATCAGATTTCTGAATGGATAATGAACCCATAAACACTACCCCAGTACTTTTTTTATACCTCTGATTTAATACTACTCATTTAATTATGTACAGTGCATATAAAAAGTATTCAACACCCTTGAAAATGTTCATGTTTTATTGTTTTATAACATTGAATCACAATGGATTTAATTTGGATTTTTAAATACTGATCAACAGAAAAAGACTTTTTCTGTCAAAGTGAAACCAGATCTCTACAAAATGATCTAAATTAATTACAAATATAAAAGACAAAATAATTGATTGCATAAGTATTCACCCACTTCAAGTCAGTTGTGTGCTGGGCCAGCAGGCTGAGGGTGGCAGACACCAACAGAATCAACAAACTCATTGGTAAGGCCAGTGATGTTGTGG
The DNA here is from genome assembly GCF_030028105.1 of Mobula birostris. NCBI lineage: Eukaryota > Metazoa > Chordata > Chondrichthyes > Myliobatiformes > Myliobatidae > Mobula > Mobula birostris. The sequence continues at coordinate 72,863,201 of NC_092385.1, read as the reverse complement.
GGATGGAACTGGACTCTCTCACAGTGGTGTCTGAAAAGAGGATGCTGTCCAAGTTGCATGCCATCTTGGTCAATGTCTCCCATCCACTACATAATGTACTGGGTGGGCACAGGAGTACATTTAGCCAGAGACTCATTCCACCGAGATGCAACACAGAGCATCATAGGAAGTCATTCCTGCCTGTGGCCATCAAACTTTACAACTCCTCCCTTGGAGGGTCAGACACCCTGAGCCAATAGGCTGGTCCTGGGCTTATTTCCTGGCACAATTTACATATTACTATTTAACTATTTATGGTTCTATTACTATTTATTATTTATGGTGCAACTGTAACGAAAACCAATTTCCCCCGGGATCAATAAAGTATGACTACTACTATTACTACTTTAGTAGATGCACCTTTGGTAGCAATTACAGCCTTGAGTCTGTGTGGATAGGTCTCTATCAGCTTTGCACATCTGGACACTACAATTTTTCCCCATTCTTCTTTACAAAACCGCTCAGCCACACATTCTGAATTGGGTTGAGGTCTGGACTCTGACTTGGCCACTTCAGAACATTAACTTTGTTGTTTTTAAACCATTCCTGTGTAGCTTTGGCTTTATGCTTTGGGGTCATTGTCTTGTTAGAGAACAAATCTTCTCCCAAATCTCAGTTCTCTTGCAGACTACATCAGGCTTTCCTCCAGGATTTCCCTGTATTTTGTTGCATTCATTTTACCCTCTACCTTCACACGCCTTCCAGGGCCTGCTGCAGTGAACCACCCCCACAGCATGATGCAGCCACCACCATGCTTCACAGTAGGGATGGTGTGTTTTTGATGATATGCAGTGTTTGGATTATGCCAAACATAGCATTTAGTCTGATGGTCAAAAAGCTCAATTTTGGTTTTATCATACTATAGAACCCCCTTTCATCTGACTTCAGAATCTCCCACAAGCCTTCTGGCAAATCTTCTAGCGGAGATTTCATGTGAGTTTTTTTTCAGCAGTGGTTTTCTCTCTGCACTCTCTCATAAAGCTGTGACTGGTGAAGCACCCAGGCAACAGTTGTTGTATGCGCAATCTCTCCCATCTCAGCCACGGAAGTTGTTGTCATCGGTCTCTTGGTGGCCTCACTCACTAGTCCTCTTCTTGCACAGTCACTCAGTTTTTGAGGACTACCTGCTTTAGACAGATTTACACCTGTTCTATATTCATTCTATTTCTTGATGATTGACTTAACTGTACTCCAAGGGATATTCAATGATAGGATGCAAAACTGGGCTGAGAAGTGGCAGATGGAGTTCAACCCAGATAAGTGTGAGGTGGTTCATTTTGGCAGGTCAAATATGATGGCAGAATTTACTATTATTGGTAAGACTCTTGGCAGTGTGCAGGATCTGAGGGATCTTGGGGTCCGAGTCCATAGGACACTCAAAGCTGTTGCGCAGGTTGACTCTGTGGTTAAGAAGGCATACGGTGCATTGGCCTTCATCAACCGTGGGATTGAGTTCAAGAGCTGAGAGGTAATGTTACAGCTTTATAGGACCCTGATCAATCCCCACTTGGAGTACTGTGCTCAGGTCTGGTCACCTTGCTACAGGAAGGATGTGGAAACCATAGAAAGGGTGCAGAGATTTACAAGGATGTTGCCTGGATTGGGGAGCATGCCTTATGAGAATAGGTTGAGTGAATTCAGCCTTTTCTCCTTGGAGCGTCGAAGGATGAGAGGTGACCTGATAGAGGTGTATAAGATGATGAGAGGCATTGATTGTGTGGATAGTCAGAGGCTTTTTCCCAGGGCTGAAATGGCTAGCACAAGAGGGCACAGTTTTAAGGTGATTGGAAGTAGGTACAGAGGAGATGTCAGGGGTAATTATTTTACTCATAGAGTGGTGAGTGTATGGAATGGGCTGCTGGCGACAGTGGTGGAAACGGATACGATAGCGTCTTTTAAGAGACTCCTGGATAGGTACATGGAGCTTAGAAAAATAGAGGGCTATGGGTAACCCTAGGTAATTTCTAAGGTAAGGACATGTTCGGCACAGCTTTGTGGGCTGAAGGGCCTGTATTATGCTGTAGGTTTTCTACATTTCTATGACTTGGAAATTTTACTGTATCCATCTCCTGACTTGTGCTTTTCAGTAACCTTTTTGTGGATTTGCTTGGAGTATTTTTTGTCTTCATGCTGTAGTTTTTGCCAGGATACTGACTCACAGCAGTTGGATATTCCCAGTAGAGGTGTATTTTTACCATAATCAATTGTAACACCTTGACCGCACTCAGGTCTCCAAAAGCAGATCTCAATTGAACTAATTATGTAACTTCTAAAACCAGTTGGCTGCATTAGTGATGATTTGGTGTATCATACTAAAGGGGGTGAATATTTCTACAATCAAAGAATTTGTGTTTTATATTTGTAATTAATTTAGGTCACTTTGTAGAGATTTGTTTTCACTTTGACACGAAAGAGTCTTTTTCTATTGAACAGTGTCAAAAAAAAGCCAAATTACATCCATTGTGATACATGTTGTAAAACAATAAAACATGAAAACTTTCAAGGGGATGAATATTTTTTATAGGCAATGCAAATATACCTGTTGTTATTTTTAGTTTTTATTATTATGGGATTGCAATGTACTGCTGCTGCAAGACAACAAATTTCACAATATATGGCAGTGATACTAAATGTGAGTCTGATTCCTCTAGTACTGGGACAGTTGCACTCTGGGAAAAAAAGATTCTGACTCTCTACCCCTCAATGCCTCTTACAGTCCTAAGAGCTTCAATTAGGTCTTCCCTCAGCCTCCACGTTTGTCCAGTTTTATTACAATGCATATGCTCTCATCCAAGCAGTATCCTGGTAAATTTCCTGTTACTGAGCTGAATAACCCCATTTGTGTTGATAGAGTTCTGTGGTTTGTAATGGAAAAGGCGCTGACCATGCAGTAGTCCAGTTGTGGATCTCCCACTGCCTCTGCAGTGCCAAGAGTGCAATGAGCTCTTCAAGCCTGTGCAGGGCACTGGAGAGTGTTGGACATCAAGGTTTTTAGAACACCTGTACTGGTTAATTGTTGTTTAACAAGAGTTGTTAAATGTTTAGAGTTCCTTCTCTTTTTTCTTGAGTGATTCACTCTTTATAATATGGTCTCTTGATGCTTTCTATTTTGACAGGCTTGGAGATTCTGTGTTACTTGTATTATTTAAGTGGATGCTGGACTAGTGCTGTTACAGCTCAGGGTGTTGGAGTTCTGAGATCAGTCCCAGCGTCCTCAGTACATCCTCCCCGTGGAATATGTGGGTTTCCTCTGGGTACCCTGGGTTCGTCTCACAGTCCAAAGACATGCTGGTTAGTAGGTTAATTGCTCATTGTAAATTGTCCCATGATTCGGCTAGGGTTTAATCCGAGCTTGCTGGGCTTATCTCAACAAATTAATAAATAACTCATACAGTTTTCCCAACTTTTTCATAATTTTCATGTCCGCCTGCCTTCACTTCCTTCTTGGAGGTCTTGCCAGCTAGATTGTCCCCTGGCATTTTGTCCAGAAAATCATTCCATATAGGAAATTAGCTATACAACAGGAAAGATAATTCCACCATGAGCGAAGAAATGCAGGCCAATTCCTGACCTTATTCCCTACACAGTCTGGAGGGCTTAGTCGACTTTTAACAGCACAGTCTTCCCTCAGTCCTGCACCAGAATGTCAGCCTGGAGTTTTGTGTTTGAGATGGAATTTGAATGAAAGTGTCCTACCTTGTTGTACAGCCTATGAACTGGAGCAGCTCTGCGAATGACCAGTTGATGTCGTCCAACACTTCTCACCTTTCATTGCGATTATCTGTCATGTGTCTCTTCCAGGTCCCATTGCTGCCATATTCTGTGGAAAACTCGGTGAAAAGCAGACTGGAATTCTGGGAGGAGCCATGGTCTCGACTGGATTGTTTTTAAGCACCTACATTGAACAAATTGCCCTCCTGTATGTCAGCCTTGGCCTATTGGCAGGTGAGGGCAGTATTTACTGAAATGCACAGGAGCAGTGACCTTTCTCCAGACCAGGAGCTGTGGAGCAGCTTATAAACTCCTCTGCCTCTGCCTTCCCTGTGCAATGGGCACAGTCAGAGTAAGCTAACTGGACAAATGGGGATGATTTTTATATAGGGAGATGCTTAATTATGCATGGGCTAGTATTGACTTGTTGGTCTGGGTATTATTCTTGCTCTGGGTGCAAGAGATCCCATGTTCAAATCCTGAACAAACCCAGCTTTGGGTGTTATGGTAGCAGAGCAGTTAATGTGACGCTATTACAGTTTGGAGTTCAATTCTGTGTCCTCTGTAATGAGTGTGTACATCCTCCCCGTGGAATACGTGGGTGTTCTCTCAGTTATCTGGTTTCCTCTCACAGTCCAAAGATGTACCAGCTAGAAGGTTAATTGATCATTCTAAATTGCACTGGGATTAGACTAGGATTAAATTGCTCTGGGATTAGGCTAGGATTAAACTGAGGTTGTTGAGGTGGCACGGCTTGAAGTGCTGGAACAGCCTATTCTGTGCTAAAGTGGGAGGGTCCATGACCAGAGGGCACCCCTTCAGAACAGAAGAGAACAGGAATTTCTTTAGCCAGAGGGCAATGAATCTGTGGAGTTCTTTGCCACAGACAGCTACGGAGGCCAAGGCATTGGGTATTTTTAAAGCAGAGGTTACTAGGTTCTGGATTAGTAAGGAGGGGTCAAAAAGTTATGGGGGAGAAGGCAGGAGAATGGGGTTGAGAAGAATAATAAATCAGCCAAGCTGGAATGGGAGAGTAAATTAGATAGGCTCAATGGCCCAATTCTGCTCATATGTTTTATGGTTTAAAAGATGAAAGCTCGGATCGTAGTCCAAACCTGATTGGTGAGGATGTCTCTGTTAATCATTCCTCACTGCATTATAGGAACTCCCTCCATCATTCACACACACATGACCCCATCAACAGAGGTTATCGCTGATATCTCTGGACACAGCCACCAAGGAGGGCTATATGTGGAATGGCTTATGGTATGGAAAGCAGTGCTCTCCCTCTGATGGCGAGATTGCCCCACAATAGTGTAGCAGTTAGTGTGACACTATTATAGCTCAGAGCACTGGAGTTCGGAGTTTGTTTCCAGTGCTGTCTATAAGGAATTTATACATTTTCCCTTTGAGTTTACTATGGGTCTTCTGGTTTTCTCCCACAGTCCAAAGACATACTGGTTAGTAAGTTAATTAGTTATTGTGGAATGTCCTGTGGTTAGGCTAGGGCTAAATTGGCAGGTTGCAGGGCAGTGCGGCATGTAGTGGCGGAAGGGTCTGTTCTGCACTGTATCCCTCTGTAAAAATAAACCAAAATAAAACTAAATTAAATGATCAAGCACAAAATAATCTGCAGATGCTGGGGTCAAAGCAACACTCACAACACACTGGAGGAACTCAGCAGGTCAGGCAGCATCCATGGAAAAGATCGGTCGACGTTTCAGGCCGGAACCCTTCGTCAGGACTGTAGAGGGAAGGGGCAGAGGCCCTATGAAAAAGGTGGGGGGAGGGTGACTAATCCCAACCTCACCATCAAACCTGCTGACAAAGTTGGTGCTCTAGTAGTCTGGCCGATGGACCTCCACCTCAATGAGACCAAACGGCAGCTCTCTGACACCTCCTCTTACTTACCCCTGGAACAGGACCCCACCAAAAAACATCAAACCATTGTCTCCCGTACCATCACCGCCCTTATCAACTCCGGAAACCTTCCATCCTCCGCCACTAAACTCATAATTCCCACACCCCGTACCGCTCGGTTTTACCTCCTTCCCAAGATCCACAAGCCTGACTGTCCCGGCAGACCCATAGTTTCTGCCTGCTCCTGTCCCACCGAACTTGTGTCTGCCTACCTGGACTCCATTTTGTCACCCATAGTTCAGTCTCTCCCCACCTACATCCGGGATACATCCCATGCCCTCCACCTCTTCAATAACTTCCAGTTTCCCGGTCCCAACCGCTTCATTTTCACTATGGATGTCCAATCCCTACACACCTCCATTCCCCATGAAGAAGACCTCAAAGCCCTCCGCTACTTTCTGGATAATAGACCTCACCAGTTCCCCTCCACCACTACCCTCCTCTAGTTAGCGGAACTGGTTCTCACACTCAATAACTTCTCTTTTGGCTCTTCCCACTTTTTTCAGACCAAGGGTGTAGCTATGGGAACTTGCATGAGCCCTAGCTATGCCTGCCTCCTTGTTGGTTATGTTGGACAGTCTGTGCTCCAAACCTATTCTGGTATTGCTCCCCAACTTTTCCGTCGGTACATTGACGACGGCATTGGTGCTGCTTCCTGCACCCATGCTGAGCTCGTCAATTTCATCGACTTTACTTCTAACTTCCACCCAGCCCTCAAATTCACTTGGTCTATCCCTTTCTTTCCCCTTTCTCGATCTCTTGGTCTCCATCTCTGGAGACAGACTGTCCACTGACATCTTCTACAAGCCCACTGACTCTCATAACTAGCTCAACTATACCTCTTCCCACCCTGCCACATGCAAAAATGCCATTCCCTATTCCCAGTTCCTCCATCTCTGCCACATCTGCTCCCAGGATGAGGTTTTCCATTCCAGGATATCTCAAATGTCCTCTTTCTTTAAAGATTGTGGTTTCCCTTCTACCGTCATTAATGATGCCCTCACCTGCAGCTCCTCCATTTCCCGCACTTCGGCCCTCACCCCATCCTCCCGCCACCACAACAGGGACAGAGTTCCCCTTGTCCTCACCTACCACCCCACCAGCCTCCGGATCCAGCACATTATCCTCCGCAACTTCCGCCACCTTCAACAGGACCCCACCACTAAGCACATCTTTCCCTCCCCACCCCTCTCCGCCTTCCGCAGGGATCGATCCCTCTGCGACTCCCTGGTCCACACGTCCCTCCCCACGGATCTCCCACCTGGCATTTATCCCTGTAAGCTCAAGTTCTACACCTGTCCCTACACCTCATCTCTTGCCACAATTCAGGGCCCCAAACAGTCCTTCTAGGTGGGGCAACACTTCACTCGTGAGTCTGTTGGGGTCATCTATTGCATCCGGTGCTCCCGGTGCGGCCTTCTCTACATCGGTGAAACCCGACGCAGATTGGGGGACCGCATCGTCGAGCACCTCCACTCCGTCCACCAAAATAGACAGGATCTCCCAGTAGCCACCCACTTCAACTCTGCTTCCCACTCCCATTCAGATATGTCCATACCTGGCCTCCTCTACTGCCATGATGAGGCTAAACTCAGGTTGGAGGAGCAACACCTCATATACCGTCTAGGTAGTCTCCAGCCCCTTGGTATGAACATAGAATTCCCCAGCTTCTGGTAATTCCCTCCCCCTCCCTTCCTCTATCCCAGTTTCACTCTGCCCCCTCCCCCAGCTGCCTACCACCTCCCTCTTGGTTCCGCCTCCTTCTACTACCCATTGTGTTTTCCCCTATTCTTTCTTCACCTTTCCTGCCTATCACTTCCTTGCTTCCCCTCCCCCACCCCTTTATCTTTCCCCTTACTGGTTTTTCACCTGGAACCTACCAGCCTTCTCCTTCCCACCCTCCCCCCACCTTCTTCATGGGGCCTCTGCCCCTTCCCCCTACAGTCCTGACGAAGGGTTCCGGCCCGAAACGTCGACTGATCTTTTCCATGGATGCTGCCCGACCTGCTGAGTTCCTCCAGCATGTTGTGAGTGTTGCTAAATTAAATGATCTATGCCAGTGGTCCCCAACTACCGGGCAGCAAAGCATGTGCTACCAGGCTGCAAGGAAACAATAGGATTTGGCGATATGAAATGATGTGTGAGTCAGCTGCACCTTTCCTCATTCCCTGTCACGCACTGTTGAACTTGAAGATCCCACCCCCCACCCCGTCAGCCGGTCCACAAGAATATTGTCAATATTAAACTGGTTCGCGGTGCGCAAAAGATTGGGGATCCCTGATCTATGACAGTCCTTCATATCAATCCTCTGCTACATTTGGGAAGTTAATTTCTTCCACTCCACACTCTCTTTTCTCCTGGAGGTCTCCTTGTCTCATGCCCCGTTCCTGAAGCTTTGAAACCTGTGTTATTTCATTTAACCTGGGTGTCAACTACCTTTCCACTCATCTACTTTAATAGATGTAGATTAAGGATTTGTTCATCACATATACATCAAAGAGATACAGTGAAATGCATGATTTGCATCACTGGTCAATGCAATTCAAGAATTATGCTGGGGCAGCATGCAAGGGTCGCACACTTCTAACACCAACATAACACGCCCACAGCTCACAAATCCTAACTGTGTGCTTTTGGAATGTCGGAGGAAAGCAGAGCACCCGGAGGAAACCCACATGGTCTTGGGGCAGAATGTACAAACTCCTTACTGACAGCAGCGAGAATTGAATCCCGACTGCTGATCTTTGATGTTGCAATGCCAATGATGAAATGAAAAGCAACTTTTGCAAGACAGTTCAAACAAATTTGACATCAATCCACATGAGAAGAAATTAGGACTAGCTTGGTGAAAGGAGACTGTTTTAAGGAAAGCCCAAAAGGAGAGCACAGCTGCAGAGACCTAACCTGACACTGAGGCAATGCAGCCTCAGCTATTGCCCCATTCTGATCAGGATAGCAGCTCAGTTGCTCCACAGCATCACACAATTATAGACTTACGCTGGTGAGGAAATCCCTCAGGTAATGACCATCTGTAGATAGCTTGTTCTGAAAACTAATGTGTATGTCTTCCTTAATTTCTCTTTTCAGGATGTGGTTTTGCCTTCCTGTCCCAGGCCGCAGTTCTTAATACAACCAAATACTTCCGTAGAAGGTTCAGCATGGCCTGTGCCATTTCCCGTTCAGGTACAGGCCTAACCTTTGTCCTGGCTCCATTTATTCAGTATTTGCTCAATGAATATGGCTGGAAAGGTGAGCTTCTAACCAAATCCTCAATGCAATTGAATTATTTCACCTTTAAACCTAATATTTATTTAGTATTTGAGCATGAAGATATAGTTCCAAACTTTAATCGACCATTGGTTATATACTGCAAAGCTAAAGGCTACTGTACTTACATTTTCACTGTTAGCCAATCTCAAACACAGAAACTATTGGGATGTAGCACTGTCTTCTAACACAGCTAGTTTTCATGGCTGGAGTTGCTCAAGGATCAAGGATCAACTTTATTCAGCATTGCAGTGGATTCCGGTTAACTGAGACACATTGGGACCAGTACATTTTGGCCTAATTAAGTGGCTGCCCTAATTACTTGAATTTACGTGGAAATAGTTAAAAAGAAATTTAGAAAAACAAATTGGGTAACAAATTCTGTATTTAAATGAAATACAGAACAAATTAGAAAACCACCAATACTACAACAGCACTGTAAACTTCTGTATTAGTTCCTAAAACTTAGTGACAGAGGAATTCATCTGTTCTTTTGACTGTAAGTGAACAAAATCAATGCAGACACCTAGTGCAGTTAACCGTCTGCTTTCATACAATCCTGTTGATGTTTGCATGTTCCAAATCTTCACTTTTATTCAAACATTTAAGATGATTGCCGATACCTTCAAATTCTTTGTGATTTGTAACTTATTGGAATAGTGAAATCGTTTCATTTTTCACTTCCACCGAGTCTGCTCTGCCATTCTATCATGGGCTGATCCAATTACTCTAGTCAGCCCCCCCACTTCCTTGCCTTCTCCCCATACCCTTTGATGCCTTGGCTAATCAAGAACCTATCTATCTCTGCCTTAAATGCACCCAATGACTTGGCCTCCACAGCCACTCGTGGTAACAAATTTCACAAATTTACCACTCTCCGCATTTCTCCACATCTCAGTTCTAAAAGGATGCCCTTCAATCCTGAAGTCGTGCCCTCTTGTCCCAGACTCCCCTACCAATGGAAATAGCTTTGCCATATCTAATATGTTTAGGCCTTTTAACATTTGGAATGTTTCTATGAGATCTCCCCTCATTCTCCTGAACACCAGGGAATACAGTCCTAGAGCTGCCAGACGTTCCTCATACAGTAACCCTTTTATTCCTGGAATCATTCTCATGAATCTTCTCTGAACCCTTTCAAATGTCAGTATATTCTTTCTAAAATAAGGAGACAAAACCTGCACACAATACTCCAAGTGTGGTCTCACAAGTGCCTTATAGAGCCTCAACATAGAGCTGTTAGGGAGGGTTTAAACTAATTTGGCAGGGGAATGGGAACCGGAATGACAGAGCGGAGGAAGGGGAAACCAGAAATAAATCTAAGATAGTGAGCAGTAAAGATGTCAGGAAAGACAGGCAGGTGATGGAGCAAATTCGTAGCCATTGGGATGAGTTGCAGTGCAATAAAGTTGCAGTGAAATCAAAGTGAAAAGTACCAAATACTGGTCTTAAGGTGTTATACTTAAATGCATGCAGCATAAGGAATAAGATGGATGATCTTGTCATACAGCTACAGATTGGCAGGTATGATATTGTGGCCATCACTGAGACCTGGCTAAAGGATGCATGTCTCTGGGAGCTGAACGTCCAAGGATACACAGTGTATCGGAAGGATAGGAAGGTAGGCAGAGGGGGAGGCGTGGCTTTATTGGTAAGAAATGATATTAAATCATTAGAAAGAGGTGATATAGGATCGGAAGGTGCAGAATCTTTATGGGTTGAGCTAAGAAATAGCAGGGGTAAAAGGACCCTGATGGCAGTTATTTATAGGCCTCCAAACAGCTGCAGTGATGTGGACTACAAATTACAACTGGAAATAGAAAAGGCTTGTCAGAAGGGCAGTGTTATGATAATTGTGGGGGATTTTAACATGCGAGTGGATTGGGAAAATTAGGTCGGCACTGGATCTCGAGAGAGAATTTGTAGAATGTCTGCAAGATGGCATTTTAGAACCGCTTGTTGTTAAGCCCACTAGGGGATCGGCTGTACTGGATTGGGTATTGTGTAATGAACCGGAGGTGATTAGAGAGATTGAGGTGAAGGAACCCTTAGGAGACAGTGATCATAACATGACTGAGTTCACTGTGACATTTGAAAAAGAGAAGCCGAAATCTGATGTGTCGGTATTTCAGTGTAGTAAAGGAAATTGCAGTGGCATGAGAGAGGAACTGGCCAAAGTTGACTAGAAAGGGACACTGGCGGGAAGGACGGCAGAGCAGCTGTGGCTGGAGTTTATGCGAGAAGTGAGGAAGGTGCAAGACAGGTATATTCCAGAAAAGAAGAAATTTTCGAATGGAAAAAAGATGCAACCGTGGTTGACAAGAGAAGTCAAAGCCAAAGTTAAAGCAAAGGAGAGGGCATACAAGGAAGCAAAAATTAGTGGGAAGACAGAGGATTGGGAAGTTTTTAAAACCTTACAAAAGGAAACTAAGAAGGTCATTAAGAGAGAAAAGATTAACTGTGAAAGGAAGCTAGCAAATAATATCAAAGAGGATACTAAAAGCTTTTTCAAATATATAAAGAGTAAAAGACAGGTGAGAGTAGATATAGGACTGATAGAAAATGATGCTGGAGAAATAGTAATGGTAGATAAGGAGATGGCAGAGGAACTGAATGAGTATTTTGTATCAGTCTTCACTGAGGAAGATATCAGCAGTATACCGGACACTCAAGGGTGGCAGGGAAGAGAAGTGTGCGCAGTCACAATTACGACAGAGAAAGTACTCAGGAAGCTGAATAGTCTAAAGGTAGATAAATCTCCCGGACCAGATGGAATGCACCCTTGTGTTCTGAAGGAAGTAGCTGTGGAGATTGCGGAGGCATTAGTGATGATCTTTCAAAAGTCGATAGATTCTGGCATGGTTCCGGAGGACTGGAAGATTGCAAATGTCACTCCGCTATTTAAGAAGGGGGCAAGGAAGCAAAAAGGAAATTATAGACCTGTTAGCTTGACATTGGTGGTTGGGAAGTTGTTGGAGTCAATTGTCAAGGATGAGATTACAGAGTACCTGGAGGCATATGACATGATAGGCAGAACTCAGCATGGATTCCTTAAAGGAAAATCATGCCTGACAAACCTATTACAATTTTTTGAGGAAATTACCAGTAGGCTAGACAAGGGAGATGAGGTGGATGTTGTATATTTGGATTTTCAGAAGGCCTTTGACAAGGTGCCACACATGAGGCTACTTAACAAGATAAGAGCCCATGGAATGACGGGAAAGATACATACGTGGATAGAGCATTGGTTGATTGGCAGGAAACAGGCAGTGGGAATAAAGGGATCCTATTCTGGTTGGCTGCTGGCTACCAGTGGTGTTCCACAAGGGTCCGTGTTGGAGCCGCTTCTTTTTACATTGTACATCAACGATTTGGATTATGGAATAGCTAGCTTTGTGGCTAAGTTTGCTGATGATACAAAGATAGGTGGAGGGGCTGGTAGTGCTGAGGAAACAGAGTCTGCAGAGAGACTTGGATAGATTGGAAGAATGGGTAGAGAAGTGGCAAATGAAGTACAATGTTGGAAAGTGTATGGTTACGCACTTTGGCAGAAGTAATAAACGGGCAGACTATTATTTAAATGGGGAAAGAATTCAAAGTTCTGAGATGCAACGGGACTTGGGAGTCCTTGTACAGGATACCCTTAAGGTTAACCTCCAGGTTGAGTCAGTAGTGAAGAAGGCGAATGCAAAGTTGGCATTCATTTCTAGAGGAATAGAGTATAGGAGCAGGGATGTGATGTTGAGGCTCTATAAGGCGCTGGTGAGACCTCACTTGGAGTACTGTGGGCAGTTTTGGTCTCCTTATTTAAGAAAGGATGTGCTGACATTGGAGAGGGTACAGAGAAGATTCACTAGAATGATTCTGGGAATGAGAGGGTTAACATATGAGGAACATTTGTCTGCTCTTGGACTGTATTCCTTGGAGTTTAGAAGAATGAGGGGAGACCTCATAGAAACATTTCGAATATTGAAAGGCATGGACAGAGCGGATGTGGCAAAGTTGTTTCCCATGATGGGGGAGTCTAGTACGAGAGGGCATGACTTAAGGATTGAAGGGCGCCCATTCAGAACAGAAATGCGAAGAAATTTTTTTAGCCAGAGGATGGTAAATCTATGGAATTTGTTGCCACGGGCAGCAGTAGAGGCCGAGTCACTGGGTGTACTTAAGGCAGAGATTGATAGGTATCTGAGTAGCCAGGGCATCAAAGGTTATGGTGAAAAGGCGGGGGAGTGGGACTAAATGGGAGAATGGATCAGCTCATGATAAAATGGCGGAGCAGACTCGATTGGCCGAATGGCCGACTTCTGCTCCTTTGTCTTATGGTCTTATGGTCTAACATCACATCCCTGATCTTATATTCTATACCTCTAGAAATGAACGCCAACATTGCATTTGCCTTCACCACCCACTCAACCTGGAGGTTAACCTTTAGTGTATCCTGCACGAGGACTCCTTAGTCCCTTTACATCTCTGCGTTTTGAATTCTCTCCCCATTTAAGTAATAGTCTGTCCATTTATTTCTTCCACCAAAGTGCATGACCATACACTTTCCAACATTGTATTTCGTTTTCCATTTCTTCGCCCATTCCCAATCTCTGTTTCCTCAACACTACCTGCTCCTCCACCTATCGTTGTATGATCGGCAAAGTTAGCTCTTAGTCCCATAGTCCAAATCATTGACATACATCATAAAAAGCAGCTGTCCTAACACCGACCCCTATGGAACTCCTCTGATAACTGGCAGCCAACCAGAATAGGATCCCTTTATTCCCACTCTTTTTACTGCCGATCAGCCACTGCTCCACCCATGCTACTAACTTCCCTATAATTCCATGGGCTCTTATCTTGCTAAACAGCCTTGTGTGTCAAAGGCCTTCTGAAAATCCAAGTACACCACATCTACTGCATCGCCTTTGTTTACGCTGCTTGTGAGTTCCTCAAAGAATTGCAGTTGGTTTGTTAGGCAGGATTTTCCTTTCAGGAAACCATGCTGGCTTTGGCCTATTTTGTCATGTGCCTCCAGGTACTCCATATTCTCATCCCTAACAATCAATTCCAACATCTTCCCAACCACTGATGTCAGGCTAACAGGTCTATAGTTTACCTTTCTGCTGCCTCCCACCCTTCTTATATAACAGATTAACATGTGCAATTTTCCAGTCATCCGGTACAATGCCAGAATCTTACCAATTTTTAAAAGATCATTATTAATGCCTCTGCAATCTCTCCAGCTACTTCCTTCAGAACCCAAGGGTGCATTCCATCAGGTCCAGGAGAGTTATCCACCCTCAGACCATTAAGCTTCCTGAGCACCTTCTCAGTCGTAATTTTCATTGAGCATACTTCACTTCCCAGACACTCTTGAATGTCCGGTGTACTGCAGATGTCTTCCACTGTGAAGACTGATGCAAAATACGCATTCAGATCCTCTGACATCTCTGCGTCTCTCATTACAATATCTTCAATGTCATTTTCTATTGGTCCTATATCTACCCTCAACTCTCTTTTACCCTTTATATACTTAAAAAAGCCTTTAGTATCTTCTTTGATATTAGTCGCCAGCTTTCTTTCATAATTTATCTTTTCCTTCCTAATGACCTTCTTAGTTTCCTTCGCAAGTTTTTAAAAGCTTCAGAATACTCTGCACCTCGTCGGAGACATCCCGTACCCTGGCACCTGGGGGGCAACACACTATGCTGGTATCTCTATCAGACTGACAGAACCTCCTGTCTGTTCCCCTCACTATGGAATCCCCATGACTTCCACATTCCTCATCTTCTTCTCTCCTTTCTGCACCACAGAACCAGGCTCAGTGCCATAGACCCAATCGCTGTGGTTGTCCACTGTCAGGTCACCCCCTCAACAGCATCCAAAATGAGATAACGATTATTGAGGGGGATGGCCACAGGGGTGCTCTCTACTATCTGAGCTCTTCCCTTCCCTTCCCTGACAGTCACTCACTTACTAACTCCTGCATCCTCTGGCTGACCAACTCCCTGTAGCTCCTATCTATCTCATGCTCACATTCCCTAATAAGCTGTAGGTCATCAAGCTGCAGCTTCGGATCCCTAACACAGTCTCTCAGAAACTGCATCTCGGAGCACCTGGTGCAGATCTGGTCATCTGGGAGACTGGAAGATTCCCAGGATTCCCACATCTGACATCCAGAGCAAAGTGCTAACCCTACAGACACGCTCTCCATTCCTCAAATATTGCAAGGGAAAAGAATGAAGTCTACTTACCCGCTGACTTCGCTGAAGCCCGCTTTTGCTGAAGCTGGAATGAGCCAAAGCCCTACCATTCAGACTCAGACCGCTCCGATGATGACCGCTTCTTAGATGACTGCTCCGCTAGGCAGTGTCTCCTTTTTCATACTGGAACCTCCCCTGCTCTCCAACACATAATTGGTTATAGCTGACTCCCGTGAAGCTCTCCCATTTAAACGTCGCTCTCGGACCTGTGCGCCACCTCCTCTGTCGTAGCTCTCCAACTCACGATTGGTGCGCTGGTTATGATACATTTTCATGTATTAGAAATTTGCTGTGATATATTGGCACAACATGCAAAAAAAAACAACACATTCAATAAGCTTTCTGAGGAAGCTTAAACAAGCATCACTCCCCACTAACATCTTAACTACATTCTACAGAGGCGTGGGTTGAGAGTGTGCTGACCTTTTGCATCACAACCTGGTACTCCAGCTGCAGTGCTGTCAACAAAAAAGCCTTGCAGAGGGTGGTTAGGGGAGCAGAGAAGGTTATTGGGGTCTCCCTACCTTCTGTCCAAGACCTCTTTCAGAGTCAATGCCTCCAGAAGACACGGGACATCATTAAAGACCCTTCACACCCTCTCCATGAACTGTGTGTTCTTCTACCATCAGGCAAACGTTACAGGAGCATCAAAACTAAAACCACAAGGCTACTAAACAGCTTCCTCCCACAGGCACTCAGACTGCTAAATAGCTGCTCTACCTGACTCTGCTTTGGACACTTTTAACTTGCACTGGACACTTATAACTTGATTTTAACTGACATGTGGCTGTTGTGTTTTACTATTTATTGTTATTATTATTTAGTGTTGCGTTTGTTATGTTATAATTGCACTGCTTCTGAGAAACACTGTCTCATTCTGCCCTGCAGAGCTGATGTACTGTTAGAATGACAATAAAGTTTTTTGAATCTTGAATCTTTGAATCTTGAATAATTCTAGTGAATAAAAAAAAATATAAAGATATTAGTTTGAGGTTAAAGTACAGATTTGGAATAAAATGTACATAAATGCCAGCATGTATTCACAATGTAAACAGCATTATAAAAAGTGCTTTAAAGTGTTTCCAGTGCAGTGGGATGTTGGGGGTATTAGGTAGAGAGGGGCGGGGAGGCTAATCAGATTAACTCCCTGGGGAAGAATCATTAAAAATGGCGTGAAGTTCTTGTTTTCACTGCCCCATAGCACTTTCCAGAGGGAGATTTTGAAAAGAAAGTTTGCTGGGTTAATAGTGTCCTCAGTGATTTTTCCCCACCCACTTCTTTGTCCTTGTCCTTTTCTGCTGATCTGACAGTTCACTGTATTTTTCATATATATTGAGATGATGTTGCACCAAGCCAGACAGTAATGGCAGTGTAGAATTGTGCCAGTACATTCTGGGAATGATGGAATTTTACTAACTGCCGTGAGAAGTATTGGCTCATTGGGTATGATTCTCACTT
This sequence comes from Mobula birostris, assembly GCF_030028105.1. NCBI lineage: Eukaryota > Metazoa > Chordata > Chondrichthyes > Myliobatiformes > Myliobatidae > Mobula > Mobula birostris. Next base: position 72,846,552 of record NC_092385.1, on the reverse strand, counting down.
TGGGTGCAAGTGATCCTGGGTTTAAATCCCAGACAAGCCGGTCTTTTATGGGCAGTACAGTAGTGCCAGCGACTTGGGTCGAATTCCCACCACTGTTGTAGGGAGTTTGTATGTTCTCCCCATGACTGCATGAGTTTTCCCCGGGACCTCTGAATCTCTGCTTTCCTTCCACTTTCCAAAGATATACAGGTTAGGGTCAGTAGGTTAATTGGTCACATGGGTTTAATTGGGTGAAGCAGGCTTGTTAGGACAGAAGGGCCTGTTACTATTTTTTAAATAAATAAAAACATTCTCTGCCGAGCCCTTTTGTTCATGAATCTGCCCTCATACCTTCGTAATTTCCTTAGCTCAGATTGTAAACCTCATTTCAGATTGAACCACATCACAGCAGTGCAAAATTATATCACATTTGCAAACCATTTCTTGGGGAAGAGGCAGTGCAGGAACGATAGAGCAAACAGCAACCAAATAATATTAATCAGTGAGGGGGAGCATTGGCAAATGAGGTTCCTGGTATGAAGTCATATCAGACAGATACTCAGGTTGGAGAAAGGACTGATTAGATTAGATTATGAGGACACGCAGTCCTCTTTTATTGACATTTAGTAATGCATGCATTAAGAAATGACACAATATTCCTCCGATGTGATATCACAGAAACACAGGACAGATCAAGACTGAAAAACTAACAAAAACCACATAATTATAATGTATAGTTACAACAGTGCAACAATACCATAACTTGATGAAGAACAGGCCATGGCACAGTAAAAAAGTTCAAAGTCTCTCGGAAGTCCCACATCTCACACAGACGGGAGAAGGAAGAAAACTCTCCCTGCCATGCCCGACCACAGACATCTGAAAAGTTCGAGCTGCGATCAGCCCTCCGACACCAAACACCGAGCACCATCTCTATCCGAACGCTTTGACCTCAGCCTCGGTCGCCAGCAGCAGACAAGGCCGGGATTTTGGGGCCTTTCCTCCGGAGATTCTCGATTGCACAGTAGCAGTGGCAGCGAACCGAGCATTTCAGAAATTTCTCCAGATGTTCCTCTGCTTCTCACGTCTGTCTCCATCAAATCAGAATTGTGCACGGCACCCTACTTACAAACACAATATCATTTCACCGGAGAGGCTACGCGCGCTGCGTCACATCGCCATCTTCTCCTCCCGCCCTTTTTTTCCTTGTTTTCCTTCTGTGCATGAAGGATACACTCTAGACTGACCTTAGGAAGTTTTGCTTGTATTTAAAATCTCCCTCAACCACGCAATTAGATCATAAAGCTGCTCAAGATGAAGGGTTTCAGCCCAAAACATTAACTCTTTATTCCTTTCCATAGATGCAGCCAGATCTGCTGAGTTCCTCCAAAATTTTGTGTATGTTATTATGGATTTCTTGTATCTTAAGAATCTTGTGTTTATCGTTGTTCCTGTATATCTATCTCTGTTCAATTAGCTCACTGCAGATGCATAACTTACCAAAGGTGTGTAATGCTTTAAAAAGTGAAAATATATTCTGATAATTTTGATTTCTTTTCAGGATTCTACTTTTTCCCCTGCCATTTTCAAATGGAAAGACATATTTAAATTTGTGCCTTTCAAAGTGATTTTAAAACAAATTACTTTAATGCTCATATCATGCAGGCACCGTTCTCATCCTGTGTGGATTAACACTGCACTTAATTCCACTTGGCATGCTGAACCGTCCAATTTACTTGAAGCAAGATGTGGCCGAGACCCGTGACTGGAGACAAGACCACCAGAAGAGGTCGGGTCTGCTTGAAGAGAAAAAGGACGTGAACACTGAAGGGGAGTCACCGTTTCCAGTCAGTCACCACAAGCCCATGGAAGTGCCTACTCTCCAGACATGGAATGGCCTAGAGGAACCTATCATTTTATTGCATGATGGGAAACAGGCTAGTGAGCAAAACTGTTGCACCCCCAATGACTTGTCTGTTTTGGAGCCCAGGGAATCTTCCTTATCTCAAGACCCTCCCCTTTTAAGACAGATGAATTCCACTCCCCAAACAAGCTGCAGGGTCCCAAACAAAACTTCAAATCAATTTGTGGCCTCCAAAACCATGCCAACTGATATGAAACACAAGGGCTTCTGCAGAGAATTTGGTGACCAACTGAAATCCATTTCTGTCGAAGTGAAAAGCCTTATTGATTTGACTCTGCTGGTGAACCCAATGTTTATTATTTTCACTTTATGCAGCTTCCTCAGTCAACTGGCCTACTTCATACCTTACTTTCACCTGTTCGCTAAAGCCAAGGCTTTGGGCATTGACCCATTTCAAGCAACCTTACTCATTTGTGTTGCTGGTGAGTATGTTGTTGTATAATTACATTGATAAGTAGTTGGTCTGATGTGCGTATTTGAAACTCACAACATGCACCACACACGCACACGCACACCCACACATTGCACACACATGCTCTAGATACATTGGTAATTAGGTAGCAATATTTGGATATAGGTTGCAATGACAAAATTGGATTTATAGAATAAAAGTCATACTTATATAGTGTCTTTCACAGCTTCTGGATGTGCTAAAGCTCCTTACAGCCACCGAAATGATGATGAAGTGAAATAGCTGTTGTAAGATAAATAAGTAAGGAGTTTATGCACAAGTTCCAGGAGCAGCATTGTGATAGCGACAAAATAATCAAGCTCTAGTTGAAGTTTATTGTCATTCAGTTGTACACATGAATACCACCAAACAACACAATGTTGCTCAGGACCAAGGTGGAGGAACGTCCTATTTCTGTTGGAAATAGAAAAGTAGGAATCCATATTTTGCCATGTTGCATTATTCATCCCATTTTCCCTGCTCTCAACCAGACATTCGGTGCTCAGGAATATATATACTGTCGATTCTAAGTATGTTCTCTGGAGACACTTAACGTTGAATCTATGTCAGTTTTCAAAACAATCCCTTTCTCTCAATTCACACAAAATGCTGATGGAACTCAGCAGGCCAGGCAGCATCTGTGAAAAAGAGTAAACAGTCGACGTTTCAGGCTGAGACCCTTCAGCAGAACTGACTCTACTCCATATGCATTATATACTCTATATAATGTCCACTATATTCTTTCTTGTGAATGAAAAATCATTCTCGTGAATCTTTTCTGAACCCTCTCCAATGTCAGTATATCTTTTCTAAAATAAGGAGACCAAAACTGCAAACAATACTCCAGCTGTGGTCTCACGAGTGCCTTATGGAGCCTCAACATCACATCCCTGCTCTTATATTCTATACCTCTAGAATCAATGCCAACATTGCATTTGCCTTCATCACCACCGACTCAACCTGGAGGTTAACCTTTAGGGTGTCCTGCACAAGGACTCTCAAGTCCCTTTGCATCTCTGCATTTTGAATTCTCTCCCCATCTAAATAATAGTCTGCCTGTTTATTTCTTCCATCAATGTGCATGAGACCATACACTTTCCAACACTGTATTTCATTTGCTATTTTTTGCCCATGCCCCTAAGCTATCTAAGTCTCTCTGCAGGCTCTCTGTTTCCTCAACACTACCCACTCTTCCATCTATCCTTGTATCATCGGAAAATGTAGTCACAAATCCATTAATCCCATAGTCCAAATCATTGATATACATTGTAACAAGCAGCGGTGCCAACACCAACCCCTGTGGAACTCCGCTGGTATCTGGCAGCCATTCAGAATAGGATCCCTTTACTCCCACTCTCTGTTTACTGCTGATCAGCCAATGCTCCACGCATGCTAGTAACTCCCCTGTAATTCCATGGGTGCTTATCTTGCTAATCATCCTCACGTGCGGCACCTTGTCAATGGCCTTCTGAAAATCCAAGTACACCACATTTACTACATCTCCTTTATCTACTCTGCTTGTAATTGCAGTAGGTTTGTCAGGCATGATTTTCCTTTCAGGAAACCATGCTGGCTTTGGCCTGTATGTCATGTGCCTCCAGGTACTCATCCCTAATCTCATCCCTAACAATCGATTCCAACAACTTCTCAACCACTGAAGTCAGGCTAACAGGTCTATTGTTTCCTTTCTGCTGCCTCCCACCCTTCTTATATAATGGATTAACATATGCAATTTTCCAGTCATCCGGTACAATGCCAGAATCTATCGATTCTGCAATCTCTCCAGCAACTTCTTTCAGAACCCAAGGGTGATTCCATCAGGTCCAGGAGATCTATCCTCCTTCAGACCATTAAGTTTCCTGAGCACCTTCTCAGTCAGAATTTTCACCGCACATACTTCACTTCCCTAACACTCTTGAAAGTCCAGTATACTGCAGATATCTTCCACTGTGAAGACCGATGCAAAATACACATTCAGTTCCTCTGCCATCTCTGTGTCTCTCATTACAATATCTCCAGCATCATTTTCTATTGGTCTTATATCTAATCTCAACTCTGTTTTACCCTTCACATACTTAAAAAAGCTTTTAGTATCATCTTTGATATTAGTCGCCAGCTTCCTTTCATAATTCATCTTTTCCTTCCTAATGACCTTCTTAGTTTCCTTCTGCAATTTTTTTAAAGCTTCCCAATCCTCTATCTTCCCACTAGTTTTGGCTTCCTTGTATGCCCTTTCTTCTGCTTTTACATTGGCTCTGACTTCACTTGTCAGCCACTGTAGTGTCCTTCTTCAATCCAATAATTTCTTCTTATTTGGAATATATCTGTCTTGCACTTCCCTCATTTTTTGCAGAAACTCCAGCCATTGCTGCTCTGCTGTCCTTCCTGCTAGCGTACCTTTCCAGTCAACTTTGGCCATTTCCCCCCTCATGCCACTGTAATGTCTGTTCTAAGTTATGAGCTGTCCGACAAGCTGGACAACAGGATGCTTTCCTTCCATCTGAATTGAGATGCATGACACCATGGTTGGCAGACTCTCCTACAAGTGGCACACAAAGAGATGTCTTGTCTCAGGCATGATTCTGTCTCATTTTACGATAAAGTCATGGAGCACTACAGCACTGAAGCAGGCCATTCAGTTCATCTAGTGTATGCCAGCCTGGTCTTCTGCCTAGTCCCATCTACCACACCTAAAATATCATCTTCCATACCCTCTCATCCATGTACTACCTTCTAACTTCTTTTAAATGTTACAAATGAAATCTAATCTATCACTTTGTTCCATGTTCACACCACCTTCTTAGTGAAGAAGTCCTCTTTCAGAGTCCCCTTAAATATTTCACCTTTCACCCTAAACCTATGATCTCTAGTTCGCACAACCTGCCGGGAAAAAAGAATTCATCCGATCGATACCACATATTTGATGATTAGGCTACATGGTAGCATTAACTCCCATTCAGACAGAAGCTGCACAAACATCAATGGAATGATAATTGGCTTAGTTAGAACAGAAAATGTTGGAAATGCTCTGCAGGTCAGACAGCATTTGTGGAAGGATAAACAAAACTAACATTTCAGGGTGATCCTTTAGCAGAACATTGGTTTGAAGGATTACTGACCTGAAATGTTGATAGTTTTTCTCTCCACAGATGCTGCCTAACCTGCTGAGTTTTCACAGCATTTTGAGTCCATCATTCAGTGACACAGACAGGCCTCAGCACAAGCCTGAAGTGTCAGTGTAGACTGTGTAGACAGCTTACCAAACAGTGTTTGAAGCCATAGCTTTCTAGTTCCTGTGATACAGCAAATTCTAGCTTGGCTGACTTCATCCCAGAAGGTGTAGATAAAGTTAAGCAATTCCTAAAACAGAAAGAAAAATTGAACATGAAAGATCCTGCAGATGCTGGCAATCCAGAATAACACACACAAAATGCTGAAGGAATTCAGCAGAACAGGCAGCATCTACAGAGAAGAATAAACAGTCGACATTTTGGGCAAAGATCCTTCATCTGGGCTGGAAAGGAAGGGGGAGAAACCAGAGTAAGAAGGCAGGTGGGCAAGGGAGGGGAGATGAGGTAAGAAGCTTGGAGGTGATAAGTGGAAAAGTTAAAAGGCAGAAGATGAAGGAATCTGAAGCAACACTCACAACACGCTGGAGGAACTCAGCAGGTCGGGCAGCATCCATGGAAACGATGAATCGACGTTTCGGGCCGGAACCCTTCATCAGGACTGAAGAGGGAAGGGGCAGAGGCCCTATAAGGAAGGTGGGGGAGGGTTGGAAGGCGAAGGCTGGTAGGTTCAGTTGAAAAACCAATAATTTGAAAGACAAAGGGGTGGGAGAGGGGAAGCAGGGAGGTGATAGGCAGGAAAACAATGGCTAGTAGAAGGAGGCAGAACCATGAGGGAGGTGATAGGCAGCTGGGGGAGGGGGCAGAGTGACATAGGGATAGGGGAAGGGAGGGGGAGGGAATTACCGGAAGTTGGAGAATTCTATGTTCATACCAAGGGGCTGGAAACTACCTAGACGGTATATGAGGTGTTGCTCCTCCAACCTGAGTTTAGCCTCATCATGGCAGTAGAGGAGGCCATGTATGGACATATCTGAAAGGGAATGGGAAGTAGAGTTGAAGTGGGTGGCTACCGGGAGATCCTGTCTGTTGTGGCGGACGGAGTGGAGGTGCTCGACGAAGCGGTCCCCCAATCTGCGTCGGGTTTCACCGATGTAGAGGAGGCCGCACCGGGAGCACTGGATGCAATAGATGACCCCAACAGACTTACAAGTGAAGTGTTGCCTCACCTGGAAGGACTATTTGGGGCCCTGAATGGTGGCAAGAGAGGAGGTGTAGGGACAGGTGTAGCATTTACGCTTACAGGGATAAGTGCCGGGTGGGAGATCTGTGGGGAGGGACATGTGGATAAGGGAGTCGCAGAGGGACTGATCCCTGCGGAAAGCAGAGAGGGGTGGAGAAGGAAAGATGTGCTTAGTGGTGGGGTCCTGTTGAAGGTGGCGGAAGTTACGGAGGATAATGTGCTGGATCCGGAGGCTGGTGGGGTGGTAGGTGAGGACAAGGGGAACTCTGTCCCTGTTGTGGTGGCGGGAGGATGGGGTGAGGGCCAAAGTGCAGGAAATGGAGGAGATGCGGGTGAGGGCATCATTGATGACGGTAGAAGGGAAACCACGATCCTTAAAGAAAGAGGATATTTGAGATGTTCTGGAACGGAAAGTCTCATCCTGGGAGCAGATGCGGCGGAGACAGAGGAACTGGGAATAGGGAATGACACTTTTGCATGTGGCGGAGTGGGAAGAGGTATAGTCGAGGTAGTTATGAGAGTTAGTGGGCTTGTAGAAGATATCAGTGGACAGTCTGTCTCCAGAGATGGAGACCGAGACATCGAGAAAGGCGAGAGAAGTGTCCGAGATAGATTGAGAAAGGGGCCAGCTACCCATCACCTCCCTCATGGTTCCGCCTCCTTCTACTACCCATTGTTTTCCTGTTTATCACCTCCCTGCTTCCCCTCTCCCACCCTTTTGTCTTTCAAATTACTGGTTTTTCAACTGAACCTACCAGCCTTCTCCTTCCAACCCTCCCCCACCTTCTTTATAGGGCCTCTGCCCCTTCCCTCTTCAGTCCTGACAAAGGGTTCCGGCCCGAAACGTCGACTCATCGTTTCCACAGATGCTGCCCGACCTGCTGAGTTCCTCCAGTGTGTTGTGAGTGTTGCTTTGACCCCAGCATCCGCAGATTATTTTGTGTTTAGGAAGGAATCTGATAGTAGATTATGAGAGAAAGGGAATGAAGAGGGGCACTAGGGGGAGGTGATAGGCAGGTGAAGAGAAGAGGTCAGAGTGGAGAAATAAAGAAGGGAAGGAGAAAAAATGAAAAAACAAATAACCTGAATTTGGAGAAATCAATGTTCATGCCATCAGGTTGGAGGCTACCCCAATGGAATATGAGGTATTGTTCCTCCACCCTGAGAGTGGCCTCATCGCAACCAAGATCATAAAAGCACATTATTTAAATGTTATCTCTTGTTTTAGTTACCTACTTTGAAAAAAATTGACTGTTTGACAGTCCACATTACAAAGACCACTCTTATTCTGTAGTACTCTTATGACCATGAAATGCTTTGGCAAATCTTGAGTATTTGGAAGACACTAATAAACCAGAAATCTTTCTCAAAGAGTACTTGATTAGTGCATTATGCAGCTAGACTACTAGGAGCCTTATTCTCATCAGGTCTCATTTAATAACTGGTTTGATTTGTGATGTTATCCTTTGCGCTATAGTTCCCCTTGCAAAATGAAAGGTAAAACTAATAAATCTTCCAAATATGCAGTCTTAAGACAAAATTGACGTCTTTAAAGATGTGAACTTGGGGCAAATTTCTAGGGCACTGGAACAGGATGAGGGATATTTTGGATGGTTCTGTGAAACAGGCAATGCAGGTATGAAAAGCCAAATAATTGATGTTCTCTTATCTTATGATTTATCATTTTGCCAGTTATGTTATGATGCTAACTGACATTTTGGTGTTGCCGACTTACGATACGTCACAGTCACGGGCTGCTTTCCTAAAGTACAAGTTTTTCTTTCAGGAGTCGTTGAGATTGTGGCTCAGCTCATCTCGGGCTATATCGCTGACCGCAACTTCATCAAGAAGTATCATTACCATAAAATCTACCTTCTGTTTTGTGGAGCTGTCAATCTTCTGGCACCCCTAGCAAAAACTTTCCCAACACTCATGGTGTACATAGTGTTCTTTGCCATGTTCTGTGGGGGTTATCTGACCTTGTTGCTGCCAGTCCTGGTGAGAGGGAATTTACTTATTATTTTGTATATATATTTGTCCCCTTTCCATATAGGTCCTTCTGCATACACAGATCTCCCGCGTCTTTGCGGCTTCTTAGTAGTACTGCTCAGTCAGAGTGCTGGGTGGAGAATAGATTGTAGTAGATGAGAGAGAATGGAAGAAAGCTTAAGTACAGTGAGCATGGAGTGTAGGGTTAAATGGTCTATTCTTGTTCATATATTCTGATTTAGGGTGGCTTTGCCTCTCTATATTTGAGTAAGCTTTCACTTTCTTGAAGGTGCACAATTTTAGGGTGGTTGGAGGAAAGTATAGGGGGAATGTCAGAGATAAGTTTTTTTACACAGAGTGGTGGGTGCGTGGAATGCCCTGCCATGGTGCCATGGAAGCAGATCCATTACGGGCATTTAAGAAACTCGTACATAGGCTCAGGGATGATAGAAAAATGGGGGGAATGGTTAGATTGATCTGGGAGTAGGTTAGAGGTCTGGCACTATATCATGGGCTGAAGGGCCTGTGATGTCTCTGTTCTTTGATCTTTGACTAAAAATCATATGGTGAACATAGGATAAAAAATACTGGCACCTATTTCTAAGCAAATAAAATTGTAAAGGCAATGTTACATTCTGGAGAAATATATTGAGGCCATACTTTGCGATACTTGGTCCAGTTACACCCTGCACACTACAGAAAGGATATTGGTGAAAGTGCAGAGATGAAAACAAGGATGTTGCCATGATTGATGAAAAAGATTGGGAAAGCTGGTCTGCTTTACTCTAAAAACACAGAAGGTTAAGAAGAGGCCAGATAAAGGTTTTCAAAAATACTGAAGGAGATAAGGGGATTGATAGTGAGGGGTAGGCAAGGATTGAAGCAATTGGGTCAGACCCCAGAACAAACATGGTTCAAGTATCAAAAAAAAACTAGCTGATGAAGATTGCAAAGGATTTCCTTTACAGTGAAAGTGGTGAGGAATTGGACATTTCTACCATAAGAATGGTTAACGCATATCATATTGTTGCTTGATGTAAAGATAAGGAGGAAATCATTGTGATAGTGGGGACTGAACTTGGTGGATGGTGATGGGGTGGAAATTAGATTGGGTGATGATTCACATGTATTCTGTACACCACCATAGGTCAGGTAAGCAGAATAGTTCTTTTTTGTTTAATATACCCAATTCCACATCATAAAAAAGGTTTACATTGCCAATGTCCACATTACATCTTCTATTTATGCCACAGAAAGTTACAGAAGGTTTAAATTAAGGGAGAGAATGATCTTAGTTATAAGCACTGGACATCAATGTTGAAATCAATGGAACAACAGAATTTCAGAATGGGATTTCAACACATTACCAAAGGGCATCTTCAGAGTCTACAACAGAGAGTGGGTCTTTTACTGTAGACTGCAATATGAAGGCATTCAAATCACAATATTATGGTTAGATTTCAGAATTGGGATCAGCTTTATTATCACTGACATACATTATGCCTTGAAATTTGTGGCTTTGCACAGCAGTAGAGTGCAATGCATAAAGTTTACTATAAATTATGATGAGAAATAATTAAATAAGTAGTGCAAAAAGAGTAGTGAGGTAGTGTTCATGGGTTCATTGTCCATTCAGAAATCTGATGGCGGAGGGGAAGAAGCTGTTCCTGAAATGTTGTCTGTGTATCTTTAGGCTCCTGTAGCTCTTCTCTGATTGTAGTAATGAGCAGATGTCCTGGCTGGTGGGGTTTCTTAATGATGGATGCTGCCTCTTTCGAGGCATCGCCCTTTGAAAATGTCTTTGATACTGGGGAGGCTTGTGCCCATGATGGAGCAACCCTCCGCGGATTTTTCCTATCCTGTGCAACCAGATGATGATGCAACTAGTTCAACTGCTCTCCACAGTACATCTGTAGAAATTTGCTAGAGTCTTTGGTGACAAACCAAAATTCCTCAAACTCCTAATGGCATATAGCTGCTGGCTTGCACTCTTCATAACACTTGCTCATCACTATCTGAGATTCTGCCAACAACAATTGTGTCAACAGTGAATTTATAGATGGCATTTGAGCTGTGCCTAGCCACACGGTCATAGGTGTCGAGAAAGTAGAGCGGCAGGCGAATCATGCACCCTTGAGGTGTGCTTGTGTTGATTGTCAGCGAGGAGAGGATGTTATTTCTCATCCACGCTGTGGTTTCCCTTTGGGGAAGTCAAGGATCCAGCTGCAGAGGGAGATACAGAGGCCCAGGTTTTCAAGCTCATCGATTAGTACTGAGGGGATAATGGTTTTGAATGCTGAAGTGTGATCAGTAATCAACAGCCTGACATGTGGATTTCTGTTGTCTAAGTGGTCTAAAGCCAAGTGGTGAGCCTGTGAAATTACATCCACTGTAGACCTATTGTGGCGGTAGGCAAGTTGTAGTGGGTCCAGGTCATTTCTTAAGCAGGAGTTAATTCTAGCATGATCAACCTCTCACAGTAGATTTGAATGGAACTGGTTAGTCAATATTTTAGCAAGGTTGTAACAACTGAGTGAGGCTAATATTCCAGGGCTGGATCTGCTGGATTTTACAAAACATTCTATTCATGAGAGTGATTAAAATGTCTTCAGAGTGACAGAACTCTCAACATATTACATGAATAATTTCTGTTTTTTTTTCATTAAGGTTGATTTTATTGGAAACCGTAGAATACAGAAGGGAATAGGGCTCTTTCAGTTCTTTATAGGGATTGGCTGCTTGATAGGGCCACCGGCTGCAGGTAAGCAATATTCCCAGGTGTGTTCTTGCACCCATCTGTGATATGATTGAATGAATTTAAGTACTGTATAAAACCCAGTAGCTTAGAAGCCAACGGGAGACTCACATGTCAAATTATTTGAATTGCCTTGATTGTATAGCATGGTAGCATACCAGTTAGCATAACAATGTTGCGGGGCAACGACTCAGAATCAATTCTGCTGCTGTCTGTAAGGAATTTGTACTTTCTCCTCGTGACCCCATGGCTTTCCTCCAGGTGCTTTGGTTTCCTCCCACATTCCAAAGACATACCAGTTAGTAAGTTATTTGGGCATGTGGATGTAACTGGGTGATGTGGGCTCACTGGATCAGAAGGGCCTGTCACCATGCTGTATTGCTAAATCTATGGTAAATCAAGTATGACAGATCCAAATTAGGTAAAGCTGTTAACTGATATTCTTTCTTTATTCAGAAAGAACAAATGAGCTGCTTAATGGAATGTCAATCCATTCTGTCAATGTCATAGCTAGAAGAACAATTGTAAAGTTTATGCAAAGGGAGACCATGTTGGTCTTAAATTTGTTTAGACTTTTGTTAGCTATTTAATCTCAGGCAGATGGCAAAGACGCTCAAGTTGATCTCACTCATTTAATTAAGCTAAACCAGGATGCCAGATCTGACTGTGATCCATTTAGCCCTGCTGGATGTGCACAAAGCCTGGATGAGAATCGAACTGGACTAATGCTCATCGAGATACAAGAGGCCACAGGGTACTTGTGTAACACATCAAGTTGAGGACGAGTTTAGGGGAAGCAGAGGCTGGATAAGAAGAGAAATCACTCACCCAGCTTTCAGCTGCCCCTGTTTTCCAATTCTACCACTACTCCCCTCTCCTACCTGGCATGACCTGCCGGTAATCAAGTTCGAGTTCAAGTTCAGTTTATTGCACCGTACACACGTATACCACCAAATGAAACAATGGTTCCCTGGACCAAGGTGCACACACAGTACACGTAACTCACACACATAACACATAAAATAATATCACCTCAAATTAATTAACAAATTATAAGGAGCATTTATGATACAAGTTATAAAGTAAACTGTATAATGCTACTAGTGAGACCTGGGTGGTGGCAGGGAGTTCAGTAGTCATATGGCCTGGAGGAAGAAGATGTTTCCCATCCTAATAGTTTTTGTCCTAATGCTGCGATACCTCCTGCCTGATGGTAGGGGGTGAGTGAAATGGTTAGGTGGGTGGGAGAGGTCACTGACAATGTTAAGGGCACTGTGTATGCAGTGCTCCCAATCAATATCGCTAATAAGTGGAAGAGAGACTTCAATAATCCCCCTTTTCAGTCCACCAACCACTTTAGACTCCTGTCTTACCCCTCTTCTTCTCCTCTTTATACAGACCATCTCACCTCCCCACTCTCAGTCCTGATGCAGGGTTTTGACCTGAAACGTTGGAGATTCCTTTCACCCAACTGATGTGGCTCACCTCCTGAGATCCTCCAGCAGAACGTTTGTTGCTCTGGTGATTTATCTGACCAACTGCCTTTTAATCACATGCTAGGAGAAATTAGATACACCATCGTAAGGTGATACAGAAGTCACTGATATGAAGCCGTAACTTTGGAAATCGTGTGAAGCTATTGGGCACCTGACTGTTCACTAGGTACTAAGATGCATGACTATGTCATTGGTAACTTGATGAGCTTGGGACTCCTGGTGTTGCAATCAACATACTTCGGTTTTCTCATCTCCATTTTAGTCTGCTTGATCTTTGAATTGATTCCCTCAAGTGGAGGAGTCCTTTGACTGCGGGATGAACAGTGCTTTGCTACTCCGCTGGGTTTCTTCTGTTGTCTGAGATTCTGTAGTTCCAATTCCCAGACCCTCTTCCTCTCCAACTCATTGGTTGGGTGCGTGAACATTTCCTTGTTATGGAGCCAAACTTATATCCATTGCATGAATATATGGTGCGAGGTTTATTTTATTTATTTAGAAATACTACATGGTACAGGTGCTCCTGGCCCAACGAGCCCATGCTGCCCAATTATATCCACATGAGAAATTAACCTATCAACTCAAGTATCTTTGGAAGGTGGGAGGAAACTGGAGCACCTGAAAGAAACCCACACTGTCACTGAGAGAACACACAAACTCCTTGCAGACAGCAGTCGTTTTGAGCTACGGTCGTTAGTGCTGTAATGGTGTTATGCTACAATGCTGTCCTACCTTTTGGATACCTTTTCTTTCTTTCCATTACCTCATATCTCGTACAATTCCTTGGTGGATAGCTCACCATTTGAAGGGTTATGTTAGGAAGAAAGGTCGATAAGGTGTTAATAGTAAAGACTGAAGGAGCAATCTGGCCGAGCAAAGTAAAATGTTAATGGCAACAACAAACAAAATGCTAGAGGAATTTAGTGGGCCAGGCAGCAAATGTGGAGGGAAATGGACAGTGATGTTTCATGCAACACACATCAAAGTTGCTGGTGAACACAGCAGGCCAGGCAGCATCTCTAGGAAGAGGTACAGTCGATGTTTCAGGCTGAGACCCTTCATCAGGACTAACTGAAGGAAGAGTTAGTAAGAGATTTGAAAGTGGGAGGGGGAGGGCGAAAGCAGTGAGAGATGATTTCACTGAACTCCCGTCGAAGAGAGGGTCTAAATTTCTTCCGTGTAGGCATCACTGGAAGAGCCTTCACAGTAGTGAATTTAAAAACGCAAACAACAGGAATTCTGCATGATCGCTCCAGATGAAGGGCCTTGATCTGAACCGTTCACTGTCCAAATGCTACCTGACCCATTGGGTTCCTTCAGTATTGTGGGGGGGGGGGGGTTCATGGTCAACAGCATTCCTAATGACCAGTGCTATTTATTGTTCGTGCGTTAAATTGCTTTTGTAGGATTATGGTTAGATGTTCAAGTTCATTTTTTGTTACATTTTAGCTTGGGTTAAAAAGTTATTTGCTTGTGTGGTTGTGGGTCATCCTTATTGTAACTAGGGTGTGTGATAATCACTTACCCCATCTGTATGAGACTGAGTGGTTCTCTCCCGGGTCATAGCACCCAGTCTGTTTTTGTTTATCACAATAAAAACGGTCTGTCACTATGTTTGCCACATCAATGTCAGGAGTGAGATTAGGAATTAACAGCAAGATTGAAGAGCTACAATGTCAGATGGAGCACCTTAAGACCTGGGGAACAAGTTGAGGGCAGATGGAGCACCTCAAGGCCAGGGGAATAAGTCGAGGGACCAAGCTGTATGCCTCCCCTGCATTCCCCAGCTGGGCTCCCAAAGACGGGACGCTGACCTGAAGGGAGGACCTGGGAACTGTGCATCATGTCTTCCCAGGGAACCCTGATGGGCAAGTGTGCCCAGGCTCTCCAACCCGAGGAATTCAGCAGAGCGCATCACCCACCTCCCTTGTGGCCCGCACCGGGGGAACACAAGATACCACAGCCTTGGGAGGCCAGGCAACAAGACAGGTACCACAAACACCACTAGAGCAAGAGGAAGACAATGGGCCTCAGTAATAAACGCCACAAGGTCCACCCTTAAACTCCTCCAATACAATGATGCCGGCCGCCTGGAGCCTTACCTAGTGAAGTCAAACTTGCCACTTGGCACAGCGGGTGGAGCCCTTCCGAGATGGTGGTGAACCTTGCCCTTGTGCGGGCCCTCCTTGACCTAACGCCAGCTGATCAGTGTAACTGCAGGGCCCTCGTTTGGTGCTGGAGCAGCGTTTTGAACAGAGGCCACTGGAGGAAGCAGTGAGGGAAAAATTGGGCAGCAGGCGGCACTGTGTGGGAGAGAGCTTGTGGGCGTTTGCAGCAGATCTCCACCACTGTTCTTGGCATGGCTACCCCCAGTTCTCTCCTATGGCCCAGGAAGAGCTTGCCCTCCACACCTTTGTAAAGATGCTGACACCAGAGTGCTTTCAGTAGCGCATTCACCTAAAATCACCATCATTGCTGGCCGAGATGGGGGGGGGGGGGCAGAAGCAATTTTAGCCCCTCAAGACGTTCCAGCATTGGCCAAGACCTCCAGCAGAATCACTCCATAGCTGCCTCCCCAGGTGGGCCATTTGGGTGAAGAGTAAGGCTTATACGTGGACTGCGTGGTGGAGGGCATCAGGTGCCACGCGCTGGTGGACACAGGGTCAACCATCACCCTCTGTCTGGTTGTCCTCCCCAACTGGGACCAGCCATTCCTGCCTGGGTGGACAACGATGGCAGTTCAGCTGAATATGGTCACCGGTGACTGTGTGGTCATGAGAGCACAAGGTGTGTCTAGGCAACATCCAGGGCTCCTGCATGATTTGGCAGGACCTGCTGTCCCTCTGGGGGCTTGTGTGGATGTGCCGGGGGCAACCCTCTATCTTGGCACTGAAGCCATGGCTGTCAAGCAGGGCAATGCCAGAAAGTGGACTGGGGGATGCAGCAGCAACCACCACTGGTCACCTCAGTGCAGCCCACTGTCATCAGGAAGCACATCAGCGCAGCACTACTGTGGCGCCCTCCAGTGAGACTGTGCAGGTAGTGCAAGGGCTATGGCACTGGAACCGTGAGGGCTTGGACCAGAACCAGCGGCAGCAGCTGAAGGACCTCCTGGACCAGCTCCTTGACATCTTCGCAGGCAGAGATGAGGACTGTAGACGCACAGGGCTGGTCCAATAGTACATTAATTCCGGCGACATCCAGCCCATCCATCTACGGTGCCTTTGCCTGGCTCTTTCCCAAAAGCCAGGCAGCTGAGCAGTGAATCAAAGAGATGGCAGCTGCTGGCATAATTGAGCCCTCTGACAACCAATGGGCAGCTATGGCAGTGTTGGCCAGGAAGATGGATTGAAGCTCTGCGTAGACTACTACCGTCTCAATGCCATGACCCGGAAGGACTCTTACCTGCTGCCGTGAATGGATGATGCACTGGTCTGTATCATGGGTTTGACCTGGTTCAGCTCTCTCAATCTCTGCAGTGGCAACTGACAGGTCGAAATGGCCCCAGAGGCCTTGCCCAAGACTGCCTTCACCATTGGTCAAGGACTGTGGCACTTCAGGGTCATGCCTTTTGGCCGGTGTAACACCCTGGTCACATTCGAGAGACCGATGGAGAGGTTGCTGGTTCCTATTCTGTGGAGTCACAGTGTCATCTATTTGGATGATCTCCTAGCGCACACCGCCGATTATGATGATGTGCCGCAGAACTAGGAAGAGGTCTGCCACCATCGGCTAGGCGAACCTGCGCCTCACCCTGCAAAATGCTGCCTGCTGTGCTGCCAGACCAAATTCCTGGGGCATGGAAGGAGTGGTGATGGACCCTGAGAAGGTGGTGGTGGTCAGGGAATGGCCCACTCCTGCCATGTCTCCAAGCTGCACAGTTTCCAGGAGCGGGCATCGTACTACCGCCAGTTTACTCAGAACTCTGCCAGCATCACCAGCTCACTGAGAACAGGAGGCCCTTCACCTGGACGGACACTTGCGCTGCCACTTTCGATCGGCTCTGAGCTGCGCTCACCCAGGCCCCAGTGCTGGTGTATCCCGATCCAGCATGCCCCTTCATTATTGACACAGATGTCAGCAAGGGAGGGCTTGGCGCCATTCTGTCATGGGAGGGGGAACAAGGAGAGCGCGTAGTGGCGTACCTCAGCCACCCTGAATGGAACTGATGTGTCACCTGCCGGGAACTCTTGGTCATGGTCCAGTCCCTCCACCACTCTCCGGCCGACGGTTCCTGCTTCGAACGGACCGTTCATCACTGATCTGACCGTTGAGCTTCCGCAGTCCCGAGGGGCAGCTGTCACAGCAGTTGGAGGCTCTCCAGGACTATGATTTTGAGACCCAGCACCGTGCTGGAAGGCACCATGGCAACGCTGATGCCCTCTCTCACTGTCCCTGAGGCCACCGAGTGTCGACGCTGTCACCGCCTCGAGGAGCGGAGCCAGCCGTGAGCACCGGTGGCAGCACTTCAGGTGACAGTCAGCAGCGACCCCCCCCACCGTGGACCACCAGCAGCCATGCCGCAAGCAAGTAAGTGATCGCATACTGACCCGAGTGAGGGGATGGCTGAGTGTGGGCCAGGGTGAGGGGAGGTCTCTGCCCTGGGTCCTGAAACCAAAGCATGCCAGACAGCTGTTCCAGAGGTGGCAGTTTCCTGACAGCGACAGATATCTCCTGTAGTTTGTGGTCCCCTGGGGGCTCTGTGCGAACAGTGCACGGGCTGATGGGGGCTGGCCATTCCTGGGTTGCAGAGACATTGGGCAAGCTGCATGAGCCTTCTATTTGCCTGGCTGCAGTCAGGACATGGAGCTGTTCGGGCATCAATGCAGCAGGACCTGGTGGGGGCCCCAATGTGCATAGGGGTAGACATCCTGGGCCACTTCCCCTGCACTGACACCAAGAACTGCTAGGTTCTCATGGCCATAGATTACTTCACATAGTGGCCAGGGGCATACGTGGACCCAGACCAGAGCACCACCTTAATCGCTAAGAGACTCGTGGAGTATAAGTTGGACTGTTTTATCCGCACCCTGGTGCGCTCATGTTCGGGTGGGAGCTGTGCACGCCAGTGGATCTGGTGTTTGGACCCCACTCCTGAGCCAGATTCCTGGGGAGTACCTGCAGGACCTCAGCGGTGCCTATGGGCTGTTCACGATGCAGCTCGGCAGAACCAAAGTGCAGCCAACGGCCACCAAAAACAGGCTTGTGATGCCCGCAGCCGGGGGCAAGACTCTGCTGCCCCCTCCCAGAAGAAGGGACTAACCCCAAACTGGGAAGCCACTAGAAGGGGTTAGGAGAGGTGCACAACTGCATCTCCGATGTGCAATGTCGGGTGTGGTTGCCTGAGCATCAGAAGGCAGTCGTGCTGCAACAGGACCCTCAGGAACCATGTTGGCACTTGGCCACCACTGACCTGTCGAGCTGACGGAAGGAAATAGCATTCTGGATGCTCTGCCTGTTGCCACTCCAAACAGTGCCTCCCCTGGGGGAGGGTGCTCCAGAAACCTCCCAGCACCCTAGCAGCAGCGTCAACCTCCACCAGGACTTTTGGACTTTGTTGTGGACCCCGAGGTTGCCAGGGATGGCTGAACCCCCCCCCCCCAAGTGGGGCAGTGTGGCGCTCCAGAGTGGCAAAGTCAACAGCATTCCTAATAACCAGCACTATTTATTGTTCTTGTGTTAAAATGATTCTATGGGATTACGTTGGGATGTTCAAATTCATTTATTGTTACATCTTAGCTTGGGTTATAACAAGATGACGTAAGGCACTGTGTGTGTATGAGGGTCTTCCTGACTGTTACCAGAGTGTGTGATAATAAAAACGGTTGTTGAGTTAAATGAGCTTCCTCATCTGTTATTATGGACCAAATGCTTGCCGCAGTATTTTGTTTGTGGCTCTAGATTCCAGCATATGCAGAACAAAATGCAATGACGTTCGAAATGGGGTTGAAATGGAGAAAGGGATGTTCAGTGGAGATACAAACACTGAGGAGACTTTAGAGACGAGCAGTTCAAATAGAAGGCCATAGCAGTCAGAAAGACGCTGGAGCAATTGGTGCTTTCAAACTTGAGATGAAAGGTTTGTTAAACAAAAGAGAATCTGCAGATGCAGGAAATCCAGAGCAACACACTCAACCTCTGGCTTCTTCTCCCTTCCTCTTCAGTCTTGATGAAGGGCCTTAGCCTGAAACATTGACTGTTTAGATGCTGCCGGTCCTACTGAGTTCTTTTGAAAGGTTTGTTGTTAGGTTAAGGACATCAGGTATATGGAGGAATTGGAGGTATTGAACAGCCAAGATCCAGATAAGTGGCAGAGCAGGTTTGAGGGGTTAACTGGCCTACTACTATACTGTTATTCACAAATCACATCTGAGAATTACAATAAAAAGGTTTTCTTTGCTTGAAAGTTTTTAAACCTTCTGTCACTCAACTAAAATCCATCTTCTCTTGTTTCAGGAGCTCTTTACGACTTCACCAAAAATTACGATGCCTCATTCCAGTTGGCTGGCTCTTGTTACCTTCTCTCATTCTTGATTTTGTTTTTCGTCCCACTGGCTGAACAAAAACTGTCCAGGGAGGCTAATAAAAAAATTAAGGATGACTTCAGCCATTTTGCCGAAGAGGATGTTGTCTCTCCATGTCCCACCATGAAGAAGGAATATCTACAACAAGAAAGCATGGTCTGAGTGAGACTTCAACCCGCAGCATCTCACAGAACTTGTGTTCGACGAATACCAGTGCCTTGATTTTGCCACTAATCACATCTTCAGTTGTACAGGTCTTTGGATGGTAACAAAATGAAGGGAACATCAAGGTTTTAAGAGATGGTTGTTTCCATTGCCAAGAAGGGACTGGATGCTTGCTGGATTTTTGAGGCTGAGCTTCCTGAACTAACTCAGACTAACCAAAGACGGGGTGAGAAAAGGAGAACAGCACTTTATTTGAAAACCACTGAATACTGAAGAGTACAAAACCTCTACAAAGCAATATTTCTGATAATTTTATTGGTTTTCATTGTGTTTTATAATACAAATATAATTTTAATCACCACTGGTAATTTGTAAAGCACGGAGAATAAAAGAATAAATGAATCTTGAGGACTCAGAATAAATTCCACAGATGCTGCCTAGAGTGTTTTAGGATTTTGATATTATCAATCTGGAAGGAGTCTTAGGACCATTTCACCAAACAGCCCACTTGTGAATAGCATGTAAAGCAATTGAAAATATATTGTAGAGAAATTGAGGGGAATTGCATATTAGATGAAGGACAAATGTGAGGTTGCAAAAACCCTGAGTGTAGCAGAGTAACACCACGTGATGAACACTGATTCAGACTCCACCTTAGTTCTGTCAGGGTGCTATGGTAGCGTAGCGATTAGTGCGACACTATTACAGCTTTGGGTGTCGGAGTTCGAAGTTCAATTCCTTATGGAATGTGTGGGTTTCCTCAGGGTGATCTGATTTCCTCCCTTTGTCCTAAGACATACAGTTTAGTCGGTTAATTGTCTCATGATTAGGTTGGGGTTAAATTGATGGTTTCTGAGTGACACGACTCGAAGGGCCGGAAGGGTCTAAATAAATTAAATGTGGAATGTATGATATACTGATGCATACTTTTTGTTCTCGCCGAGCACACAGTGCCTTACATCATTTTTAACCTGCTGTATAAAGTTAGTTCAAGCACCTCCTGAGATAAACCAAAATGCAAAACTCTAGACTGATTTCTTTAAGAAGCATCATACTGATGGAACTGTTGTCTTTGGATGAGATGTCAAATGGAGACCCTATCTTCTCTCTCAGGTGAATGGAGAGGATTCACTGGGGCTGTTTCATAAATGGGAAGGTGATCTCCCATATCGTGGTCGATATTCCTCCTTACTTAAAATCTCAGCAATAACTACTCAAGTTTCTCCCCCCACTCCCTGGCTGAAGGATGGGCAGATTAAACAATTCAATATAGAATTTGGGAAGATGAAACTTCAACTGTCCTTCATTGTTTCTGCAACTTAAAATTAACTCATTGTCCCCATCTCCAGACAGAGAGTTTGCCTGGACTTCAGAAAGGAGAGTGGCCAAATGGATGGGAAGGATTTAGAGCAGAGTTCACAACCTTTTTATGCCATGGACCAAAACCATTAAGCATAGTGTCTGTGGATTCGAGGTTGGGAACCCCTGGTTTAGAAGGATATGGGTCACACACAGGTAAATGTGACAAGCTTAGGTGAAATGCTGGTCAGTCATTGGGCCAAAATGTCTGTTTCCATGCTGTGTGAACCTATGACTCCACCCCACCAGCCACCACATTCATTATACTAATGTACCAAGAGGGCTTGGTCCATTAGACCATCAGACACAGGAACAAAATACAGCCCGTCCCTCTCATCCCCATTTTCCTGCATTCTCCCCCTAACCTTTGATGCCCTTACTAATCAAGAACTTATGAACTTCCGCTTTAGGTAGACCCAGTGACTTGGCTTCATAGCCAGCTATAGCAATGAATTCCACAGATTCACCACCCTCCAGCTAAGGAAATCCTTCTTCAACTCTGTTCTAAAGGGATGTTGTTCTATTCTGAGTCATTTACAAGGAGAGTCTGGATAGGATGGGACAGTGTTCTCTGGAGTGGGTGAGCTGAACCGACAATCTTCTAGCGGTTTGTAAAATCATGAGGGGCATAGATAAAGTGGAGATGGTCAAAGTCTTTTTCTCAAGAGAGTCTGAATTTATCGACTTAAGGATGGGTGGGGGGGGGGAATACTTAAGGAGAACCAGAATAGCAAGATTTTCACCCAGAGGCTGTTGGCTACATGGAACCAGAAGGGCAAGATTTTCACATAGAGGGTAGTGGCTTTTTTATAGGCATTCATTAGTCTCATGAGACCATGGATTTGCACCTTGGAAGGTTTCCAGGGCGCAGGCCTGGGCAAGGTTGTATGGAAGACCGGCTGTTGCCCATGTTGCAAGTCTCCCCTCTCCACGCCACCGACGTTGTCCAAGGGAAGGACACTAGGGCTGATACAGCTTGGCACCGGTGTTGTTGCAGAGCAATGTGTGGTTAAGTGCCTTGCTCAAGGACACAACACGCTGCCTCAGCTGAGGCTTGAACTAGCAACCTTCAGATCACTAGACCGACACCTTAACCACTTGGTCATGTGCCAACACGTGGCTACATGGAACCAGAAGGGCAAAATTTTCACCCAGAGGCTGGTGGCTACATGGAACTAACTACCAGAGGGTATGGTAGGGGTGGGTACAATTACAATGGTTAACAGATATTGGACAGGTACATGGATAGGAAAAGTTTATGGGCCAAGTTCATGGAAATGAAACTAACTCAGTTAGACACCTTGGTTGCTGTGTATGAGTTGGGCCAAAGGACCTATTTCTGTTTTGAATGAATTTATCAGATTTCACAATTTCTGTCACCTTCAGGAAATTTCCACTACCAGACTTCCAGTATTCAAAAACGATCATTTCTTTTGGGTTTGCCTCGTCTGGTCTTACATCAACGTCAAACATTCTCATCCAACAGCACATTACCATGCACCCACATTCAGCTTCAGATGTGACACCTATCCATTCACACCTCCCCTTCCCACCATCCAGAGACAGTCACTGTCACTTCCAGTCGAGGACACTGCATTGGTTATCCACAATACATTGGGGAAACCAGGTGTCGTTTAGGTGATTGCATTGAGAGCCCCTGTATTCAATATGAAGAGTAATCTTGAGTTTCTGAATGCTTGCCACTTTAACTCCCTGTCCCATCCCCATCCAGATCTATCTGTATCTGATGTCCTCCGCTGTTAAAATAATGGAAGCTTATGGAACACTCAGTCAACTTCACTCACCCCATCACTGAACTGTCAATGGACTCACCTTCAAGGACTCTGTGTCTCATGTTCTCAATATTTATTGCTTATTTTTATTATTTTTTTCTTCTTTTTCTTTTTGTATTTGTAGTTTGCTTTACACGTTGGCTGTTGTCCATCCTGTTGGTGTGATCTATTGTGTTTCTTGTATTTATTGTGATTGGCCACAAGAAGGACACTGCGGTAGTTAGTCCGATGCTACTACAGCTCAGGGCATTCTGGAGTTTGGAGTTAAGTTCTGGCACCATGTGTAAGGAGTCTGCACAGCCTCCTCAGGTGCTCTGGTTTCCCTCCACAGTCCAAAGGTATTCTGGGAAGGTTAATTGATCATTGTAAATTGTCCTGTGATTAGGTTAGGGTTGATTGTGTCTGTCCGAGGTTTTTGGGGCAGCATGGCTTGAAGGACCAGAAAGGCAGACTCTGTGCTGTATCACTAAAATAAAAAATAAAACAAAAATGAATCTCAGGGTTGTATATGGTGATATGTATACACACATACTTTGATATAAATTTACTTTGAAATTTGCACTTTGAACCTCCAGTCTGGCAAAGTTGCAGCGTTCCAAACTCAATATCAAATCCTCCAACTTCAGTTAAGTTGCTTTGAATATCCATAATGGAATTGACAATTTCTGCTGCGAACTGGAAATATAAGAATGGATTTAAAGGGAAAGAGAGAATAAGAAAAGTTAAGAAAGACAACAGAATTTGAAGGGCAGAAAGCTCAGGAAGGGATCCGAGAGTATGGCCAAGTGCAATAGGAATCAATGTTAAAGGTGAGGGGAGTAAAAGAATTACTTTAAAAGGATTTGAAGTATTATATATGAATGCACAGAGTATAAGAAATAAAGTGGATGAGCTTGAGGCTCAGTTGGAAATTGGCAAGTATGATGTTGTGGGAAGAACAGAGACATGACTGCAAGAGGACCAGCGCTGGGAAATGAATATTCAAGGGTATACGTCCTATCGAAAGGACAGACAGGTTGGCAGAGGGGGTGGGGTGGCTCTGTTGGTGAGGAATGAAATTCAGTCACTTGTGGGGGGAGACATAGAATCAGGAGATGTAGAGTCAGTATGGATAGAACTGAGAAACTGTAAGGGCAAAAAGACCCTGATGGGAGCTATCTACAGGCCCCCAGACAGTAGCCTGGATATAGGGTGCAAGTTAAATCAATAGTTAAAATTGGCATGTCGCAAAGGTAATTCTTCGGTTGTTACGGGGGATTTCAACATGCAGGTAGACTGGGAAAATCAGGTTGGTACTGGACCCCAAGAAAGGGAGTTTGTGGAATGCCTCAGTGATGGATTCTTAGAGCAGCTTGTATTAGAGCCTACCAGGGAGAAGGCAATTCTAGATTTAGTGTTGTGTAATGAGCCAGATTTGATAAGGGAACTCAAGGTAAAGGAGCCATTAGGAGGTAGTGACCATAATATGATAAGTTTTAATCTACAATTTGAGAGGGAGAAAGGAAAATCGGAAGTGTCAGTATTACAGTTGAACAAAGGGGACTATGGACCCATGAGGGAGGAGCTGGCCAAAGTTGACTGGAAAGATATCCTAGCAGGGATGACAGTGGAACAACAATGGCAGGTATTTCTGGGAATAATACAGAGGGTGCAGGATCAGTTCATTCCAAAGAGGAAGAAAGACTCTAAGGGGAGTAAGGGGCGACCGTGGATGACAAGGGAAGTCAAAGACAGTATAAAAATAAAAGAGAGGAAATATAACATAGCAAGGATGAGCGGGAAGCCAGAGGATTGAGGTACTTTTAAAGAGCAACAGAAGATAACTAAAAAGGTAACACGGGGGGGGGGGGGGGGAAGATGAGATACGAAGGTAAGCTAGCCAAGAATATAAAGCAGGATAGTAAAAGCTTCTTTAGGTATGTCAAGAGGAAAAAATAAGTTAAGACCAAAGTTGGGCCCTTGAAGACAGAAATGGGTGAAATTATTATGGGGAACAAGGAAATGGCAGACGAGCTGAACAGATACTTTGGATCTGTCTTCACTAGGGAAGACACAAACAATCTCCCAGATGTAATAGTGGCCAGAGAACCTAGGGTAACAGAGGAACTGAAGGAAATTCACATCAGGCAGAAAATGGTGTTGGGTAAACTGATGGGACTGAAGGCTGATAAATCCCCAGGGCCTGATGGTCTGCATCCCAGGGTACTTAAGGAGGTGGTGCTAGAAATCGTGGACACATTGGTAATCATTTTACAATGTTCTATAGATTCAGGATCAGTTCCTGCGGATTGGAGAGTAGCTAATGTTATCCCACTTTTTAAGAAAGGAGGGAGAAAGAAAACAGGCAATTATAGACCAGTTAGTCTGACATCAGTGGTGAGGAAGATGTTGGAATCAATTATAAAAGATGAAATAGCAGCATATTTGGATAGCAGTAGCAGGATAGGGCCGAGTCAGCATGGATTTACGAAGGGGAAATTATGCTTGACTAATCTTTTGGAATTTTTTGAGAATGTAACTATGAAAATGGACATGGGAAAGCCAGTGGATGTAGTGTACCTGGACTTTCAGAAAGCCTTTGATAAGGTCCCACATAGGAGGTTAGCGGGCAAAATTTCAGCAAATTGTATTGGGGGTAGGGTACTGACATGGATAGAAAATTGGTTGGCAGACAGGAAATAACGAGTAGGGATTAATGGGTCCTTTTCAGAATGGCAGGCAGTGTCTAGTGGGGTACCGCAAGGCTCAGTGCTGGGACCGCAGCTATTTACAATATACATTAATGATTTAGATGAAGGGATTAAAAGTAACATTAGCAAATTTGCAGATGACACAAAGCTGCGTGGCAGCGTGAAATGTGAGGAGGATGTTATGAGAATGCAGGGTGACAGACAGGTTGGGTGAGTGGGCAGATGCATGGCAGATGCAGTTTAATATGAATAAATGTGAGGTTATCCACTTTGGTGGCAAGAACAGGAAGGCAGATTACTATCTGAATGGTGTCAAGTTAGGAAAAGGGTAAGTACAACGAGATCTAGGCGTCCTTGTTCATCAGTCACTGAAAGTAAGCATGCAGGTATAGCAAGTAGTCAAGAAAGCTAATGGCATGTTGGCCTTCATAACAGGGGGAGTTGAGTATAGGAGCAAAAAGGTCCCTCTGCATTTGTACAAGGCCCTGGTGAGACCAAACCTGGAATATTGTGTACAGTTTTGGTCTCCAAATTTGAGGAAGGACATTCTAGCTATTGAGGGAGTGCAGCGTAGGTTCACGAGGTTAATTCCCGGGATGGTGGGACTGTCATATGTTGAAAGATGGAGCGATTGGGCTTGTATACACTGGAATTTAGAAGGATGAGAGGGGATCTGATTGAAACATAAAAAATTATTAAGGGATTAGACACGCTAGAGGCAGGAAACATATTCCCAATGTTAAGGGAGTCCAGAACTAGAGGCCACAGTTTACGAATAAGGGGTAGACCATTTAGAACGGAGTTGAGGAAAAACTTTTTCACACACAGGGTTGTGGTTCTGTGGAATACTCTGGCTCAGAAGGCAGTGGAGGCCAATTCTCTGGATTCTTTCAAGAAAGAGTTAGATAGAGCTCTTAAAGATAGCGGAGTCAGGGGATATGGGGAGAAGGCAGGAAAAGGGTACTGATTGTGGATGATCAGCCATGATCACAGTGAATGGCGGTGCTGGCTCGAAGGGCTGAATGGCCTTCTCCTGCACCTATTGTCTATTGTCTATTGAGTCATTCATCTCTGATAGTGGGTCAGTTTGGCTTGCTTTACTGGTACGGCCTGACCTGTTGCATGTCCCACTGCTCTGGTATTAGCAACACATAATGCATACTGTACAAACAACTGAAATAAACTCCTCAATTCCCTATTTCCCACTTAACCGGGTATCATCCAATCTCAGACTTCCCATTTAACCTGGCATCACCCAATCACGCACTTCCAAGGTTTTACATAGAATTTGGCCTATGATGTTGTGCTACTCTAAAATCAATCTAGCTCTTTCCTCCATTTTTCTTAAGTACTCCTAATGTATCTGGCTCTACCACCATTCCTGGTAGTGCATGGATTCATGCATCCACCGCTCTCCATGTAAAAAAAAACTGCCTCTAACATCCCCTCTACACTTTACTTCAATTACCTTCAAATTATGCCCCCTTGGATTAGCTATTTCTGCCTGAGTAAAGATCTCTTGAACTATGCCTCTTATCATCATGTACACCTCTATCAAGTCTCCTCTCATCCTCCATCAATCCAAAGAAAAAAGCCTTAGATCACTCACCTTACCTGCTCCTTGCTTCAGTCTCAGATCCCCTCGTGTTTTAAGAAGGCAACGATCATCCTGGTGCCGAAGAAGAGCAAGGTGGCATGCCGGAATGACTATCGACCTGTGGCTCTGACACCAATTGCTATGAAGTGCTTCAAGCGATTGGTTATGGCACATATCAACCACAGCCTACCGGTCAACCACAGTGCTTTGCAATTCGCCTACCAGAGCAACAGGTCAACAGCAGATGCCATCTCTCTGACCCTACATTCCTCCTTAGAACACCTGGAGAATAAAGACGCATATGTAAGGCTCCTTTTCATTGACTACAGCTCTGCCTTTAATACCATCATTCCAAATAAACTGATTCCTAAGCTCCGGAACCTGGGCCTTAGCACTCAGATCTGCAGCTGGATCTTCAACTTCCTCACAGACAGGACCCAGGCTGTAAAAATAGGGAACAAGCTCTCCTCTACAATCACTCTGAGCACCGGTGCCCCACAAGGCTGTGTACTCAGCCCCCTGCTGTACTCACTGTACACCGATGATTGTGTAGCTAAGTTTCCATCGAACTCAATATATAAGTTTGCTGATGACACAACAATTGTAGGCCATATCTCGGGTAATGATGAGTTCGAGTACAGAGAGGAAATTAAGAACCTGGTGGCATGGTTGGAAGACAATAACCTATCCCTCAATGTCAGCAGGACGAAGGAATTTGTTGTTGACTTCAGAAGGAGTAACGGACCGCACGACCCAATTTACATCGATGATGCGCAAGTGGAACAGGTCAGAAGCTTTAAGTTCCTCAGGGTCAATATCACAAATGACTTGACTTGGTCCAACCAAGCAGAGTCCACTGCCAAGAAGGCCCACCAGCACATTTACTTCCTGAGAAAACTGAAGAAATTTGGCCTGTCCCCTAAAACCCTCACGCATTTTTATAGATGCACCATAGAAAGCATTCTTTCTAGGGTGCATCACAACCTGGTGTGGAAGTTGTCCTGTCCAAGACCGGAAGAAGCTGCAGAAGATCGTGAACATGGTGCAGCACTTCACACAAACCAATCTTCCGTCCTTGGACTCACTTTACACCGCACGCTGTTGGAGCAGTGCTGCCAGGATAATCAAGGACACGACCCACCCAGTCAACACACTTTTCGTCCCTCTTCCCTCCGGGAGAAGGTTCAGGAGCTTGACGACTCGCATGGCCAGATTTGGGAACAGCTTCTTTCCAACTGAGATGAGACTGCTGAATGGATCCTGACCCGGGTCTGGGCCATACCCTCCAAATATCCAGACCTGCCTCTCGGTTTTTTTGCACTACCTTACTTTCCATTTTTCTATTTTCTATTTATGACTTAAAATTTAAATTTTTAATATTTACTATCGATTTGTAATCCAGCAAGCGGGAGGTGCAGAATCAAATATCACAATGATGATTGTACATTGTAATATCAATTGTTTGCTGACTGTAAAGTATAAAGTATAAGACATGCTCTCTAATCCAGGCAGCATCCTGGTAAATCTCCTCTACACCATCTTATGGTATTGCAACCCAACATTAGTATGACCAAAGAGCTGATTCAGAGGTGGACAGTGTGGACAGCTTCAAGTTCCTGGGTGTCAGTATCTCTGAGAATCTATCCTGAGCTCAACATATCGATGCAGCTACAAAGAATGCACGGCAGTGGCTGTATTTCATTAGGAGTTTGAGGAGATTTGGTATGTCACCAAAGACACTCGCAAGTTTCTGCAGCTGTACCATGGAGAGCATTCTAACTGGCTGATTCACTGTCTGGTATGGGGTATGGTCTACTGCACAGGATTGAAATAAACTGCAGAGAGTTGTAAACTTAGTTGGGCTCCATCATGGGCACTAGCCTCCGTAGTAGCCAAGACATATTCAAGGAGTGATGCCTCAAAAAGGTGGCGTCCTTCATTAAGGACCCGTATTACCCAATTTCATCACTACATCAGGAAGGAGGCACACACTCAGTATTCAGGAACAGCTTCTTCCCATCTGCCATCTGATTTCTGAATGGACATTGAACCCATGAACATACCTCACTACTTTATTGTTATTTTTATTTTTAACACCACTATAGATATAATATATATATACACACTCTATATTTCAGTCTTTTTTCTCTATTATTATGTATTGCATTGTACTGCTACCACGAAGACAACAAATTTCACAACATATGCTGGTGATATTACACCTGATTGTGATTTTCTAAAGCTTTCGGCTAAAGGTTTTCTGCTGTTGTTTCAGATTTCCAGCAACTGCAGTATATTTTTCTTGATTCTCAAGGAATAAATGTTGGCAAGGACAACAGAATAGATTCCGTTGCATTTATTTGAAGCTATGCCATGGAACCATTTCTGTTTCCCGAAGAGACCAGACAGGGCACTGATGAAATATCCTTGTCTGAAATAATAGCCTTTCCTACAATGTTTTACTCCCTTGGCATTAAACCAGATTTTGTATTCAACCCCTCATACAGGGCACCATTGTATTACAGCTAAGAGTGATTCAAAGTTCGGAGCTCAATTCCAGTGCTGTCCGTAATGAGTTTGTACATTCTTCCTGTGACCAAATGGGTTTCCTACGGGTGCTCCTGTTTCCTTCACTGTCCGATTAGTAGGTTAATTGGTCATTGTAAATTGTCCCGTGATTAGGCTAGGATTAAATGGATAGAAACATAGAAACACAGAAAACCTACAGCACAATACAGGCCCTTCAGCCCACAAAGCTGCGCCGAACATGTCCCTACCTTAGAACTACCTAGGCTTTACCCATAGTCCTCTATTTTTCTGAGCTCCATGTACCCATCCAGGAGTCTCTTAAAAGACCCTATTGTTTCTGCCTCCACCACTGCCGACAGCAGCCCATTCAATGCACTCACCACTCCCTGCGTAAAAAAACTTAACCCTGACATCTTGTCTGTACCTACTTCCAAGCACCTTAAAACTACGCCCTCTCATGCTAGCCATTTCAGCCCTGGGGAAAAGCCTCTGACTATCCACACAAGTGCACCTCTATCAAGTCAGCTCTCATCCTCCGTCACTCCAAGGAGAAAAGGCCGAGTTCACTCAACCTATTCTCATAAGGCATGCTCCCCATTCCAGACAACATCCTTGTGAATCTCCTCTGCACCCTTTCCATTGTTTCCATGTCCTTCCTATAGTGAGGCGACCAGAACTGAGCACAGTACTCCAAGTGGGGTCTGACCAGGGTCCCATATAGCTGCAACATTACCTCTCGGCTCTTAAACTCAATCCCACGATTGATGAAGGCCAATGCATTGTATGCTTTCTTAACCACAGAGTCAACCTGCGTAGCAGCTTTGAGTGCCCTATGGACTCGAACCTCAAGATCCCTCTAATCTTCTACACTGCCAAAAGTCTTACAATTAATGCTATATTCTGCCATCATATTTGACCTACCAAAATGGATCAGCTCATACTAATGTGGGTTGAACTCCATCTGCCACTTCTCAGCCCACTTTTGCATCCTATCAATGGCCCACTGTAACCTCTGGCAGCCCTCCACACTATCCACAACACCCCCAACCTTTGTGCCATCAGTAAATATACTAACCCATCCCTCTACTTCCTCATCCAGGTCACTTATAAAAATCACAAAGAGTAGGGGTCCCAGAACAGATCCCTGAGGCACACCACTGGTCACTGGCCTCCTGCAGAATATGACCCGTCAACAACCACTCTTTGTCTTCTGTGGGCAAGCCAGTTCTGGATCCACAAAGCAATGTCCCCTTGGATCCAATGCCTCCTTACTTTCTCAATAAGCCTTGTATGGGTACCTTATCAAATGCCTTGCTAAAATCCATAAACACTACATCTATGGTTCTATCTTCGTCAATGTGCTTCATCACATCCTAAAAAAATTCAATCAGGCTCGTAATGCACGACCTGCCTTTGACAAAGCCATGCTGACTATTCCTAATCATATTATGCCTCTCGAAATGTTCATAAATCCTGCCTCTCAGGATTTTCTCCATCAACTTACCAACCACTGAAGTAAGACTCACTGGCCTATAATTTCCTGGGCTATCCCTACTCCCTTTCTTG
Source organism: Mobula birostris (assembly GCF_030028105.1). Classification (NCBI taxonomy): domain Eukaryota; kingdom Metazoa; phylum Chordata; class Chondrichthyes; order Myliobatiformes; family Myliobatidae; genus Mobula; species Mobula birostris. The sequence goes on along the minus strand of NC_092385.1, from coordinate 72,815,427 downwards.
AATAAGGGAACAACATCTGCAACCCTCCAATCCTCCGGAACCTCTCCCGTCCTCATTGACTGGGGTACATCCTGTCCAGTCCCGATGACTTATCTAACTTGATGCTTTCCAAAAGCTCCAGCACATCCTCTTTCTTAATATCTGCATTCTCAAGCTTTTCAGTCCACTGCAAGTCATCTCTACAATCGCCAAGATCCTTTTCCATAGTGAATACTGAAGCAAAGTATTCATTAAGTTCCTCTGTTATTTCCTCTGGTTCCATACACACTTTTCCATTGTCACACTTGATTGGTCCTATTCTCTTACGTCTTATCCTCTTGCTCTTCACATACTTGCGAATGCCTTGGGGTTTTCCTTAATCCTGTCCACCAGGGCCTTCTCATGCCCCCTTCTGGCTCTCCTAATTTCATTCTTAAACCGCTTCCTGCTAGCCTTATAATCTTCTAGATGCATATCATTACCTAGTTTTTTGAATCTTTCATAAACCCTTCTTTTCTTCTTGACTAGATTTACAACAGCCTTTGTGCACCATGGTTCCTGTACCATACCATCCTTTCCCTGTCTCATTGGAACGTACCTATGCAGAACCCCATGCAAATATCTCCCTGAATATTTGCCACATTTCTTCAGTACGTTTCCCTGAGAACATCTGTTTCCAATTTACGCTTCCAAGTTCCTGCCTGATAGTCTCATAGTTCCCCTTACTCCAATTAAACGTTTCCCTAACTTCTTTGTTCCTATCCCTCTCCAATGCTATGGTAAAGGAGATAGAATTGTGATCACTATCTCCAAAATGCTCTCCTACTGAGAGACCTGAAACCTGACCAGGTTCATTTCCCAATAACAGATCAAGTACAGCCTTTCCTCTTGTAGGCTTATCTACATAATGTGTTAAGAAACCTTCCTGAACAGACCTAACAACTCCACCCCATCTAAACCCCTCGCTCTAGGGAGATGCCAATCAATATAGGTTGCCGGGCAGAGCGACTCAAAGGGCCAGAAGGGCCAGATGTATGCTGTAACTCTAAATTTAAAAAAATAATAAAAGAAGGTTTGAACCCACTGGGAGCAAAAAATGGAAGGAAGTTTGGAGTAAAGGATAAACACTAACTTTAAATTCCTAGGTGTTATTATTTTGAAGCACCTGTCCTGAACCCAGCACATAAAAACAATTACGAAGAAAACACGGTGGTGCTTCTACTTCCTTTGGAGTTCGTGGAGAACCGGCATAACATCTAAATCTTTGACAGACTCATGTAAATATGTGTTGGCGAGTATATTGACTGGCTGCATCAGCACCAATGCTCTTGAAAGGAAAATCCCACAAAAAGTAATGGATATGGCCCAGTCCATCACGGGTAAAGCCCTCCCCACCATTGAGCACATCTACACGAATCGCTGTTGCAGGAAAGCCTCAGGACCCCACCACCAGGTTCAGGAACAGTTATTACCCCTCAACCATCAGGCTCTTGAACCAGAGGGGATAACTTCACTCAACTTCCCTTGCCCCATCATTGAAATGTTCCCACTACCAATGGATCCACTTTCAAGGATTCTTCGTCTCATGATCCTGATGCTTATTGCTTATCTATTTATTATTATTATTTCTTCTTTTTGTATTTGCACAGTTTGATCTGCTCTGCACTCTTGTTGAACACTCTGGTTGGGCAGTCTTTCATTGATTCTGCTATGGTTATTAATCTTTTGGTTCATTTAGTATGCCTGCAGGAAAATGAATCTCAGGGTCGTAAATGGTGACACATATGTACTTTGATCATAAATTTACTCTGAACTTTAACAGAAAAAATGTACTTATTTTATTTTTATTTAATTACTAATGAGTCATCTAAGTTTATTACTGGATGGCTGGATGAGACAACACCTGGGCTCACTGGCAAGCTGCCTACCTGCTTGTCTCAATGTCTCAGATATGGCTGCGCTGTTTGGAAGTTTTCTATCCTGAAGTGCTGATAATTGGGTCAAAACTGGTTTTTAAAGGTTTTACTGTCGCATTTCAATGATTTTTTTTTACAAAACAACTCATTATTTTAAAGAGAACATTGTACAATTTGTATCTTAAAGGAATCTGCAAATAGATTATGATTCCTGTTTTTATTTGTATGTAAATATAAATTGGTGAGAGCGTGGAACAAGCTGCTGGAAGAAGTGGTGGATGCAGGTTTGAATTCAACATTTAAGAGAAATTTGGACAGATACCGATGAGTTCACCAGCAATTTTTATGTGGATTTCTGAAGGTTGATGGGATCAGGCAGAAAAATAGTTCAGCATGGACTAGATGGGTTGAAGGGCCTGTTTCTATGCTGTAGTGTTCTATGACTCTAAGTGGATTGAAAGAGTTTTAACATTACACTAAAACCTGACAAAAATGCTTTGTGGTACTGTCTGTTTATCCCTTTGCTACTTCAGGCCAATACTCGGACCGTCACTCTGACTATCACTGGCTGCTTATTTTGTTTCTTTCCAGGGATCGCTAACGGCCAAAAGAATGTTGCTCCTGCTGGAATGAATTCTAATTAAGAATTAAAGCCTTGGATAACAGCTGTGAAAATGAGGACATTATCATTCTCTTCTTAGCTGGCTTCTCGCTGAACAATGATTTCCTCATTAAATCTGTAATAATCCTCAAGGTATCAGGTAGCTCCCCGCACCTGCCCATCCTACACCACATAGAGGCTATTTAATACTTTCAAAAAGGCTTGCCTTTCTCTCATGAAGCACTGTAAATCTCATTTTGTGGATATTGTAATTGCAATAAGCCACACTGAGACTGCCATTGGCAAATGCAGGCAGACTTGCATAATTTTCTATGTGGCGATCGGAATTCGCCTTGCAGCTACCATTCAACATTGCGCCTTTCCTAGGAACCAAAGGGAGGGCAGCAGTCAGTTATGGGAGGGATGGGGCGGGTTACAAGTTCACTGCAACCTTTATGTCTTGGCAACCTATGACAATGACGCTTTGTAACAGGGGTCCCCAACCACTTTTGCACCGCGGACTGGTTTAATATTGACAATATTCTTGCGGACCAGCTGACCGGGGTGGGGGGGGGGGGGCGTGTTTGAGTAGGGTTAAACTCACCTCAGCATGTCTTTTACAGTTAAGGTTGCCAACTTTCTCGCTCCCAAAAGTAGCAGTCAAATACGGGACACTTGTGTTTACCCCGAGAAAAACTACCATGACCATGAAGACTTGCGCGGGCACCTGTGTGCGCATGCATGTACGTGCCAATTTTTTTTCACAAATCGGTTTTTCCTTAATCTTCCCAACTACACTGTACATACATTACTTCTATTTTATATAGGCTGTGTATTTATCATATCATTCCTGCTTTTACTATATGTTAGTGTTATTTTCGGTTTTATGTGTTATTTGGTATGATTTGGTAGGTTATTTTTTGGGTCTGGGAATACTCAAAAATTTTTCCCATATAAATTAATGGTAATTGCTTCTTCACTTTATGCCATTTCGGCATGAAAGGTTTCATAGGAACACTCTACCTTAGTGGGGGAAATACAGGACAAGGGCGATCCCGTAGGGGACAAATCAATTTAGCCCAATATACGGGATGTCCCGGCAAATATGGGACAGTTGGCAACCCTATGTTCAAGTTCAACAGTGCGTGACAGGGAATGAGGAAAAGTGCAGCTGACTCATATTGTTTCCTCGTGGCCCGGTATCACGTTTTGTGGCCCGGTACCGGTCCGCGGCCCGGTGGTTGGGGACTGCTGCTTTATAACACCTATTACTCCATTACATTTCCTGTGGTGGCGGAGCCTAGGACCAGGGGCACAGCTTCAGAATAAGACGCTTCTTTGGAACAGATGCACCTCCACTCCGTCTGCCAAAACAGACAGTATCTCCCAGTAGCCACCCACTTCAATTCTGCTTCCCACCCCCATTCAGATATGTCCATACATGGCCTCCTCCACTGCCATGATGAGGCTAAACTCAGGTTGGAAGAGCAACACCTCATATACCGGCTAGGTAGTCTCCAGCCCCTTGGTATGAACATTGAATTCTCCAACTTACGGTAATTCCCTCCCCCTGCCTTCCCCTATCCCAATGTCACTCTGCCCCCTCCCCCAGCTGCCTACCACCTCCCTCATGTTTCTGCCTCTTTCTGCTACACATTGTGTTTTCCCCTATTCTTTCTTCACCTTTCCTGCCTATCACCTCCCTACCTCCCTACCACCACTCCTTTATCTTTCCCCTTACTGGTTCTTCACCTGGTACCTACCAGCCTTCTCCTTCCCACCCTCCCCCCACCTTCTTTATAGGGCCTATGCCCCTTCCCCCTACAGTCCTGATGAAGGGTTCCGGCCTGAAACGTCGACCGATCGTTTCCATGGATGCTGCCCGACCTGCTGAGTTCCTCCAGCGTGTTGTGAGTGTTGCTTTGACCCCAGCATCTGCAGATTATTTTGGAGTTTTATATAGATGTGCTTTGTGAAAACAAGCAAAGTAAGAATGACTGGACTATTCAATTGCAAGTGAACCAAAACAATATTCTGTTTAAACTTGATACTGGAGCACAAGTAAATGTTCTTGCAGAATCTGAGTTTAATGCATTAAAGCCAAGACCAAAGTTACATAAGACTAATAGAAAAGTGACTGGGTATTCAGGTGCAGACATTCCAGTTAAAGGAACATGTGTGGCAAAAGTATCACACAAAAATATTGTGCACATGCTTTCATTTGTGGTGGTGCCAAAGAATATACAGTCAATACTGGGTTTATCTGCCTGTGAGAAACTGAATTTGGTGAAAAGGGTATTAGTCCTGGACAGTGACACAGAGTCAGAATACACTGACTTGATGAAAGAGTATGAGGACTTGTTCAAAGGGCTTGGTTGTCTTCCAGGGGAGCACACGATTAAAATTGACAACATAGTGCCATCCATGTAGAAAAGTACCTTTTGCATTACGTGATCAACGGAAAACAGAGCTTGACTGAATGGAACGGTTAGGAGTCATACAATAAATTGATGAACCAACTGAATGGGTCAACTCGCTCGTCATTGTTGATAAGCAAAATGGAAAACTGAGGATTTGCTTAGATCCAAGAGACTTGAATCGAGCCATTAAAAGAGAGCATTTCAAATTGCCTACTTGTGAAGAAATTATGTCACAGTTTGCTAATGCAAAGTACTTTAGTAAATTAGATGCATCCTTTGGATTCTGGCAACTTAAACTAGATGAACCGAGTTCAAAGTTGTGTACTTTTAACACTCCTTTTGCCAGATACTGTTTTCCTCCGCTTCCGTTTGGAATTGCACCAGCTCCTGAGGTGTACCATAAAACCATTCACACACTGTATAGAACATGGAACATAGAACAAAGAACATAGAATAGTACAGCACAGTACAGGCCCTTTGGCCCACAATGTTGTGCCGACCCTCAAATCCTGCCTCCCATATAAGCCCCACCTTAGATTCCTCCAGATACCCGTCTCGTAGTCCCTTAAACTTCACTAGTGTATTTGCCTCCACCACTGACTCAGGCAGTGCATTCCATGCACCAACCACTCTCTGAGTAAAAAACCTTCCTCTAATATCCCCCTTGAACTTCCCACCCCTTACCTTAAAGCAATATCCTCTTGAATTGAGCAGTGGTGCCCTGGGGAAGAGGCATTGGCTATCTACTGTATCTATTCCTCTTATTATCTTGTACACCTCTATCATGTCTCCTCTCATCCTCCTTCTCTCCAGAGAGTAAAGCCCTAGCTCCCTTAATCTCTAATCATAATGCATACTTTCTAAACCAGGCAGCATCCTGGTAAATCTCCTCTGTACCCTTTCCAATGCTTCCACATCCTTCCTATAGTGAGGTGTCCAGAACTGGACACAGTACTCCAAGTGTGGCCTAACCAGAGTTTTATAGAGCTGCATCATTACATCGTGACTCTTAAACTCTATCCCTCAATTTATGAAAGCTAACACCCCATAAGCTTTCTTAACTACCCTATCTACCTGTGAGGCAATTTTCAGGGATCTGTGGACATATACCCCGAGATCCCTCTGCTCCTCCACACTACCAAGTATCCTGCCATTTACTTTGCACTCTGCCTTGGGGTTTGTCCTTCCAAAGTGTACCACCTCACACTTCTCCAGGTTGAACTCCATCTGCCACTTCTCAGCCCACTTCTGCATCCTATCAATGTCTCTCTGCAATCTTTGACAATCAGCTACACTATCTACAACACCACCAACCTTTGTGTCGTCTGCAAATTTGCCAACCCACCCTTCTACCCCCACATCCAGGTCGTTAATAAAAATCACTAAAAGTAGAGGTTCCAGAACAGATCCTTGTGGAACACCGGGACACCACTAGTCACAATCCTCCAATCTGAATGTACTCCCTCCGCCACCACCCTCTGCCTTCTGCAGGCAAGCCAATTCTGAATCCATCTGGCCAAACTTCCCTGGATCCCATGCCTTCTAACTTTCTGAATAAGCCTACCGTGTGGAACCTTGTCAAATGCCTTACTAAAATCCATATAGATCACATCCACTGCACTACCCTCATCTATATGCCTGGTCACTTCTTCAAAGAACTCTATCAGGCTTGTTAGACACGATCTGCCCTTCACAAAGTCATGCTGACTGTCCCTGATCAGACTATGATTCTCTAAATGCCTATAGATCCTATCTCTAAGAATCTTTTCCAACAGCTTTCCCACCACAGACGTAAGACTCACTGGTCTATAATTACCCGGACTATCCCTACTACCTTTTTTGAACAAGGGGACAACATTTGCCTCCCTCCAATCCTCCGGTACCATTCCCGTGGACAACGAGGACATAAAGATCCTAGCCACAGGCTCAGCAATCTCTTCTCTCGCCTCGTGGAGCAGCCTGGGGAATATTCCGTCAGGCCCCGGGGACTTATCTGTCCTAACGTATTTTAACAACTCCAACACCTCCTCTCCCTTAATATCAACATGCTCCAGAACATCAACCTCACTCATATTGTCCTCACCATCATCAAGTTCCCTCTCATTGGTGAATACCGAAGAGAAGTATTCATTGAGGACCTCGCTCACTTCCACAGCCTCCAGGCACATCTTCCCACCTTTATCTCTAATCGGTCCTACCTTCACTCCTGTCATCCTTTTTTTCTTCACATAATTGAAGATTGCCTTGGGGTTTTCCTTTACCCTACTTGCCAAGGCCTTCTCATGCCCCCTTCTTGCTCTTCTCAGCCCCTTCTTAAGCTCCTTTCTTGCTTCCCTATATTCCTCAATTGACCCATCTGATCCTTGCTTCCTAAACCTCACGTATACTGCCTTCTCCACCTGACTAGATTTTCCACCTCACTTGTCACCCATGGTTCCTTTACCCTACCATTCTTTATCTCCCTCACCGGGACAAATTTATCCCTAACATCCTGCAAGAGATCTCTAAACATCGACCACATGTCCATAGTACATTTCCCAGCAAAAACATCATCCCAATTCACACCCGCAAGTTCTAGCCTTATAGTCTCATAATTTGCCTTTCCCCAATTAAAAATTTTCCTGTGCTCTCTGATTCTATCCTTTTCCATGATAACACTAAAGGCCAGGGAGCGGTGGTCACTGTCCCTCAGATGCTCACCCACTGAGAGATCTGTGATCTGACCCAGTTCATTACCTAGTACTAGATCTAGTATGGCATTCCCCCTAGTCGGCCTATGAGCACACTGAGGGCGTAGATACTTCTATGGACGATATTATTGTTTAGGGATCATCTAAACAAGAGCATGACACCAGACTCAGACAAGTCTTAGAGGCAACACGCAAGGCAAACCTGAAGTTGAATAAAGACAAATGTCAGCTAGGAGTGACTGAACTTACCTTTGTGGATGATATTATCAGCAAAGAGGGTGTGTGTCCTGATCCACTGAAGGTTTCTGCTATTGAGTACATGCCAAGACTGCAAAGTAAAAAGGATGTTCAAATGTTCATGGGAATGGTCAACTACATGGGAAAATTCACACCCAATCTTTCGGAACAGCTTGCTCTAGTGAGGCAGCTAACAGAAAAGAAAAATGAATGGAGCTGGAATCATGAACTGGAGAAGGCATGGCAAAATCTCAAGAAAGTGCTCACCAAAGAACCTGTGTTGAAATTCTATGATGCTGAGAGACCAATCAAAATCTCATGTGATGCATCTCAAACAGGCTCAAATATGCACCTCGTTTATTATCTGATCCAGAAACAAGGTATGCCCAAATTGAAAAAGAATTGCTCAGCATTATGTTTGCTTGTGAGAGATTTCATCAGTTTGTGTCAGGGCAATCTATTCATGTTGAAACCGATCATAAACCTTTGATTGCATTGCTTAACAAACCTTTAAGTGACTGTCCTTTTCGAATTCAGCGAATGATGATCAAATTGCAAAGATATGCATTGAATGTGTCATACACACCTGGAAAATTCATGTACACGGCTGACACACTTTCCAGAGCTGTGGATCCAACAACAAAAGACAGTCACAGGGACACTATTGATGTTCAGGTATTTATTGATATGGTCATAGAAACTGTATCTGTTGCTGCTGAAAAGTTGGAACGGCTGCGTCTTGAGAGAGAGAAGGACAAAATTCTCAGTCAGGTAATATAAGTGGTGATGGATGGATGGCCAGATAATAGGCATGACTGTACCTCAGAACTACAAGAATATTGGAACCACAGATCAGAACTTCCTGTTGTGGATGGGATGTTGTACAGAGGTAGTGGAATTGTGATTCCTAAACGTCTCCAAAAGAAATGCTTGGGAAAACTCATGAAGGCCACCTAGGTTTTGAAAAATGAAAGAGAAAGGCACAGGAATTGATGTTTTGGCCCAGGATGAATCAAGAAATTGCAGAATTGGTGTCATCTTGTCAAATATGCCTTAAATATCAACCTAGCAACCCTAAGGAGCCATTGCATCCACATCCTAGTCCTCAGAGACCTTATCAGAAGGTAGGCGTTGATCTTTTTGTAACTGACAACAAAGATTATCTATTAATAACAGATTACTACTCATTGTATCCTGAAATATGTGGTCTGAGCAGAACAACTGCAGAGAATGTAATTACATGCATGAAATCAGTTTTTTCCAGACATGGTGTACCTGATGTGGTTTTCACAGACAATGTTCCACAATTCAATGGTGAATGCATGAGACATTTTGTTCATGAATGGGGTTTTGTTCATACAACATCTAGTCCATTTTTCCCTCAGTCCAATGGATTAGTTGAGAAATCGGTAGGAATTATCAAGAAACTAATGCACAAAGCAAAAGATAGTGGAGGTGATTTTTATAAAGCTTTGTTAGCCTATCGCAGTACTCTACTTGAATGTGGATTTTCACCCGCTCAGCTCTTGATGGGATGCTGTTTGAGATCCAATCTGCCAATAAATGACAGCTTTCTGAGAACAGAGGAAGGTGAACAAGTAAAAAGATGGGAAGATGAACACAAAGCAAAGCAGAATACATACTTTGACAGATGTTCTCATCCATTACCTGAACTGCACCAAGGAGATGAAGTAAGGATACAAGACAAAATGAACACATGGACACAGAAACCTACCGTACTTGAAGAAGTACAACCCAGATCATACATGGACCAAACAGAAGAAGGATCAGTGTTAAGAAGGAATCACAAAGACCTTAAGAACGAGCCAACTTCAGAGTTTCAGTTAACTGATGCAGACCAGACAAAACATGGAAATAACAACGAAACACAAGAACTGTGTGAACCACTTAGAAGGTCTACTCATGTTCATAAACCCCCAGAGAGACTGATAGAGACATGTTAAATTATGCATTTGCTCTGGTCAGTGTTGCTAATTGTTTTTCTTTTTAAGGAAAGGAAGATGTGGTGATATGACGTGTAAGAACGTGATTGGAGAGAGTTCAAAGGATGCGCAGGAATGATAGAAAGATCGAGAAACATGGTATTGTAAAGACGTTGTGGTTGTTCTTAAATAAAAGTTCTATTTCCTCCATAAGATGGTTCTTTATTAGTAACCCAAGGTACGTATGAATATAAAAGAACACAACTGTAAGGGTGTCAAAGGTTTAACTAGAAGGTAGGAGAATGGTGTTGAGAGGGATAATAAATCAGCTATGATGGAATAGCAGAGAAGATTTGATGGGCCAAATGGCCTAATTCTGCTCTTATGAATTATGGTCATATGAGGAGTTGAGTTATTGCACAGAATTCACTGATTGGAAGTTATGTCACACAAAGCCTTTGGAGTATTACAAACTATTCTAGTTTCAAAACATAACGGAAAATGCTCCACATATCTAGTACATACAATATTGTAATCTTTTCAGGACATGTTTTAAATCCAGTCCATTTGCATTATGAGTCTTGCAATCTTGCAACCCGTAGTTATTACAATACCTCACTGGTTACTTTGCTGAGCTTCTGTTGACATTATTTTGCCACTGACCCAGGGAGATGAGCAAAACAAACAAAGTGTGGAGGAACTCAATGGGTCGAGTCATGAAGTTTGTTTCTTGCTCCAGATTCCAGCATCATGTATCCTAGTGGTTAGTGCAACATTATTGGAGCTCGAGGTGTCAGAGTTCAGAGTTCAGTTGCCACACCATCTGTAAGGAAACTGTACACCCTCCCCATGGAGTGTGTGTGCTTTCTCCGGACTCTCTCATTTTCTCCCACTGTCCCAAGACATACCAGTTAGAAGGTTGATTGGTCATTATAAATTTCCCCATGATTAGGCTAGGGTTAAATTGGGGGTTGCTGGACAGCATGGCATAAAGGGCTGGAAGGGCTTATTCCCTGCTATATCTCAATAAATGAATAGATAAATCTGCTGTCTCTTATATGTTCAGGGAAATGTTATGTGGCAGCAATGAAATGTAACTTCAAATAATAAGTAAATATGAAAATTTTTAAATCTCCTCATGATAATCATAAGTATAAATCTACCAAATTGTTGAAAAAAAACACATCTAGCACTGTGAACCATTGCGCACCCCATGTTTCCTAATGATCCTTTGGTCTCTGTATTGGAAGATGATGTGTGGGCTGCCTTCAAGAGAAAGCATCCAGTCTGGTACCTGGCTGAGTACTGTAGACCTGTGCTGACCAGCTAGTTGGTGTGTTCATGGATATCTTCAGTCTCTTGCTCCAGCAGTGTGTGGTACCCACCTGCTTCAAGCGGGCTTCAATCATACCAAGAAGAGTGTGGTGAACTGCCTCAATGACTATCAGCCAGTGGCATTTACATCCACAGTGATGAAGTGTTTTGAGAGGCTGGATTGAAAGCATATCTGCTCCTGTCTGAGTGGTGACTTGGATCTGCTCCATTTTTGCCTACGGAAGCAACAGGTCCACAGGAGGTGGCATCTCATTGGCTCTTCATACATCCCTGGAACATCTAGACAGCAAAGAGGCATACATCATGATGCTCTTTATCAACTCTAGTTCAGCATTTGATACCATCATCCCCTCAAAACTAATCAGTAAGCTCCAAGCCTTGGGCCTTAATACCCCCTTTGGAAATACCCCCTTTGGAAATCCTGGATTTCCAAACAGTTTGGATTGGCAAAAACATCTCCTCTACAATCTCCATCATCAGGGATGTGTGCTTAGCCCCCTGCTCTACACGCTTTACACCTATGACTATGAGGCTAAGTATAGCTCCAACACCATATATTAAGGCATCCATTACTCTTGCGAGACCATGGATCTGCACCTGGAAAGTATTCACTCTCTAGGGCGCAGGCCTGGGCAAGATTGTATGGAAGGCCGGCAGTTGCCCATGCTGCAACTCTCCCCTCTCCATGACACAGATGTCCAAGGGAAGGACATTAGGACCCAAACAGCTTGGCACCAGTGTCGTCGCAGAGCACTGTGTGATTAAGTGCCTTGCTCAAGGACACAACACACTGCCTCGGCTGGGGCTCGAACTCACGACCTTCAGATCGCTAGTTAAACACCTTAACCACTTGGCCACGTGCCTCTACACCCTATATAAGTTTGCTGATAACACTACTGTCGTGGGCAGTATCAAAGTTGGTGATGAATCAGCATAGAGGAGGAGGATTGAAAATTTGGCCTCACTCAGTGTCAGCAATTCCAAGGAACCGATTGTAGACTTCAGAAGAAGAAAACCAGAGGTTCATGAGCCAGAGCTCATCAGAGGATCAGAGGTGGAGAGAGCCAGTAATAAATTCCTGGGTGTTACTATCTCAAAAGACCTGTCCTGTACACATCATATAAATGCAATTGCAAAGAAAGTACAACAACACCTCTACTTCCTCAGGAGTCTGTGGAGATTCAGCATGTCATCAAGAACCTTGGCAAACTTCTATAGATGTGTGGTGGAAAGTTTGCCAATTGGCTATATTAGAACCTGGTATGGGAACATCAAAGTCTTTGAATGGAAAATCCTACAAAAGGTAATGGATTTGGCCGAGTACATCATGGTTAAAGCCCTCCCATCCATTGAGCATACCTACATGAAATGTTGCTGTACAAAACATTTATTCTGTCTGGGGGAAGGTGACCAGTGGAGCTCCACAGGGATCTGTTCTAGGACCCCCTCCTCTTTGTGATTTGTATACATGAACTGGATGAGGAAATAGAGGGATGTGTTACTAAGTCTACGGGTCTTTCTTTTGTTACATTTAAAATGGTGATTTTGTTATGTTAATCTGGGGAATGCGGCCTTGTTGTGTTTTAACGCTGCAGAGAGTTTGCGCTAACAGTTTGTTTTACTTTAAATGAGATAACGAGGTTCAATTAGCCAATGGGTGGTTATGTATCGTTTTGTTTTCGGATGCCATGCTGTATGATATGACTGTGGACTGGGTTTTGGCGGGGAGTCGGGAGGAGAGACGAGGAGGACGGCGGACGTGCGGAGAGGCTCCGGTCGATCACTCCGGGTGGTCCCGAGCCGTGAGTCGACGGAATTCGGGTGGTCGTCTGACGTCGAATTGAGCTCCAACGGTAGCGCGCGAAGAACTTGGACTTTGATAAGTGTTGGCGCCTTTTTTTTCCATTACTTTCCTCTCTGTATCAAATGCATATTAATGTCATAGAATTAGTAATATCTATAAAGTGTATGTGTTAAAATTTACTGGGTGTGCTGGCTGATGATTGATGTTGTGATTGATTCGGGCAACGACTGACCCTGAGGGGAGTGTTGAAGCAGGTGCTGAGCGGGATTTCCCCTAGACATACACGAGCCAATATAACGGAACGTTACAAGTGGGGGCTACCGTCCTGGATTTGGACTTTTTCGGGAAAGTTGTACTTGTTGTTGCGGTAAGTGGTGTGAAGATGGATCGAGATAAGATTGTAAATTGGTGTGAATTGGAGGAGGTACCGGTGAATCATGCGTGTGTGGTAAGCGGGGTCGATTATCGCATTCCGGCAGAGGTACTGGTGCGAGGGTTGAGTTTGATTAAAGGTATCGGGCAGGTAGAACTTGTAGCTAGAAGGGGTGGGAAAGAACTGGAAGCTAGCTGGATGTTGGTGCGGGCGAGTGCCGACGTCATGACTTTAGAATTACCAGCGACAGTCCACGTCCAGGGGGAGGCGGGGCCGTGGGGTCTCCACACTCTCCCCGAGGACGCAAGTGAGGAAGTGCCGGAGGAGGAGGAGCTAGATGAGGCCCCCGGCCGGGTGCCCGTAGCAAGGGGTAGAGGTGTGGAGTGGGAAGGTTTGGCCAGGCCCGGCCCCCATGGGCTGGATGAGACTGCCGTGTTAACGGCTGCCATTACCTCCCTGGCGAGAAGGGTTGAGGGGCCCCGCCCGAAGCTGAGAATTTTCTCGGGAGCCAAGCCCACCCCGGACGGGGAGGATGACTATGATACCTCGGTTGAAGATACATCCCAATTGTTAGAGGTGTGGCCAGTTTCGGATGAGGAAAAGAGACAGCGATTGGTGGAAAGCTTAAGGGGCGGTCCGCGATCTGAGAGCGGCACGCCCCTTGGCTTCCCTGTCGGAGTGTTTGGACGCTTTGGAGGAAGTGTTTGGACTGTCAGGGGATCCCTGGCGGCATTTAGCAGAGTTTCAACGGATGGGGCAGAGAAGAGGGGAAAAGCTCTCAGACTATGCTTTCAGGCTGGAAGGAAAGCTTACGGGGTTGCTGCGACGAGGGATAGTGAGGGAGGACGAAGTGGCGGAGTTAAGGATGAGCCAGATTTGTAGCGGTTCCTGGGAGGATGACTGGGTGGCTTGGAGTGTACGACAGTCATTTAAGCGGAGCTCCCCTCCATCATTCGGACAGCTGATCCGAGAGGTACGGGCCGAGGAGTGTGCTTTGGGCCGACCAGGGGGCTCGGACCCTCAGGGACGGTCTTCAGCGGTTCAGGAGGTGGTAGCCGGGGTGAGACCAGAGAAATCCAAGGGGTCCCCGGGGGCCCGTATCGGGAGGAGAGAGGCGGCGAGTAGTGGGTGCTATAACTGTGGGAGAGAGGGGCATTTCCGCCGGGAATGTGAGTGGCCGGGGGCATGCTACCGCTGTGGGGAAGCTGGCCACTTGCGGAAGGATTGTGAGAGACGAGATGCTCCGAGGGGGGAGGGCCCCCGGGCCACCAAGAAGGGAGAGGTGTCGGGAAACTTGAGAGGCTCAGTGAGGGAACGGACTGGAGTCTCGGGAGGAACACGTTCTCAGAAAACCGCTATGGAACCCCGGAAAGAACAAGCCCAAATTCCTGATGGACTGGTGGGACCCCGTTCCAGCGTGTCCCTACGGATAGAGGGAATCTTTGCGAAAGCCATCCTTGACACCGGGTCGCAGGTTACCTTACTGTACCGGTCGTTCTACAACAAATATCTGAAGCATTTGGCAGTAACTCCGTTTAACGCATTGGAGATTTGGGGCATAAGTGATGGTGATTACCCGTACGATGCATACTTGTCAGTGAGATTGGAATTTTCAGAGGGAGATGTGGGAGTATCGGAAGCCTTTGAGACGCTGGTGTTGGTTTGTCCAGACCCGGTGGAGACCGGTGGTGCTGCCCTGTTGGTGGGGACTAACTCCCCTCTGGTGCGACGGCTCTTGGGAGCCTGTAAGAAGGGGGGGGGGAGAACTTTTTGGAGACCCTCTCGGTACACCCCGTGTTCCGAGCAGTGTACGAAGGAGTGAGTGACCCCAGGGGCTGGATCCTGAGTGCAAACGAGGGACGGCGAGGCCTAAGGTGATACGGCCAGGGGAGGCGGCATTAGTGATGGGGACCCCCAGATTCCCCGGATTACCGCCGGGAGAGGCCCTGCTAGTAGACGCCCCAGACGACCTGGAATGGGAGTCCCGGTTCCCGGCTGGGGCGCTGGTGAGACCTGAATTGCAGAGGCCCTCAGCTGTACAGGCACGGCGGATGGGGGTGATGGTAAGGAACATAACGGAGAGGGAGATCACCTTTAAGCGCGGGATGCCCCTCGCGCACTTGTTCCCGGTGACGGTGATGTCCAGCGCCCCCGTGAAGCCCACTGGAGGAGAACTATTGGGAAACGGGGGGCGGCTGACCGAGGAGGCCTTTAATTTTGAAAACTCCCCTGTACCGCCGGCGTATAAGAGCAGGCTGGTGGAGAAGATGCTGAAGTTAGGAGGTGTCTTTTCTCAGGACGAGTTTGATGTGGGATGTTCCAAGAGCACTCGGCACACTATTCGGGTGACAAATGACACCCCGTTTAGGGAGAGGTCCCGGCGGTTGGCCCCAGCAGATGTGGAAGATGTGTGGCAGCACTTGCGGCTGTTGAAAGACGCAGGGATTATTGCGGAGTCCCGAAGCCCCTGTGCGTCCCCCATAGTGGTGGCAAGGAAGAAAAATGGGAAGGTACGCATGTGCGTGGACTATAGGACCCTGAACCGCCGCACTGTTCCCGACCAATATACGGTACCGAGGGTGGAAGATGCCTTGGCCTGTCTGAGTGGTGCACAGTGGTTCAGTGTATTGGATTTGCGGAGTGGGTATTACCAGATTCCGATGAGCGAGACTGATAAGGAGAAGACAGCCTTTATCTGTCCCCTGGGGTTTTTCCAGTTCGAACGAATGCCCCAAGGCATCTCGGGGGCCCCCAGCCCCCTTCCAGCGGCTCATGGAGCGGACAGTGGGGGACATGAACCTGCTGGAGGTATTGGTGTACCTGGACGACCTGATAGTGTTTGGATCTACGTTGGAGGAACATGAGGAGCGGCTGCTGAAGGTGCTGAGTCGGCTGAAGGAGGAAGGGTTAAAACTTTCCCTGGATAAATGCCAGTTCTGTAAGACGTCGGTCAGCTATGTCGGGCACATAATCTCGCGAAATGGAGTGGCCACCGATCCGGGTAAGATAGCCGCAGTCACCACCTGGCCGAGACCTCAGAAGGTGAGCGCCTTACGCTCGTTTTTGGGGTTTTGCGGATATTACCGGCGGTTCGTGAAAGGATATGCGAAAATGAGTCATCCATTGAACCAGCTGCTGTGTGGCTATCCACCTGTGGGGAGGAGGAGGAAGGGAGACCGAGGGTCGGAGGTAGGAGGATACTTGAACCCGGGGGAGCCTTTTGGATTGAGGTGGGATGCTCAATGTGAGGAGGCGTTCCAATCTCTAAGAAGGGCGCTGACGCAGGCCCCAGTGTTGGCTTTTGCTGATCCCCGGAAGCCGTATGTTCTACACACTGATGCCAGTCACGACGGTCTGGGGGCTGTTCTGTACCAGGAACAGGGAAACGGCTTGAGGCCAGTTGCATTTGTCAGTCGGAGCTTGTCGCCATCTGAGAAAAACTATCCCACTCACAAGCTGGAGTTCTTGGCGTTGAAATGGGCGGTGGTGGACAAGTTGAGTGACTACCTACACAGGGCCCAGTTTGAGGTGAGAACTGATAACAACCCCCTCACTTATATCCTGACCTCGGCGAAGCTGGACGCTACTAGGCACCGGTGGTTAGCAGCCTTGTCTGCCTATGAGTTCAGCCTGAAGTACCGCCCGGGGAGTCGGAACATCGATGCAGATGCCCTGTCTCGTCAGGCGCACGACGAGTCGGGCACGGCCGAGGAGTGGAAGAGTGTCCCTGCCCAGGGAGTAAAGGCCATGTGTCAAGTTGGGAGCGACGGGGAAGTAGGAGCACAGATGGGAACGGATCGGGCAGTAGATCAACTGGGGGCTGATGATGACGCGATACCCACTGTTTACTGTAATGTGACTGCTCTGAGGAACAGGCAGCTGCCGGAGTTGAGTCCCCAGGAAGTAGAGGCGGCTCAGCGTGATGACCCAAGCATTGGCACTATCTGGTACGTGGTTAGCCAGGGTGATATGGGGCAGGTGGAGAAGGCGAAACATGCGTCCGTTCCTCTACTACTGAAGGAGTGTCCCCGGTTGAAGCTGAAGAACCACGTCCTGTACCGGGTCACGTCGCCTCCGGACCACCCCCGGCGCTGGCAGCTGGTCATGCCCGAGAAGTATCGAAAGGCTGTGCTTCAGGCTCTACATGATGATTCCGGGCATTTAGGGGTAGAGAAGACCTATGGATTAGTCAAGGACCGGTTTTACTGGCCCCGGATGAGGGGGGAGGTGGAAGAATACTGTAAGACCTGTAGCCGTTGCGTCAGGAGGAAGACCTTGCCTGCGCAGGCGGCTCCGTTATCCCACTTGCAGAGTGCGGGACCCATGGACCTGGTGTGTATGGATTTCCTGTCTATTGAGCCAGACACCAGCAATACCGCGAATGTCTTGGTCCTCACGGATCACTACACTAGATATGCGCAGGCTTTTCCTACTAAGGATCAGAAAGCGACTACAGTGGCGAAGGTGTTATGGGAGAAGTACTTTGTTCATTATGGCCTTCCCCGGCGGATCCACAGTGATCAGGGACGGGACTTCGAGAGCAGGCTTATGCATGAATTGCTGGATATGCTTGGGGTTGAAAAGTCCAGAACCACCCCCTATCACCCGCAGGGTGATTCTCAGCCCGAGAGGTTTAACCGGACCCTGCTGGACATGCTCGACACCTTGGAGATTGGACAGAAGAGTAAGTGGAGGCAGCACATTGCCCATTTGGTTCATTGTTACAATTGTACTCGCAATGATGCTACGAGGTACTCGCCCTACTATCTGATGTTCGGACGGGAAGCGAGGTTGCCCATTGATCTGTGTTTTGGGACTGAAGCGGGGGAAATACCTTCGAAGCCATGTCTGAAGTACGTGTCCGATATGAGGAGAGAGTTGAAAAGGGCGTACGAGTTGGCTGAGGCGGCAGCCACCAAGCAGAACCAGCGGAATAAAAGGAGGTATGATCAGAAGGTAAAGTTCGTCCAGCTATTGCCGGGAGACCGAGTCCTTATCCGGAATTTAGGACTACAGGGTAAGCACAAGTTGGCGGACCGTTGGGCAGCCACCCCATATGTGGTGGAGAGTCAGATGCCGAACCTCCCGGTTTACCGGGTGAGACCTGAGGGCGGGCAGGGACCTGTCAAGGTACTCCATCGGAACCACCTGTTGCCTCTGGGTTGAGAGGTGAAGATGGACCCAGAGCCCGAATGGGAGTTTACTCCTAGTACGAGGACTCTGCGAGGGCGCGGGGCGCGGGAAGAGCCCGCTGCGAAGAAAACGGGGCCGGTCCCCACCTCGAGAAGGGATACGTCATCGGAAGATGATGATTCGGACGTGTGGTACCTGCTTCCGTTCGCTGATTCCCCGGTGCCAGGAGAAGAGACTCTTGGCCCTTCCATCACTGAGTCAGGGGGACCGAGGGAGGGTGTTGCAGAGCCGCCTGTATTACAGCCGGCATTGGGGGAGGAGAGGGTGGAGGCAGAACCCGAGCCAGAGGGCTCACCGGGGCAGAGGGATCCCGGTGAAGGGGAAGGTCCGTCAGATAGGCTCGAGGGGTCACCTGGGGTGTCTGAACAGGGAGAGACAGCAGAGGAAGTCCAGAGGCCTCAGAGGAGTAGGCATCCCCCGGAAAGACTCACTTATATAGCGCCGGGAGAGCAGGGTGTGATCTCTACTGCCCTGCAAAGTTATGTCACTGCGTTATGCACCTGGGTTGGGTTTTGTGTTTTACAAGGAGTACTAGTGAATTCTGTTAACTTCATGAGGGCATGACTTTTTGAGGTGGGGGGAAGAGTGTACGGGGTCTTTCTTTTGTTACATTTAAAATGGTGATTTTGTTATGTTAATCTGGGGAATGCGGCTTTGTTGTGTTTTAACGCTGCAGAGAGTTTGCGCTAACAGTTTGTTTTACTTTAAATGAGATAACAAGGTTCTATTAGCCAATGGGTGGTTATGTATCGTTTTGTTTTCGGATGCCATGCTGTATGATATGACTGTGGACTGAGTTTTGGCGGGGAGTCGGAGGAGAGACGAGGAGGACGGCGGACGGGCAGAGAGGCTCCGGTCGATCACTCCGGGTGGTCCCGAGCCGTGAGTCGACGGAATTCGGGTGGTCGTCTGACGTCGAATTGAGCTCCAACGGTAGCGCGCGAAGAACTTGGACTTTGATAAGTGGTGGCGCCTTGTTTTTCCCATTACTTTCCTCTCTGTATCAAATGCATATTAATGTCATAGAATTAGTAATATCTATAAAGTGTATTTGTTAAAATTTACTGGGTGTGCTGGCTGATGATTGATGTTTGTGATTGATTCGGGCGGCGACTGACCCTGACGGGAGTGTTGAAGCAGGTGCTGGGCGGGATTTCCCCTAGACATACACGAGCCAATATAACGGAACGTTACATAAGTTTGCTGATGACACAAAAGTTGGGGTTAGTCTGGAGGGTTGTCAAAAGTTACAGCGGGACATCAATAGGATGCAGAACTGGGCTGTGAAGTGGCAGATGGAGTTCAACCCAGATAACTGGGAAGTGGTTCATTTCGGTAGGTTAAACTTGAAGACAGTAATAATATTAATGGTAAGACTCTTGGCAGTGTGGAGGATCACAAAGGCCTTGGGGTCTGTGTCCATAGGACGCACAAAGCTGCTGCACAGTTTGACAGCATTGTTAAGAAGGCATATGGTGTAATGGCCTTCATCAACCATGGAATTGAGTTCAGGAGATGTGAGGTAATGTTACAGCTATATAAGACATTAATTAGACCCTACTTGGAGTACTGTGTTCAGTTCTGGTCATCTCACTACAGGAAGGATGTGGATACTATAGCGAGAGTGCAGAGCAGATTTACAAGGATATTACCTGGATTGGAGAGCATGCCTTATGAGAATAGGTTGAGTGAACTTGGCCTTTTCTGCTTGGAGCGACAGAGGATGAGAGGTGACCTGATAGAGGTGTACAAGATGGTAAGAGGCATTTATTGTGTGGATACCCAGAGGCTTTTTCCCAAGGCTAAAGTGGCTAACATGAGGGGGATACTTTTAAGGTGCGTGGGTATGAGGGGGATGTCAGGGGTAAGTTTTTTTACACAGAGAGTGGTGGGTGCATGGAATGCACTGCCAGCGACGGTGATGGAGGCAGATACAATAGGGTCTTTTAGGTAGGCACATGGAGCTTAGAAAAATAGAGGGCTATGCTGTAGGGAAATTCTAGGCACTTTCTAGAGTAGGTTACATGGTTGGCACAACATTGTGGGCCGAAGGGCCTGTAATGTGCTGTATGTTCTAAAAGCAGGATCAATCACCACCTAGGCCATGCTCTTTTCTCACTCCTGCCATCAGGTAGAAGGTATAAGAGCCTCAAGACTCGCACCACCAGGTTCAAGAACAGTTACTACCCCTCAACCATCAGGCTCTTGAACAAAAGGGGATAATTACACTCATTCTATTTCTGGTATTCCCACAACCAATGGTCTCACTATAAAGACTGTTGTTATTTCATACTCTCATTATTTATTGCTATTTCTTTTTATTTTGCATTTGCACAGTCTGTTGTTCATTGATCCTGTTTACAGTTACTGTTCTATGGATTTGCTAAGTATGTCTGCACAGAATAAAGAATCTCCGGGTTGTATGTACTCTGATAATAAATTTTACTTTGAACTTTGGCCTTGACTCCAGTCCAATAATGTGGTTGAATCTACAAAAGGAATTGATATCTGCTTCCTTAGTTCTGGATCATAAATGCTTGTGTTCCAGCTAGAACTACGTCTTGTGACTGAATTAATTTATTAATTTATTATTTATTGAGATAAATCTTTGAGCAGCGCCGTCCCGATTTAATGCAACCCAAGCATAATCACAGGAAAATTCACAATGACTAATTAACCTACTAATCAGTACATCTTTAGACTGTGGGAGGAAACCGGAACACCTGGAGCAAACCTATGCGTTCCACGGGGAAGATGTACAGACTCCTTACAGAGCACACCAAAACTGAACTCTGAACTCCGAGCTTTAATAGTGTCGTGCTACTTATTCTGGCATCTGCCTCCTTCCTTTCCGGTCCTCATGAAAGGTTTCAGCCCAAAACACAAACTGTTTATTCCCCTCTATAGCTGCTGCCTGACTTGCTGAGTTCCTCCAGCATTTTGTGTGTGCTGTTCAAGACTTCCATTTTAAAGATACATCATGGTAACAGGCCCTTCTGACCCAACAATCCTGCACCGCCAATTACATCCATATGGCTCGTATGTCTTTGGATTGTGGGAGGAAACAGGAGCACCCAGAGGAAACCCAAGTGGTCACACCCATGGAGTGAACGTGCAAACTCCTTATGGACAAAATCATTTATTGTACAGCCTAGCATCTAAGGCCAGGTGTAGCATAGTATCTAGTTATCTTTGGTCACGCTGTTTTGACTAGCTAAAATAGAAGCTACAACTGAGAAATATAAAAGTCTTTATTCACAGCAAATCTGCAGGAGAGAGAGAATCCAGGAGACTGCAAGAGAATCTCTCTTGTCTGACATGATGCCTGATACTTGTACAACACCAACAAAGACAGCAATAAATGATTAACACACAAGTTTGTGCCAACGCAGTAAATCTAGAGTAATGCACATGAAATGCTGGAGGAACTCTGCAAATTAGGCAGCACTTATGGAGGGAAATAAACAGTCAAAGTTTCAAACCAAAACCCTTCATCCAGACTGGAAAGGAAGAGGGAAGATACCAGACAAATGATGAACTACAGATTCAATTGTTATAATCACATACTTAACTTCAACATTTTAAGTATAGTCAGGTACACTTAAAGAATTATATACTTACAATGTTAGCACACCCAACTAGCAGAACCCCTTAGAATAGTCAATACTGATGTATGTTCCAAAAGTCTCTGAGTACAAACTGCAGACACCTAAAGTATACCCCTTTTGTTACAATGTTGAAGGATGGGTCCATGAAAATGCAACTAATCAGGTGGGTTTTCTTTAATACTTTATTTTCAAATTTTTCAAAAAACAAGGAAATCATCGAGAACATATAAGCTCAGGCATGTGTAACAATAAAATTCTAAAAAGGGACATAACATTAGAGGGATGCCTATTGTACAAAGTGCTCAAAAGTGCTAGATATTAAGTCTCAAATGAGGGCCGTGAGAAATCAGTTGGGGGGAAACTATTCATCTGCCCCCGACCTCATCCAGGTAGGCAAGAAATGGATCCCAGATAGCTGAAATTTTTATATTTGAATTGGTTCTCGAGAACCTAAGTCTCTCCATCTGTATGACTGAGATCATGTCAGCCATCCATCTCCGAAAGGAAGGGGGAGAGGGTGATTTCTGTTCCCTCAAGATAAGTCTTTTCGCAATAGTCATCCCCAGCATCAGAGACTGTTGTATGGCTGTAAGGAAGCATAGAGTGGGTTGTGAACAGCCAAAGATGGTGGGACCAGCTTCCAAGGGGAAAGTTCTTTTATAGGCCTTTGAGTACCAGTCAAATATTTTGGACCATAATCCAGTCAGTGATGGGCAAAACCAAAAGGTTGGAGCGACAACGCACGCTCCATCCCTTGAAATCTATCACACATTGGCAAGACAGAAGGGTAAATCCGGTGCAACCTGAGTTTAGAATAGTGAAGACAGTGGACAACTTTGAACTGGATCAGTTAGTGTCTGCTGTTAACAGAGACAAACTGTATCATAGACAAACTCTTGTCCCAGGCAGCTTCAGGTAGTTCAATGCCCAGTTCCTCTCTCCAGGCCTTCCTGATCTTCACAGTAGAGGCTGTAATACAACCATCAAACAAACGTACAAACTTAGAAATGAAAACACAAGGAATTCTGCAGATGCTGGAAATTCAAGCAACACACATCAAAGTTGCTGGTGAACGCAGCAGGCCAGGCAGCATCTCTAGGAAGAGGTACAGTCGACGTTTCAGGCCGAGACCCTTCGTCAGGACTAACTGAAGGAAGAGTGAGTAAGAGATTTGAGAGGGGGAGGGGGAGAACTTAGAAACGAGTTGCTTGGAGTCAGGAGGGTTCTTTAAGACAGCGGTCCCCAACCACCGGGACGCAGACTGGTACCGGGCCACAAAGCATGTACTACTGGGCTGTGAGGAAACGATATGATTTAGTGATAGGAATCAGCTGCACCTTTTCTCATTCCCTGTCACGCACTGTTGAGCTTGAACGCATGCAAGGTCATTACGCATGCGTCATCCATGTCAGCGCGGGAAGGAGATCAACTCGAGCTTGTAAATGATGGCGGGCTAAAAAGGTGTGTTTGACATAACATCTCTGCCAGCATTCTGGATCAAAGTCAAAGCTAAATATTCTGAGATAGCCACGAAAGCACTGAAAACATTGCTTCCATTTGCAACATATTTCTGCAATGAATGCAATGAAAACTAAATTGCAGAATAGACTGGACATAAAGAACCCCCTTCGAGTATCGCTGTCTCCCATCACCCCCAATGGGACCATGTTGTTGCAGGGAAACATGCTCAGGGCTCCCACTGATTCAGTGATATTGGTGTGTTGCAATGATTTTATATGTTTATGTAGGGAAAATATGTGCTGTGTGTTTAATATCCAAACGTTACTTAAAATGTTATGATTATATTGACTTATAAGTGACTTATATAACCATATAACAATTACAGCACGGAAACAGGCCATCTCGGCACCGCTAGTCCGTGCCGAACGCTACTCTCTCCTAGTCCCACCGACCTGCACTCAGCCCACAACCCTCTATTCCTTTCCCGTCCATATACCTATCCAATTTTTCTTTAAATGATAATATCAAACCTGCCTCTACCACTTCCACTGGAAGTTCGTTCAACACTTACTTCAAGCTCCCCTGATAATCGACTTATCACTATATTCATGTGAGGAAAATATGCGCTGTGTGTTTAATATTAAATTCGTTAGATCAACCCTTTTAGAAACGAATAGGACCTATATTCTGGTCGTGATTAACACCCCCCCCCCCCAGTGAACAGAATCACCAAAAACGATTTGTAGAAAAAAATCGGCACATATACACATGTGCACACAGGTGCCCACGCAAGGCTTCGTGGTCATTGTAGTCTTTCTCAAGGTAAACACAATGTATTTGACTGCTACTCTTGTCCGTTGGCAACCCAACGCCCCCCCACCGCCCCCGGGTCTGCCGGTCCACAAGAATATTGTCAATATTACCAGTGCAGAAAAGGTTGGGGACCCCTGCTTTAAGATATCAAAAAATCTATGCTTCCCTGGAAGGATTTCAAAATTACAAATCTTAGATTGAATGTAGAGTCTAATTTGTAAGTAACGAAAAAATGCGAATGAGACAGCTCAAGTTTCTCTTTCAGCAAACCGTCCCTCTATGTACAGGTCTTCAATAGAAACTAGACCCTTCTCCCTCCAAGCATGGTAGGTATTATCTGACCATGAATGTAGAAAGGAATGATTGAAACAGATTGGTGTTTGTACAGAGGTCAGGAAGTTAAGTGACAATACATAAACATAAGAGATTCTGTAAATGCTGGAAATCAGAATCAGGTTTATTATCACCGTCATGTGATGTGAAATTGTTAATTTAGCAGCAACAGTTCAATGCAATAGATTATCTAACAGAGAGAAAAAAAATAAAAGTAATGATAACAAAATAAACAAGTAAATCAATTATGTATATTGAATAGATTAAAAAAAGTACAAAACAGAAATACTGTATATTAAAAAAAAGAGGTAGTGTCCAAAGATTCAATGTCCGTTTAGGAATTGGATGGCAGATCATTTTCTGTTTTTTCCACTCTATCATTCATATGCCCCATTGCTCTTTCCATCTTCTGAAGCTTCTTATCCATTT
Organism: Mobula birostris; assembly: GCF_030028105.1. Lineage (NCBI taxonomy): Eukaryota > Metazoa > Chordata > Chondrichthyes > Myliobatiformes > Myliobatidae > Mobula > Mobula birostris. The sequence goes on along the minus strand of NC_092385.1, from coordinate 72,790,292 downwards.
TGTCCTGTCTTGCCATAACTTTATCATAGCACATCTTCGTATCTCTAAACTCTTCTCTTACTTTTCTTAATTCAGCTGTTAACTGCAATATAGCCTCTCTCATATCTCTATCATCTCCTTTACTTCCAATCGCTTCCAATTCTTCCTCCTCTTCTTCTTCTGTGTTCTCTGCAGAATCCAATTCTGACTCTGAGTCATTTTCAATTGCAGTGGCTATTGATCTATTTGATCTATTTAACAGACCCACAACATTCGTTACATAAATTATCTTCTAGATTGGATGAATATGGGAAGGTATCAGGTTACAAAATAAATTGAGATAAAAGTGAAATTTTACCTCTTACTAAAGGAGACTATAGTCAATGTCGATTAGTAACCCAATTTAGATGGCCAGTAAATGGTATAAAGTATTTAGGTATAAGACTTGATAATGATGTAAAGAATTTATATAAATTTAATTATTTACCACTATTGAAAAAAATTCAAGAAGATCTTGACAAATGGATGATATTACCAATAACATTAGTAGGTAGAGTCAATGTTGTAAAAATGAATATATTTCCTAGATTACAGTATTTGTTTCAAACATTACCAATACAATTGCCACAGAAATTTTTTCAAGAGTTAAATAAATGTGTGAGAAAATTTCTTTGGAAAAGTAAAATGTCAAGAATATCATTGGAAAAATTGACATGTAAATTTGGGTTAGGAGGGTTACAACTTCCAAACTTTAAAAACTATTATAAAGCAAATCAACTTAGATTTATTGCATCTTTCTTCGATGATCGAAAACCAGCATGGATTAAAATAGAACTAGACAAGATAGGAGAAGATAGACCTGAAGATTTTATATATAAATGGGAATCTAAATTGATACGGGAAAAGAAAGAATCTCCTATATTAACACATTTGACTGATCTATGGAATAAGATAAATGTTGATAATGAAACACAGAAATCTCTATTAGCAAGGAGGCCTTTGTTCCAAAACAGACTTATTCCTTTTACAATGGACAATCAACTTTTATATAATTGGTACCAAAAAGGGATTAAATTTATAGGAGATTGTTTTGAACGAGGTATATTGATGTCATTTGAACAATTAAAGGATAAATATAAAATATCTAATAATACTTTGTTTTGTTACTTTCAATTAAGGGCTTACTTAAAAGGTAAGCTGGGTCAAACAATGTTTTTGCCAAAACCTAATGAAATTGAAATTTTAATACAAAAAGGGAAAATTTAAAAATTTATTTCTTGTATGTATAATTTGATTCAAGAACAGACAATTAAACAAGGAACCCATAAGTCAAAGCAAAAATGGGAAACAGATCTGAATATTAATATTGATGAAACAAATTGGTCAAGACTTTGTCTTGACAGTATGACAAATACAATAAATGTTCGACTTAGATTAGTACAATATAATTTTTTACACCAATTATATATTACACCGCAAAAAATAAATAGATTAAATTCAAATCTATCTGGTAAATGTTTTCGGTGTAATCAAGAAATTGGTACTTTCTTACATTCTACTTGGTCTTGTTTTAAAATTCAACCCTTTTGGATAAATTTAAGAATCTTATTGGAACAAATTACTGGAACTCAACTTCCACATAAACCTGTATTATTTCTATTAGGTGATATTGAAGGGATAAAACCGAAACTTAAATTGAATAAATATCAGAAAGAATTTATAGAAATTGCATTGGCAGTAGCTAAGAAGACTATAGCAGTTACTTGGAAATCTGATTCGTGTTTAAGTATGGATCGTTGGAATAATGAAATGGCTAGTTCTATTCCACTCGAAAAAATTACTTATAATTTAAGAGACAAATATGTAACATTTTTGAATATTTGGCGCCCTTATTTACAAAAGATAGGATGGCATATTTAAGTGCTCCGATGAAGACTTTGGTCACTTGGGGAAAGTAACGAATAATTATACTAAATTTATTTTGAATCCCATGGAGCATGTGGAAACCGTCCAACACCCAGGCGGCTCTTTTCTTCCTTTCTTTCTTCTTTCTTTCTTTCTTTTTAGGTAGGACTATATACGGGGTGGGGGAGGGTTAAGGGGAGGGGGGAGGGTAGATTCTATTTTTTCATGTATTCTTTTTGAAAATTCAATAAAAATTATATTACAAAAAAAAAGGAATTGGATGGCAGAGGGGAAGAAACTGTTCCTGAATCGCTGAGTGTGAGCCTTCAGGCTTCTGTATCTCCTACCTGATGTAACAGTCTGAAAAGGGCATTCCCTGGGTGCTGGAGGTCCTTAATAATGGATGCTGCCTTTCTGAGACACTGCTCTCTAAAGATGTCCTGGGTACTTTGTAGGCTAGTACCCAAGATGGAGCTGACTAGATTTACAACCTTCTGCAGCTTCTTTTGGTACTGTGCAGTAGCCCCTCCATACCAGACAGTGATGCAGCCTGTCAGAATGCTCTCTACAGTACATCTATAGAAGTTTTTGAGTGTATTTGTTGACATGCCAAATCCCTTCAAACTCCTAATAATATATAGCCGTTGTCTTGCCTTCTTTATAACTACATCCATATGTTGGGACTAGGTGAGATCATCAGAGATTTTGACACCCAGGAACTTGAAGCTGCTCACTCTCTCCACTTCTGATCCCTCTATGAGGATTGGTAAGTGTTCGTTTGTCTTACCTTTCCTGAAGTCCACAATCAGCTCTTTCGTCTTACTGACGCTGAGTGCCAGGTTGTTGCTGTGGCACCACTCCACTAGTTGGCATATCTCACTCCTGTACGCCCTCTTGTCACCACCTGAGATTCTACCAGCAATATATGCATCATCAGCAGATGGTATTTGAGCTATGCCTGGCCACACAGTCATGTGTATATAGAGAGTAGAGCAGTGGGCTAAGCACACACACCTGAGTCTGCAACAGTGTTGATCGTCGGAAAGGAGGATATGTTATCACCAATCTGCACAGATTGTGGTCTTCCGGTTAGGAAGTCGAGGATCCAATTGCAGAGGGAAGTACAGAGGCCCAGGTTCTGCCACTTCTCAATCAGGATTGTGGGAATGATGGTATTAAATGCTGAGCTATAGTTGATGAACAGTATCCTGATGTAGGTGTTTGTGTTGTCCAGGTAGTCTAAAGCCATGTGGAGAGCCATTGAGATTGCGTCTGCCATTGACCTGTTGTGGCAATAGGCAAATTGCGCTGGGTCTTGACCATTTTGCAATGCAACGCATTTAGGCAAGGCAACAATTCACTTACCAAATTAATGACTACATTTCAGTGACTTGAGAATAGTGAACTATTATAACTGTATATTGCTATAACTATCTGAACCTTTATTTTGATTCACTTCCTGATTGTTTGATTTGTTGCTGATAAATAAATAATGTTTTATGGAACAGCTGCACTTTCTCAATTCTTGTTTTAACCTATTGTAGAGCCCTTCTGTGGCCAGCAGAGCGTGCTCAAATCTTACTATTTGAAAGTAACACATAAAAGTCAAACTTTGAAATACCAAGTAAGTTTACTATCTTACCATTTTCTTGTGAGAATACTCAATAAATCCACAATGGAATAAGCACTATAGAACCAATGAAAGATTGCACCAACTTGAACATTCAACCAATGACTTTTGAACATGCAGAAGACAACAAACTGTGCAAACACAAAAAGAAAGAAATAATAATAACAAATAAATAAGCAGTAAATATCAAGGACATGAGATGAAGGGTCCTTGAAAGAGAGTCCACAATTTGTGGGGACATTTCAATGATGGGGCAAGTGAAGTTGAGGGAGGTTATTTACCCTTTGGTTGAGGGGTAATAGCTGTTCCTGACCTGGTGGTGTGAGTCCTGAGGGTTCTCTACCTTCTTCTTGATGGCAGCAGCAAGAAAGGAGCATGATTTGGGTGGTGGCAGTCCCGGATGATGGATGCTTCTTTCAGACTCAAACCACAAAGGAAAACAATCTGAATATTTCTAAATATGTGAAAATCTGCAGATGCTTGAAATCCAAACAAACACACAAAATAAGCTGGAGGAACTCTGTGGGCCAGGCAGTATTCATGAAAATTAATACACAGGCAATGTTTTGGGCTGACATGTTTCTTCAGATCCTATGCAGCATCTCTTGTATTGCCAGCATTGTCTGTTTGTATTTGACATTGACAGCATCATGGCCACAAGTTATTTATCCATCGTTTTAACTTGATTGGAGAAGATTTAAGTGGAAAGAAAATAGGTAGCTGTTAAAATATAAAACAAATATTTAAAATTTCTGATCCTATAGACAATTTTTCAAATAATAATAGTACATATAGTACATTTTGAACATGGTAAAATATTATCTTACATTTTCTTTAGAACTTTCTTTACAATCAAGTCCTTCATCAAGTTGAAGAGAGATTAAAGAGATTAGCTGTATTTGTCACATGTACATTGAAACATACAGTGAAATGTGTCATTTTTGCATTAATGACCAACATAGTGTGAGGATGTGCTGGGGACAGCCCGCAAGTGTCTCCACGCCTCCAATGCCAGCATAGTATGCCCACAACTTACTGACGTTAACCGGTACGTCTTTGGAGAGTTGGAGGAAAGTGGAACACGGAAAGAAGGTGCAAACTTTTTCCACGGTGGCAGAATTGAACCTGAGTCATTGGTACTGTAATAGCACTATGCTAACCACCAAATTACCAAGTCACTTGGAAGGTAACTTGGGTCTTTCTCCTTATGCTGTGAAGCTCTCTATTATTATTCTCCAAATTTCTTTTCCTCCTTTTGAAAGAGATAACTCAAAGGATGGAAGCATTCAGGCAAGGCCCATTCCTGCCATTGGAACAAGTGCTGATGGGCTTCTTTCTTGTGTGCGAGTTACAGATTAGTGGCTTTACAACTGAGTGTCTTGGTGGGTCACTTCAGAAGGGAGTCTAAAGATGAGATAAAGTCTAAAGGACCTTACTACTTAAAGCTTAAAAGAATGACGTTTACTAAACTGTGATTCTTCTTTAATGCCAAATCATTTAACTATTTTAACTTCTTAAAATCTCAGGTAGGATTTGAGCTCAAATATCAAGCCAAATAGCCCATATTTATGGATTACATTCATTACAGCCGTGGGCTTTAACCAGGCCAACCTCAGAAAGACGCTGCCAAAGTTATACCAACATGTCTCCTGCCCCACTAGAGGTCACGGTGTCAAAAGTAGTGTCACGTTGGACGGAGGAAACGGATGAGGTCCTCCGTGACTGCTTTGAATCAGTGGACTGGTTAATATTCGAGGACTTGGCAGCTAACCTCGATGAGTATGCCTCAGCTGTCACGGACTTTACTTAGAAATGCAAGGAGGGCTGTGTGTCTCGCAAGACGATCCGGGTATTCTCTAACCGGAAATCTTGGATGAATTATGAGGTCAAGTCCCTTTTAAAGGCTAGAGTTGCGGCTGTTAGGTCCGGGGATACCAGTCGCTACATGGAATCCAGGCGTGAACTCCGGAAAGCCATTAAGGGCGCCAAGAGGCAATATCGAGCCAAGTTGGAAGCCCAGGCTAACCAGAGGGATGCCGGTAGACTATGGCAGGGTCTAAATGAGATCACTGGGTGCAAAGAAAAGGCTGGGAATATCAATAACTGTGACACTTCTCTTCCTGATAAACTTAACATATTCTACGCAAGATTCAAACAGAAGAGGAGCGTCCCGCCCCCTCCGGATGAACCGGACCTGGTGGCATCGAGATTCATCATCACCGAGAATGACGTTAGAAGGGCCTTCCTGAAGATAAATCCAAGGAAGGCGATGGGCCCAGATGGCGTCCCGGGACAGGTTCGCCGGGCCTGTGCGAGCAAGCTAGCTGGAGTGTTTGCTGACATCTTCAGCTGCTTCTTGCTTCAGTCTAAGATCCCCTCGTGTTTTACAAAGGCAACGATAATTCCAGTGCCGAAGAAGAGCAAGGTGGCATGCCTGTGGCTCCAACATCAATTGCTATGAAGTCCTTCGAGTGATTGGTTATGGCACACATCAACCACAGCCTACCGGTCAACCTCAACGCTTTGCAATTCGCCTACCAGAGCAACAGGTCAACAGCAGATGCCATCTTTCTGGCCCTACATTCCTCCTTAGAACACCTGGAGAATAAAGACGCATACGTAAGGCTCCTTTTCATTGACTACAGCTCTGCCTTTAATACCATCATTCCAAATAAACTGACTCCTAAGCTCCGGAACCTGGGCCTTAGCACTCAGATCTGCAGCTAGATCTTCAACTCCCTCACAGACAGGACTCAGGCTGTAAAAATAGGGGACAAGTTCTCCCCTACAATCACTCTGAGCACTGGTGCCCCACAAGGCTGTGTACTCAGCCCCCTGCTGTACTCACTGTACACCCATGATTGTGTAGCCAAGTTTCCATCAAACTCAATATATAAGTTTGCTGATGACACAACAATTGTAGGCCGTATCTCGGGTAATGATGAGTTTGAGTACAGAGAGGAAATTAAGAATCTGGTGGCATGGTGCGAAGACAATAACCTATTCCTCAACGTCAGCAAGACGAAGGAATTGGTTGTTGACTTCAGAAGGAGTAGCGGACCGCACGACCCAATTTATATCGGTGGTGCGCAAGTGGAACAGGTCAAAAGCTTTAAGTTCCTTAGGGTCAATATCACAATTTACCATGTGAGCCACATGGAGAGGATATTGATGGGCTCACAGAATGCATCACTGATTACATCAACTTCTGTGTGGACTGCAATGTTCCGACAAGAACTGTCCTTTGTTATTCAAATAACAAGCCATGGGTAACAAAGACATTAAGGACATCCGGAATGCTAAAAAGAGGGCGTTTAGAGATGAAAATAGGGAGGCGCTGAAGGCAATACAGAGGGACCTGAAAGCCAGGATCAGGGAGGCTAAAGACAGGTACAGGAGGAAGCTTGAGTGGAAACTCCAGCAGAACAACATGAGAGAGGTCTGGAGTGGGATGAGGACCATCACTGGGTTCCAGCAAACTAGCAACAGAGGAGCTGAAGGCAGTGTGGACAGGGCCAACGAACTTAACCTGTTCTTTAACAGATTTGACATTGTGGCCCCTGCCCATCCCCCACATGAGTTATCTGTTGTCGGCCCCCAACCAACACATATTCCACTGTCCCCTCCTACCCCTCCTCACAGTCCCCCACCCTGCTCTCATGACTATACCTCTTCCCCACACGAAACCACCACGGTGGGCTTCATGGCTGAACAGGTGAGAAGACAGCTGAAACGTCTCAACCCAAGCAAGGCTGCAGGACTGGATGGTGTCAGTACCAGGGTGCTCAAAGCCTGTGCCCCTCAGCTATGTGGAGTACTTCGCCATGTCTTCAACCTGAGTCTGAGGCTCTGGAGGGTTCCTGTGCTATGGAAAACATCCTGCCTCGTCCCTGTGCCGAAGAAACCGCACCCCAGTGGCCTCAATGACTACAGACCGGTGGCATTGACCTCCCACATCATGAAGACCCTGGAGAGACTTGTTCTGGAGCTGCTCTGGCCTATGGTCAGGCCACACTTAGATTCCCTCCAGTTTGCCTACCAGCCCTGACTAGAAGTTGAGGATGCCATCGTCTACCTGCTGAACCGTGTCTACGCCCACCTGGACAAGCCAGCGAGCACTGTGAGGGTCATGTTTTTTGACTTCTCCAGTGCGTTCAACACCATAGAAACATAAAAACATAGAAAATAGGTGCAGGAGTAGGCCATTTGGCCCTTCGAGCCTGCACCGCCATTCAGTACGATCATGGCTGATCATCCAACCCAGAACCCTGTACCTGCCTTCTCTCCATACCCCCTGATCCCTTTAGCCACAAGGGGCTTATCTAACTCCCTCTTAAATATAGCCAATGAACTGGCCTCAACTGTTTCCTGTGGCAGAGAATTCCACAGGTTCACCACTCTCTGTGTGAAGAAGTTTTTCCTCATCTCGGTCCTAAAAGGCTTCCCCTTTATCCTCAAACTGTGACCCCTCGTTCTGGACTTCCCCAACATCGGGAACAATCTTTGTACATCTAGCCTGTCCAATCCCTTTAGAATTTTATAAGTTTCAGTAAGATCTCCCCTCAATCTTCTAAATTCCAACGAGTATAAGCCTAGCTGATCCAGTCTTTCATCATATGAAAGTCCTGCCATTCCAGGAATCAACCTGGTGAACCTTCTTTGTACTCCCTCTATGGCAAGAATGTATTTCCTCAGATTAGGGGACCAAAACTGCACACAATACTCTAGGTGTGTTCTCACCAAGGCCAATACGCTAGGTGTGGTCTCACCAAGGCATCGATGAAGCCTGGAGTCAATGTTTGGACATTGAAACGCCAGACCAAATGGATCAAAAGTGCAGGGTGTTAGGACCAGAGGCAAGGGTTGTGCCAGTTCTGCTCGCTGCTCCATGTTGTTTACTCGGCTCTGCACTGAACTGAGAATGAGGGTGTGGCCTGCTCTGGGCTTCATATCTACAGACTCGCTTTTGTTCTGAATGCTATTTGCTTACTTTTTGTGTTTGCACGATTTGTTTTTTTTTCTACTCTCTGCATATTGGGTGTTTGATAGGGTTTTTTATGGGTTCTTTTGCATTTCTTTGTTTTGTTGTGAGATGTTAGGACTTGTTGAGTTTATGTTTCAGCGTCTTGGATGTCTCTTGTCATTCCAGACATAGCGATACAGATTGTGGCTTCACAATTCACTGACAAGCTAGGACTGCTGAGTCTTTCAAATGCAAAGGAGGTGGAGTATACTTCATGATCAAATCCTTGTGGTGTACAAATGTTGCAGTGCTGTCCCAGTTATGCTCACCCAACCTGGAACATCTTGCAATCACGTGCTGAACATTTTACCTGCCGCTGGAGTTTTGAGACATCATCTTGGTAGTGGTGTACATTCCCCACCCCCACCCCTGTAGGCCAATGTCAAAAAGGCTCTAGATGGGCAGATCAATGTAATAAACAGGCATTAAACAGGCATGAAACAGCACACCCTGATGGCTTCCTCATCATTTTAGGGGATTTTAACCAGGCCAGCTTAAAAAAGTCTAAATAATAATGCCAACAAATCACTTGTACTATGAGAGAAACCAACACACTGGACCATTGTCACACCACCAGAGTGTGTACCCTGCTATCTCACGCCCACACTTTGGAATGTCTGATCACCTGGCTGTGCTTGTACTCCCTCAGGATAGGCAGAGACTGAAGACTATAGCACCAATAGTGAGGACCAAGAAAGTATGGACAGGGTAGTTACAGGAGCTCTTACAGGACCGCTTTAAACTGGACTGTATTCAGGGATTCATCTTTGAGTCTGAATGAGTATACCACAGCCATTGCTGACTTCATTAAAACTTGTGTGGATGAGTGTGTGCCTACGAGAACATACGGCAGATCTGATCTCAAGGTCTCTTCATGTAGCGTTGGATCACCTGGACAATACAAATACCTATGTTAGGATGTTGTTATTGACTACAGCTCAGCATTCAACATGATCATTTTGATTGACAAGCTCCAAACCTGGGCCTCTATACCTTGCTCTGCAACTGGTTCCTCAACTTCTGAAATGGAAGATTACCATCTGTGCAGATCAGAAATAACATCTCCACCTCGCTGACCATCAGTACTGACACAGCACAGGATGTGTACTTAGCCCACTGCTCAACTGTCTCTAGATGCATGACTGTGTGGCCAGGCACAGCTCAAACACCATCTATAGATTTGCTGATGACACAACTATTGTTGGCAGAATTTCAGATGGTGACGACAGGGCGTCCAGCAGTGGTGTCACAGAACCTGCCTTGCACTCAATGTCAGTAAGACCAAAGAACTGATTATGGACTTCAGAAAGGATAAGACAAGGAACACACATTAGTCCTCATACAGGGATCAGAAGTGGAAAGGGTGAGCAATTTCAAGCTCCTAGATGTTAGTATCTCTGGGGATCTATCCTGGGCCCAACATATCGATGCAGCTACAAAGAAGGCATGACAGTGACTATAATTTATTAGGAGTTTGAGGAGATTTATATGTCACCAAAGACACTCGCACAGATATACCATGGAGAGCATTCGAACTGGCTGCATCACTATCTGGTATGGGGTGGGGAGGCTACTACACAGGATCAAAATAAGCTGCAGAAAGTTGTAAAGTTAGCCAACTCCATCATGGCCACTAGCCTCCATAGCATCCAGAACATCTTCAATGAGCAATGCCCCCAAAATATGGCATCCATCATTAAGGACCCCCATCACCAAGGACATGCCCTGTCCTTAGCACTATCATCAGGAAGAAGGTACAGGAGCCTGAAGGCACACACTCACCGTTCAGGAACAGCCTCTTCCTCTCTGTCATCTGATTTCTGAATGGACATTGAACCCATGAACACAACTTCACTATTTTTATTTTGAACTATTTAATTTAATTATTATATATAACTACTATACATACATACAGCTTGGCACCAGTGTCGTCGTAGAGCAATGTGTGATTAAGTGCCTTGCTCAAAGACACAACAGACACAACCCGTTGCCTTGGCTGGGGTTCAAACTCACGACCTTCAGATCGCTAGTCGAATGCCTTAACCACTTGGCCATGTGCCCACACACACACACACACACACACACACACTCTCTCTCTCTCTCTCTCTATATATATATATATATATATATATATATATATATATATATATATACACACACACATACATATATATATACAGTACCTTGATAATAAATGTACTTTCAACTTTGAAGTTATTAATTATCAAGCCACAGTCAGATTCAGAATCAGGTTTAATATCATCGGCATATGTCATGAAATTTGATGTTTTACAGCAGCAGTGCATTGTAAAACATAACAGTAAAATGAATGATAAATTGTAATAAGTGTATAGTGTTTATATAAAAAAAAAATTAACTCGTGCCAAGGTGTTGTTTTGCTAAGCTTGTTAAGTGCTGCAATATAATTTTTAGTGAGGTGTTTTTGGCTAGGAAGTTAAACTAAATTTTTATGATTGATGATTTAGTTCATTGCAAATCTTGGCTTCTGCTAATTATAGACAAAAAATGTTCTGTTATTGTCAGCCACTGCAAGGTATTCCAAAGTAGAGACACTGTCTCACTTCCATCCTTTCTCACTAAGGAGAGTTCTTGAACTGTTATATTCAATGTGTATCACATTACTCCTTATATCAGACCATAACACTTAGAGGCTGAATTAGGCCATTCAGCCCATCAAGTCTGTTTTGTCATTCAATCATGGCTGATTTATTAACCCTCTCAACCTCATTCCCCTGCCTTCTCCCTGTAACCTTTGTTGACTAATCAAGAACCTACCACCCTCTGTTTAAATATACCCAAAGACTTGGCAGAACTAATGGACTGTTTTGGTCTGAGAACGCTGCATGTGTTTGTGTGGGTGTGAGGAGGGGAGGGGGTTTGTTTTGCTATTGTTCTTTGTTGCTTGTTGTGTTCTGTGCTCCTCCGCTGATCATGAAAAATTGTAGAAAAGCTAAACTGGTGTCGGAATTTGTGGTGACACTTGCAGCTGCCCCTTGGGTGTGTTGGTTGCTAGCACAAATAACAAATTTCACTGCATGTTTCAATGTACATGTGAGAATTAAATATTAGAAGAGTAGAACATTAGAAAATTTTTGACAAGAACAGGCCATTCAGCCTTACACAGCTTGCCAAATTCCTATTCACATTGTGTTGAACTAACTATGGAGCTTAGGCTCTTAGGTACTACTCTCAACTGCACAGCTAGGTAGCTTGCCCATAACTCGCTGTCTAAAGAATTTCTTCCCGATGTCTCCCCTTACCTACTCTCCAGCTTTGGCCCCGTGTCCTTGATGATGGATTAATTTTGAAGTAGTATCTGGCATTCACTTTACTAATACCCTCAATGATTTTGAACACTTCTATTATTTCTCCTCTTGTTCTACGTCTACTTAGGCTAAGCCGATTTAGTTCTTTCAGTCTTTCTTCATAGCTCATACCCTGCAGACCTGGAGTGAGTCTAATTACCCTTCTTTGGACTCTATCCAGTGCCTTCAAACACCTGACACAATATGGAGACTGAAATTGTACGTAGTACTCAAGGTGTGTCCTCACAAGTGCATTATACAGCTTAAGGAGAACGTCTTTTGACTAGAACTCCACTGTGTACATTATAAAGCCCAACATTTTATGAGGCTTCCTAATGGCTTCTGTGCACTATCTAGATGTTGATAGTGATGAGTCTACCAGGACGCCCAAATCCTTGTTAGAGAATGCAATTTCTAACCCAAGAGCCCCATCGTGTATTTATATGTAATATTTCTACTTCCTATATGTAATACTTTAGATTTACTTGTATTAAATTTCATTTTGCAATAATCTGCCCACATTTAGATTTTGTTTAGATTCAATTGTATTGATTCTGCCACCTGAAAGTTATCAGCCCGTCCCCTAATTTTGTGGCATCAACAAACTTGACTAGTTTATTTGTTATAGAAACATGGAAAATAGGTGCAGGAGTAGGCTATTCAGCCCTTCGAGACTTCACCGCCATTCAGTATGATCATGGCTGATCATCCAACTCAGAACCTTGTACCCGCCTACTGTCCATACCCCCTGATCCCTTTAGCCACAAGGGCCATATCTAACTCCCTCTTAAATATAGCCAATGAACTGGCCTCAACTGTTTCCTGTGGCAGAGAATTCCACAGATTCACCACTCTCTGTGTGAAGAAGTTCTTCCTAATCTTGGTCCTAAAAGGCTTCCCCTTTATCCTCAAACTGTGACCCCTCGTTCTGGACTTCCCCAACATCGAGAACAATCTTCCTGCATCTAGCCTGTCCAATCCCTTTAGAATTTTATAAGTTTCAATAAGATCCCCCCTCAATCTTCTAAATTCCAGAGAGTATAAGCCTAGTCGATCCAATCTTTCATCATATGAAAGTCCTGCCACCCCAGGAATCAATCTGGTGAACCTTCTTTGCACTCCCTCTATGGCAAGAATGTCTTTCCTCAGATTAGGGGACCAAAACTGCACACAATACTCCAGGTGTGGTCTCACCAAGGCCTTGTAGAACTGCAGTAGTACCTCCCTGCTCCTGTACTCGAATCTTCTCGCTATGAATGCCAGCATACCATTCCCCTTTTTCACCGCCTACTGTACCTGCATGCCCACTTTCAATGACTGGTGTATAATGACATCCACGTCTCGTTGCACCTCCCCTTTTCCTAATCGGCCACCATTCAGATAATAATCTGTTTTCCTGTTTTTGCCACCAAAGTGGATAACCTCACATTTATCCACATTAAATTGCATCTGCCATGAATTTGCCCACTCATGTAACCTATCCAAGTCAACCTGCATCCTCTTAGCATCCTCCTCACAGCTAACAGTGCCGCCCAGCTTCGTGTCATCCGCAAACTTGGAGATGCTGCATTTAATTCCCTCATCTAAGTCATTAATATATATTGTAAACAACTGGGGTCCCAGCTTTGAGCCTTGCAGTACCCCACTAGTCACTGCCTGCCGTTCTGAAATGTCCCGTTTATTCCCACTCTTTGCTTCCTGTCTGCCAACCAATTCTCTATCCACATCAATATCATACCCCCAATACCGTGTGCTTTAAGTTTGCACACTAACCTCCTCTGTGGGACCTTGTCAAAAGCCTTTTGAAAATCCAAATATACCACATCCACTGGTTCTCCCCTATCCACTCTACTAGTTACATCCTCAAAAAATTCTATGAGATTCGTCAGACATGATTTTCCTTTCACAAATCCATGCTGACTTTGTCCGATGATTTCACCGCTTTCCAAATGTGCTGTTATCACATCTTTGATAACTGACTCTAGCATTTTCCCCACCACCGTTGTTAGGCTAACCGGTCTATAATTCCCCAGTTTCTCTCTTCGTCCTTTTTTAAAAAGTGGGGTTACATTAGCCACCCTCCAATCCTCAGGAACTAGTCCAGAATCTAAAGAGTTTTGAAAAATTATCACTAATGCATCCATTATTTCTTGGGCTACTTCCTTAAGCACTCTGGGATGCAGACCATCTGGCCCTGGGGATTTATCTGCCTTTAATCCCTTCAATTTACCTAACACCACTTCCCTACTAGCATGTATTTCTCTCAGTTCCTCCATCTCACTGGACCCTCTGTCCCCTACTATTTCCGGAAGATTATTTATGTCCTCCTTAGTGAAGACAGAACCAAAGTAGTTATTCAATTGATCTGCCATGTCCTTGTTCCCCATAATCAATTCACCTGTTTCTGTCTGTAGGGGACCTACATTTGTCTTAACCAATCTTTTTCTTTTCACATACCTATAAAAGCTTTTACAGTCAGTTTTTATGTTCCCTGCCAGTTTTCTCTCATAATCTTTTTTTCCCTTTCCTAATTAAGCCCTTTGTCCTCCTCTGCTGGACTCTGAATTTCTCCCAGTCCTCAGGTGAGCCGCTTTTTCTGGCTAATTTGTATGCTTCTTCTTTGGAATTGATACTATCCTTAATTGCCCTTGTCAGCCATGGGTGCACTACTTTCCATGATGTATTCTTTTGCCAAACTGGGATGAACAATTGTTGTAGTTCATCCATGCGATCTTTAAATGCTTGCCATTGCCTATCCACCGTCAACCCTTTAAGTGTCATTTGCCAGTCTATCTTAGCTAATTCACGTCTCATACCTTCAAAGTTACCCTTCTTTAAGTTCAGAACCTTTGTTTCTGAATTAACTATGTCATTCTCCATCTTAATGAAGAATTCCACCATATTATGGTCACTCTTACCCAAGGGGCCTCTCACAACAAGATTGCTAATTAACCCTTCCTCATTGCTCAATACCCAGTCCAGAATAGCCTGCTCTCTAGTTGGTTCCTCGACATGTTGGTTCAAAAAACCATCCCACATACATTCCAAGAAATCCTCTTCCTCAGCACCCTTACCAATTTGGTTCACCCAATCTATATGTAGATTGAAGTCACCCATTATAACTGCTGTTCCTTTATTGCACACATTTCTAATTTCCTGTTTAATGCCATCCCCAACCTCACTACTACTGTTAGGTGGACTGTACACAACTCCCACCAGCGTTTTCTGCCCCTCAGTGTTATGCAGCTCTACCCATATCGATTCCACATCCTCCCGGCTAATGTCCTTCCTTTCTATTGCGTTAATCTCCTCTCTAACCAGCAATGCTACTCCACCTCCTTTTCTTTCATGTCTATCCCTCCTGAATATTGAATATCCCTGAACGTTGAGCTCCCATCCTTGGTCACCCTGGAGCTATGTCTCTGTGATCCCAACTATATCATATTCATTAATAACAATCTGCACTTTTAATTCATCCACCTTGTTATGAATGCTCCTTGCATTGACACACAAAGCCTCCAGGCTTGCTTTTGCAACACTCCTAGCCCTTATACAATTATGTTGAAAAGTGGCCCTTTTTGGCTTTTGCCCTGGATTTGCCGGCCTGCCACTTTTACTTTTCACCTTACTACTTTTTGCTTCTACCCTCATTTTACACCCCTCTGTCTCTCTGCACTGGTTCCCATCCCCCTGTTGTGAACTAACCTCCTCTCTCCTAGTCTCTTTAATTTGATTCCCACCCCCCAACCATTCTAGTTTAAAGTCACCTCAGTAGACCTCGCAAATCTCCCCGCCAGGATATTGGTCCCCCTAGGATTCAAGTTATGGGCTTATCCAAATCATTAATGTAAATAAAAAACAGCAGTGGCTCCAAAACCAATCCCTGCTGAACCCCACTTTTGACATCTTCTAGATGTCAAAATGATCCTGTCACCATAACTCGTTGTTTTCTGTTTTTGCCAATTCTGCACCCACTTGCACCTTCCCCTGAATCCTTACCTCCTGTTACTTGATTATTTACCTCATGGGGTGGGGTACCTTGTCAAAAGCCTTCTGAAAGACCAAGTAAATTATATAAACTGCTCTATTGCTATCATAAATTTTAGTTGCCTCTTCATAGAGGTTGGAGGCGATATCAGATGCACGGCAACTCTGGCAGGGTCTGCAAGACATTACTTTCTACAAAACAAAACCCAATAGTATGAATGGCAGCGATGCTTCACTGCCAGAGGAACTCAACGCTTTCTATGCCCACTTTGAAAGGGAGAATATAACTACAGCTGTGAAGATCCCTGCTGCACCTGATGACCCTGTGACCTCTATCTCAGAGGCTGATGTTAGACTGTCTTTAAAGAGAGTGAACCCTCGCAAGGCAGAAGGTCCCGATGGAGTACCTGGTAAGGCTCTCAAAACCTGTGCCAACCAACTAGCAGGAGTACCCAAGGACATTTTCAACCTCTCACTGTTACGAGCAGAAGTTCCCACTTGCTTAAAGTGGCAACAATTATATCAGTGCCTAAAAAGAATAATGTGAGCTGCCTTAATGACTATTGCCCAATAACACTCACATCGATAGTGATGAAATGCTTTGAGAGGTTGGTTATGACTAGACTGAACTCCTGCCTCAGCAAGGACCTGGACCCATTGCAATTTGCCTATCACCACAATAGGTCAACGGCAGATGCAATCTCAATGGCTCTCCACACGGCTTAGACCACCTGGACAACACAAACACCTCTGTCAGGATGCTGTTCATCAACTATAGCTCAGCATTTAACACCATCATTCCCACAATCCTGACTGAGAAGTTGCAGAACCTGGGCCTCTGTACCTCTCTCTGCAATTGGATCCTCGACTTCCTAACCGGAAGACCACAATCTGTGCAGATTGGTGATAACATCTCCTCCTTGCTGATGATCAACACTGGTGCACCTCAGGGGTGTGTGCTTAGCCCACTGCTCTACTCTCTATATACACATGACTGTGTGGTTAGGCATAGCTCAATACCCTCTGCAAATTTGCTGATGATACAACCATTGTTGGTAGAATTTCACGTGGTGACAAGAAGATGTACAGGAGTGAGATATGCCAACTAGTGGAATGGTGCCGCAGCAACAACCTGGCACTCAACGTCAATAAGACGAAAGAGCTGATTGTGGACTTTAGGAAGGGTAAGACGAAGGAACACATACCAATCATCATAGAGGGATCAGAAGTGGAGAGAGTGAGCAGCTTCAAGTTCCTGGGTGTCAAGATCTCTGAGGATCTAACCTGGTCCCAGCATATTGATGTAGTTATAAAGAAGGCAAGACAGCGGTTATACATTATTAGGAGTTTGAAGAGATTTTGCATGTCAACAAATATACTCAAAAACTTCTACAGTTGCACCATGGAGAGCATTCTGACAGTCTGCATCACTGTCTGGTATGGAGGGGCTACTGCACAGGACCGAAAGAAGCTGCAGAAGGTTGTAAATCTAGTCAGCTCCATCTTGGGCGCTGGCTTACAAAGTACTCAGGACATCTTTAGGGAGCGGTGTCTCAGAAAGGCAGCATCCATTATTAAGGACCTCCAGCACCCAGGGCATGCTCTTTTCTCACTGTTACCATCAGGTAGGAGATACAGGAACCTGAAGGCACTCACTCAGAGATTCAGGAACAGCTTCTTCCCGTCTGCCACCCGATCCCTAAATGGACATTGAAGTTTTGGACACTACCTCATTTATTTTAATATACAGTATTTCTGTTTTTGCACATTTTTTAAATCCATTCGATACGTGTAATTGATTTACTTGTTTATTTATTATTATGTTTTATTTTATTATGTATTATGCATTGCATTGAACTGCTGCTGCTAATTTAACAAATTTCACATCACATGCCAGTGATAATAAACCTGATTCTGATATTAGTAAAACATGATTTCCCCTTTCTTAACCCATGCTGCTTTCTGCTAATGTGCCTGTTCTTATCAGCTGATTTTCCAACTCATACTGGTCTTACTGGTATTCCCTGGAGTTCAGGAGAATGAGGCGGGATCTCATTGAAACATTCCAAATGTTAAAAGGCCTGAACAGATTAGATATGGCAAAGTTATTTCCCATGGTAGGGGAGCCTAGGACAAGAGGGCACGACTTCAGGATTGAAGGACATCCATTTAGAATAGAGGTGTGGAGATATTACTTTAGTCAGAGGGTGGTAAATCTGTGGAAATTGTTGCCATGAGTGGCTGTGAAGGCCAAGTAATTGGTTGCATTTAAGGAAGAGATAGATAGTTCTTGATTAGCCAGGGCATCAAAGGGTATGAGGAGAAAGCAGGGAAGTAGTGATGACTGGAAGAATTAGGTCAGCCCATGATTGAATGGCAGAGTAGAATCGATGGGCCAAATGGCCTACTTCTGCTCCTACATCTTATGGTCTTATACTATACTAGGACAATGTTAGCCCATTTCCAGTCCTTGGGGATTTCACCAGTCTTCACTGACTTTTGAAAAATACATATTAAGGGTTTGTACATATAATCACAGACCTCTTAAGTACCCTTGGATATATGTTGTCTGGTCCTGGAGATTTATTAACTTTCAGCCTTTCCAGCTGAAGAAGGACCTCACTTTCTAAGATCTCTAAGTCACTTAAAACAACTTTATTTTTCATTACGCTTACTGGCATATTGCTAACATCTTCACAAGTGAACATTTTAGCAAAATTTGAGTTAAGAGTATCTGCTTAGTCCTACTCTGCATAATTTAATGCCCCACTATTATTCCTAATACACCTAACTTCCTCCTTAACTTTTCTTTTCCTTCTGAGGTATTGAAAAAATCCTTTGTCAATTTTAGCATTATCAGCAATATGCTTCTCTACCTGCCTTTTGGCAATCTGAATTTCTCTCTTGACTATAGCTCTCATATTTTCATATGCCCTTTGGTAAACATCACTAATAGCTTTTCTGTATTCCTTACATAACAATCTTTTCTTCAATAAATTTTATGCATATTTTTATTCATCCATGTAGTTGATATATTGTTTTTATTGTTTCTCCTGACCTTGGGTATGAACATTTCCTGCACTGTGTGTATAACCTCTTTAAATTGACTCAATGTGAAGCATTTCCTTCCAATTTACCTTCTGAAGTCTTTGCAATGTCTGGACAAACTTTGTTTGAATCTTGAATCTTGGACTCATTAAAATTACCGGGGTTGAGTGTTATACAACTTTGGATGACAAAAAATTTGTATATGCTGGTAGGAGCATTATCCTCTCAGCACTGTGTATTTTGCTTATGTTTACCATACACTCACTGAGTGTATGTTCATGGCTTCTGCTACTGTGGCCATTCCACTTCCAGGTCCAACATGCTGTGCATTCAGAGATGCTCTTCTGACACCACTGTTGTGACACGTGCTTATTTGAGTTAATGTCGCCTTCCTGTCAGCTTGAACCAGTCTGGCCATTCTCCTCTCAACTCTCTCATTAACGATGCATCTTACCCACAGAACTACTGCACACCAGGTTTTCTTTGTTTTTTTGCACCATTCTCTATAAACTCTGGAGACTGTTATAGGTGGACCTAGTGAAGTGACCACTGTGTGTAATTTTTCTGATCTTATATTCTGTTCTTGAGAATTTAAACCTGTTTTATTACATTATGCGTCTGCCCTTTCACAACTGCAGAACTAACTCATCTTCCATCAGAATCCGAATTAGAATCAGAATCAGATGAAATCTGTTTTAATGCGGCAGCAGTACATTGCAATACACAGTGAAAAAAAAGACGATAAATTACAAGTATACATGCGTGTATATTTTATATATATTATATGGAAAAATTAAATAAGTAGTACAATAAGTGCTGAAATCACAACATCACTGATTAGTTCCAAATATTGAATGGTGATTTTCTTTATTATAACACTGCCTCATGCATTTCTGAAAACTAGCATTTCATCGTGGTCTTTCTCATCACTAATTTAGTGTTTTCTGTAAATTTGATACTGTACTTCAATCCCAATTTATAGTTACTTTGTCTTAAGTAAATCTGCAATTGCTTCAGGCAGTAAAGATGCTGGCCCCTCTCAAAGCCTATTTTAACATTGAATTGACCAGTCACTGGGAGTTTATTGTCTTACCACCTCCAGCATGTTGAAGATTTGGCCAGCAACAAGAGGATTTATTAACACTACATAAGCAGAAATTAGTGCCATGGACAGAGATTTAATTGACATGTTTGGGAACAAATATTATTCTGTATTTTTCAGGAACAATTAGGCATCTAAACTGTATCACTGAGACCCTTTCTGATTCGTCTAAGAGAGTGTTGGGAGATGGGAAACCGGTCGTGCTGCCATATTATACCCTGTCTCCAACCTTAGTCACTTTGCCTGAGTCTGTAGACAGGACAATACAGTATGTGTGTGATATCTTGAAGTGGTTGACGGAATGAAACTAGAGATCAAAAAGTACATTAAATATAGAACATAAAGTGGTAGAAAGTTACTGTTTCACTGATAGAAATGAACTAAGTTGGCTACCATGCTGGCATAGCAGTTAGTGTGATGCTACTACAGCTTCGGACAGCATTCAGAGTTCAATGCTGACATTATCCGTAAGGAGTCTGTACGTCCTCCCTGTGGAATATGTGGGTTTCCTCCAGGTGCTCTGGTTTCCTCCCACAGTCCAAAAAACATACAAGTTAGTAGGTTGATTGGTCATTGTAAATTGTCCTGTGATTAGGTTAGGGTTAATCGGGCCTGTTATGGGTTGCTAGGATGGTGTGGCTTGAAGGGATGGATGGGCCTATTCTGTTCTCTATCTTCAAATAAGTAAATGATTTGCCTTTCCTCAGTGATTTACATCACAGACATGCAGCCCAAAACAGCACAAATCTAACTTAGATTTCTAACGCTTCTTCATGGGTTCAGGGTGTCCAAATATGCTTTACGAACAATGGAACTCATTTGAAAAGCTGCTATAGTTATAACTTAGGAAACACTGCAAGTTAACTACGGTGTGCTGATGGCTAACATCTATTATTGTGAGTTTGGTTAAGGAATGAATATTGACACAAAACAGCAGGAAGAACTTCCCTTTCTTTGATAAAAATTGAATTACCTTGCTTATGATGGAGGTTGATAGGTTCTTGGTTAGTCAGGGCATCAAAGGTTACAGAGAGAAGGTAAGAGAATGGTGTTGAGAGGAATAATAAGATCAGCCATGATGGAATGGTGGAGCAGACTCAATTGGACAAATGGCCTAATTCTGCTCCAATGCCTTATGATCCTACTTGGAGTGAGTTATTGTGCTGAATTCACTGATTGATATTACATCGCACTAAACCTTTGGAGTACTACATTCTAGCTTCAAAATACACTGGGAAATACTCACATGAGGGCAGGGGGTGGGGGGATCTCATTGAAACTGATCGAATATTGAAAGGTCCAGGTGGAATGGATGTGAAGAGGATGTTTCCTATAGTGGGGGAGTTCTAGGACCAGAGGGCACAACCTCAGAATACAAGGACATCCCTTTAGAACAGAGATGAAAAGGAATTTTTTTTTTTTGCCGAGGGTGGTGAATCTGTGGAATTCATTGTCACAAATGGTTGTGCATACCAAATCATTGGGTATATTTAAAGCAGAAGTTGATAGGGCAAGAAGGTCGGAGAATGAGGCTGCGAGGGAAAATAAGTCAGCTATGATCATATGGCAGAGCAGATTGAATGGAGAAAATGGCCTAATTCCGTTCCTCTGTCTTATGGACTGAGGAATCCAACTTTTATTAATATATACCAATGTGCTAACATGGAAAACATTCCTCTCTTCCAAAGTTTTGGCTGAATTAAGGTTTAGCTGAAATTGGTATAAGCGGATGCCATGATCATACATACTAGCAGGGAGAAATGCCAGGACGAATCTAAAACATACACAATTATTCCATTCTGCCTCCTAGAAGGATGGGGGATGGTTTATTTTACAGGAGGTTTACCCACTCACTGTGTTATATGCAGTAAAAGCATTCCAATGAGAAGAGAACGATACTGAAAAGTGCACAAAGAGGTTACAAATAAGCACCAACACAGTCACATCCAGAATTCAAGAATTAGCAACAGGTGGCCATTCAAGTCCTCAAGCCCTTTTCTGCTGTTGATTAATTTTCTGCCATTGAAGCAATGACCTTCCTGGCTTTTCTGCCATTCAGGAAGATCATCACTTCTCAGCTAGCCCACCCAAATAATCTTTGGTTGTTTTACTGTCCAAATATTTATTTTTCACTCCCATGGATAGAGTGAATATCGAACATAAAACATAAAACATTACAGCACAGTACAGGCCCTTTGGCCCACGATATAGTGCCAAACTTTTAACCTACTCCAAGATCAATATAGCCTTCCCTTCATTTTCGACCCTCCATGTGCTTACTGTCAAGTTTCTTAAATGCCCCTAATGTATCTGCCTCTATCACTACCCCTGGCAGCAATGTTCCCTCTAACATAGAAACATAGAAACATAGAAAATAGGTGCAGGAGTAGGCCATTCGGCCCTTTGAGCCTGCACCGCCATTCAGTATGATCATGGCTGATTATCCAACTCAGAACCCTGTACCTGCCTTCTCTCCATACCCCCTGATCCCTTTAGTCACAAGGGCCATATCTAACTCCCTCTTAAATATAGCCAATGAACTGGCCTCAACTGTTTCCTGTGGCAGAGAATTCCACAGATTCACCACTCTCTGTGTGAAGAAGTTTTTCCTAATCTCGGTCCTAAAAGGCTTCCCCTTTATCCTCAAACTGTGACCCCTCGTTCTGGATTTCCCCAACATCGGGAACAATCTTCCTGCATCCAGCCTGTCCAATCCCTTTAGGATTTTATATGTTTCAATAAGATCCCCCCTCAATCTTCTAAATTCCAACGAGTATAAGCCTAGTCGATCCAGTCTTTCATCATTTGAAAGTCCTGCCATCCCAGGAATCAATCTGGCGAACCTTCTTTGTACTCCCTCTATGGCAAGGATGTCTTTCCTCAGATTAGGGGACCAATACTGCACACAATACTCCAGGTGTGGTCTCACCAAGGCTTTATACAACTGCAGTAGTACATCCCTGCTCCTGTACTCGAATCCTCTTGCTTTGAATGCCAGCATACCATTCGCCTTTTTCACCGCCTGCTGTACCTATACAGCACAGTCCTGATGATGCTGTGGTTTCAGTCTCTGAGGCTGATGTGCGAGCAGCCTTCAGGAAGGTGAACCCATGAAAGGCATCCAGCCCAGTCGGGGTACTGTACCTAACCTGTGCTAATCAAATGGTTGAATTTTTCACTAAGATCTTTAACTTCATGCTTTGCACACATCTTTGGCTACTAGTGCTCAAAGGAAATCGAACTGAGCACAAAAGGTTGTCACCCTCTACCTCGTTAGCATGTTAGGTATATTCCACAAGCATACATTTCCTTTTCTGGTTTCTGATACAGACGGTGTTGACAATGTCGAGTTTGCAATGACTTGTCTGCAGATTTTAGGACTGGCTTATGTATAATGTTTTTATCAGAGAAATTATTGATTCATTATGTCAAATTCCAAAGAAGCAAAGAGCATGAAATGCAAAAGAACCGCTAGATCATTTAAAGCAGACTGGCTTAATGAAACAGTAGAAACTGCTACACTGAAAGCTCATGAGGTCAGGAACGTGCAGCTACAGGAAATATTTATGTACAACACAGAAACTGATGTTACTTGCATGTATTCCCACAATACAAAAGATATTGGGGGATTTGCAAATGGGAAGAAGTGGAGTGATATTTGGAAATAACTTTTTAAAACAAGATATAGTAAGTAAATCACAACTGAATGGTGTGCAAAGGCTCTGGTGAGAAAATCGATCTATCAGAGGTTACAATGGAACATTGATAGGATGCAAAACTGGGCTGAGAAGTGGCAGATGGAGTTCAACCCAGATAAGTGCGAAGTGGTTCATTTTGGTAGGTCAAATATGTTGGTAGGATATAACATTAATGGTAAGACTCTTGGCAGTGTGGAGGATCAGAGGGATCTTGGGGTCCGAGTCCATAGGACACTCAAAGCTGCTACGCAAATTGACTCTGTGGTTAAGAAGGCATACGGTGCATTGGCCTTCATTGATCATGGGATTGAGTTTAAGAGCTGAGAGGTAATATTGCAGCTATATAGGACCCTGGTCAGAAGCCACTTGGAGTACTGTGCTCAATTCTGGTTGCCTGGGAAGGATGTGGAAACCATAGAAAGGGTGCAGAGGAAATTTACAAGGGTGTTGCCTGGATTGGGGAGCATGCCTTATGAGAACAGGTTGAGTGAACTCGGCCTTTTCTCCTTAGAGCGATGGAGGATGTGAGGTGATCTGACAGAGGTGTACAAGATAATGAGAGGCATTGATCGTGTGGATAGTCAGAGGCTTTCCCCCAGGGCTGAAATGGCTAGCATGAGAGGGCATAGTTTTAAGGTGCTTGGAAGCAGGTACAGAGGAGATGTCAAGGATAAGTTTTTTTATGCAGAGAGTGGTGAGTGCGTGGAATGGGCTGCCGGCGGCGATGGTGGAGGCAGATACGATAGGGTCTTTTAAGAGACTCCTGGATGGCTACATGGAGCTTAGAAAAATAGAGGGCTACGGGTAAAGCCTATGTAGTTCTAAGGTAGGGACATGTTCGGCACAGCTTTGTGGGCCGAAGGGCCTGTATTGTGTTGTATGTTTTCTATGTTCTATATTCTATCATTACGTGCTACAGCCTGCTACGTATGTTTTGTGAGAGTACACATGAACGAGAGCAAAAACAATCAAACCCAGAAGAGGTCAAAGTTCTTATTGACAGTGTTTTGCTAGCTGTTAAAATGAATGCCTCTAAATATAAAATTCTTGTCACTGGGTGAAAAGTTGCACAGTACAAGATTTTTATGCATATTGGTCATTACAAATGAGAGTGAACATTGCCTGGCAGGACATTCCATGCAGCCACCACTCTCTGTGTAACGAACTTACCCCTGATATCAACGCCTCCCCTCACTCCACCTATACTTTTCCCCAATGACTTTAAAATTATTCTCACATGTATTGGCCATTTCTGCTCTGGGGAAAAGCCTTTGGCTGTCCACTCGATCTATGATACTCTGAGGCTGAGAATTCCAAACATCTTAACTTTGCCTTTTAAGCATGATTGTAGAGATTTTTATTCTATGCCAGTGCTCTTTTTTTTTAACCATAACCTGTGAGACACCTGAGACCAAGCTTCCTTATGTGTACACTCATCAGAGGTAATCATCTGACTTTTCCAACTACTAGTTTCCATAGTGCAAGGTTTGCAGAGATCCTGTTCTGACATGTCAGTCACTCGCCTCCTCTTTGTCCATGATGTAGCCACTCTCACTGTGGAAGAGTAACATCTCATATTCCATCAACAGTAGGTAGCCTCCAACCTGATAACATGAACATCGATTTCTCCATCTGGAAACTTTTTCCCCATCACTTTCTTCTTCTGTTCCCTATTCTGGCCTCATATTTCCTCTTCTCACCTGACTACCACCTCCCCCTGGAACCCCTCCTTCTTCCCTTTCTCCCATCATCCATTCTCCTTTCCTATCAGATTCCTTCTTCTCCAGTTCTTAACCCTTCCCATCCATTTGGCTTCACCTATCACCTTCTAGCTTGTACTTCTTTCCCTCCCACCACCTTCTATTCTGGCACCTTCTCTATTCCTTTCCAATCCCGATGAAGGGTCTCAGCCCAAAACATTAACTGTTTATTCATTTGCATAGATCCTGCCTGACTTGCTGAGTTCCTCCAACATTTTGTGTGTTACTCAAGATTTGCAGAGTTTGTAAATTGCCAATCAACTGTACACTCATCTGTGATATTCCTGTTTGGCTCTTTATAACTTTACTTCAGTGTTAACCCACACATAGCAGGAGAAATTTGAATTCTGAATGCATTGGATTGATTTAGCCAATTGATACAAACAACTAGAAAGTGTATCAGGTTTTCACTTGTTTAATATTTAATATTTATGGTTTCTTGTTCATACACATTACAGATCAACTCAACTTCAATAGTTACAGAACACTCAAGTCTCAAACAAGCGGACTGAACTGAAACTCTTGAACTCGGAGGTAATAAAATACATTCTCTTAGAATATCATAAACATCAGAGATTCTGCAGATGCCAGAAACCGAGTGCAAAATACACAAAATGCTGGAGGAACTCAGCAGGTCAGGCAGCATCTATGGAAATGTGCTGAGATCCTTCATCATTATCCAGAATGTCAACTGTTCATTCATTTCCACAGGTACTGCCTGACCTGCGGAGTTCCTCCAGCATTTTGTGTGTGCTGCTCTTAGGTGTTTCTTTCTCCACTGAATTTAACAAATTATCACCCTTTGATTAATCAATATTACCTGAAATACTCAAGGAAGTTACTAAACTCCTCTTCATTTAGCGTATTGTCACAAATTAAGCATAAAACATAGGAGCAGAATTAGGCTATTTGGCCCATCACAAACTGCTCTTTCCAATTCAAATCCTTCTCCAACCCCCGTAGCCTACAGTTGTTCGTTGTACACAAATCTTTTTGGAGGAATTGGAGTTCAGGCTACTCTCACTACTGAACCTCATATTCTTTCACAACATAGAAATCTGCCCAATCTGCCCATTGGGTTTACACTGGCTCTTCAGCAATATCATCATTTCTTTTCTCCTATTTCTTCTTACACAATTGTCAACTCCCTCTGATTCTCCTGCCATCCAGTTACAACTATATGGTAATTAATCACCCCCCCATCACATCTTGGGATGTGGGAGGAAGGGGGGTAGTTATGGTAGCGTATTGGCTAGTGCGATGCTATTAATGCTTGGGGTGTTGGAGTTCGGAAGTTCAATTCCAGTGTCCTCTGTAAGCCAATTTGTACTTTCCCTCCTGTGTGTGTGTAGGGAGGGGGTTTCCTTTGGGTGTCTCATTTTCTTTCCACAGTCCAAAGATGTACCAGTCAGTAGATTAATTGGTCATTGTAAAATGCCCTGTGATTGGGCTCGGGTTAAATAGGTGGTGAGCCTATTCTGTGCTGTATCTCTAAATAAATTAAAAATTTATATAACCATGCTGGAGCACCAAAAGAAACCCAAATGTTCACAAGAGAAAAAGTAGTCTGGATCAAACCCAAATCACCCGAGCTCTGTGGCTGCTGTACAATCATGCCACCTTAAGAAGCATCAGAAGATTCTAAATCTCACTCCAGAGGCTTGAGCACAAAGAATGTGGGCTGTCTCTCCAGTGCAGTATTGTGTGAGTGCTGATCTGTTTTGGATGAGATGCTAAAGCTAAGCCTCACCTGCTCTCCTAGGTTGATGTAAAAGATGCCATTGCAGACTTTTGGAAAGAGGTGGGGGCATTATCCCAGAGTCCTGGCTAGTATTTATACTTTGAGTAAACTGTGAAACAAAGTTTCTGGTCATTTTCACATTATTTTTTGTGGAAACATGCTCTGTGCTGCTGGCTGCTGTATTTCCAAGATTTGAACAGTGACTACACCTCACAAATACTTATTAGCACTAAAATAATGTAGATGGCTTCGTATAAATGCAAAGGAGTCAGGATTGAAGTAAAACTTGGACAGTTTCGGTCTCCGGAGCAGATGGAGTCATATAGAATGGAAATGGGCCCTTCAGCCCATCTGATCCACGCTGACCAACCTGCCTATCCACACTAGTTTCACTAGCTTAAAGGTGATTTCAGGAGCGAGAAGATTTGTCTCTGTGGTAGAACATTTGTATTAGTAACCAATCAGAAAAGCTTTGAGGAGCTAGGGAGTGGGGGGCTGGTAATCATTTTCCAATCAGAGGAATGTTAAGGAGTTAGAGAACAGGGGTCTGGTAAATTTGAGGGTGTCCATTGACAGGAGGGACTATATCCCTCAATCAGAAACAGAATGTCCATGGAACTATAACCTTAGGAAGTAAATTAAAAAGAGGGTGAGAAGTTAGTTGACAATGTAGTTCCAATGGTCAAATACAGTCCTGGAAATTGACCTCGGGCACCCAACGGCAAAAGATGGAGGCAGTAGGCACTGAATGATTGAACACTTGAATGGATGAAGAAGCTCCCTACAGGACTGTAGCTGAGATACTCCACATTAGAAGTGGAGGAATGAATAAAATATATTTATTCAGCACCCTCCTCATTCTCAGTAGATTTGCAACAGATAATATGCTTTTGAGTTTGAATCTAGAAACCCTGCTGGTTACACATTGCACTTGGCAAAACTCCACATCAGTAATGAGATAACAGATAATCTTTTACATTATTTGTGAACTTGGCTGAAGAATAAATACTGGCAATCGGTACTCTGCTTTGAAAATAGTGCCAGTACTGACCTTTTTTTACGTCAGCTATGACCTTGGTCAGGCAGCTCCTCTGAAAGATGGTACTTCTAATATTACAGGGCTCCCTCAACAACGCACAATCAGCCCAGTATCGGAATTGGGAGATTCGGACCCTCAGGTTTCTAGCTCAGACGTAAAAAGTGAACCTGAATATGCTGGGGAATCAATGCCGAGGAAAATATCGATAAGCAAGAAAAGCAAATAATTAAAGATGGACAGGGTGAAGCCAAGTGATACCATCATAGTTCAGAGACTGGAAACAGCAGGGAGTGGCAGGCATACTTTGGAGAACAGGTTGAAGATTTGACACACAAGTGCATCAGAAACAGAGTACTGAAGGGTTTTGACTATTCACTTGCAAAAGCTGAACGAGGCCCAAACTCATATGAGCAGGTTAAGTGGTGCATGTCAACTTAGGTGCTATGACATATCTTAGTACCCCTCCAATATACCCAGTGATACACAGCTTACATGAGTCACTACACAATAGGCAGATCTTGCACTAGGACTTACACTGTAATGCAGAGGATTAGGTACAGGACACAAATATCTTGTGTAACTCAGCAGTCAGACAGAATGTTTTGCTCACACACTCTGAACAGATCTGCATATAAGGCTTTTCCACAGCCAAGCGAAACATTAAATATTAAAAATTTTTAATTCCTTTTATTTTCTATTAAACTAAAATTTAATTATACATTTATTAAAATATAAATACTGTGTGAGGGAATCTGAGTAGCTTCATTTCTAAACATGATAGCGCAATCTAATAAAATAAATCAGTTGTATTTTATAGCAAACCCAAAAATGAGATGCAAATTTTATTTAAAAAAAGTTGTAATTGTTTTCACCAAATAAACCATTCTCCCCAAAATTATTACTTTTGCTCTGAGATATTAATAAACCAAGATACAAGATTGGCAGGGTCCATGAAGCACATTCGCAGTATTATAGGGCATGGTTAATTTCAGGCAAAAGGACATTATATTTAATTAATTTAAAAAACATTGAATTAAATCATTAAAGTCATTAGTAGATGACTTCTTCCCACTCCATTCACTTGAAATGTTTAGAGTTTCATAAAAAAAACATTGTTATTCACATAATTTTTTTCTTTGTTGAGTTCATCCTGCAAACAGATGTTATCCCATCTCTGAGAAGCTGTCTGGGATACTCTGTGTTGATGATGGTCTGGCCATTCCTGATGAAGTAGGTGGCCTGTCTGATGGACTTTATGGTTTGACCATCTTCCCACTGGCCTGGGCTGCTTTCCTGATGAGTTGGCTCACCCAGGAGAAGGAAGACAGTTGCAGCTTCCAGCAGTATGTTCCCTTCACAATCCTTCCCAGAGGCTTGTCTTCCCAGTGCTTGACTGACCATAGCAATCAGCCCCACACAAGTGAAGGAACATAGCTGCAGGGTTTCCAGTAGTCCATTGCCTTCACAATGACAACAGGAAAATCACCCAGGTGCTTCCTCCTCCTTGTGTAACATCAGACAATTAGATATAGCCTTTATCTGTTTTTCCTCATGCTAGCATCTGTTCTGTGGTGCATACTGTGCAAGGGATATCACTTTCAGGATCGATGTTGAAGTAAGGTCAGTGGTGGGAATGTCATGGATCAAAATACTTGCATTTTCAGTCTGGGACATGGTGCAAACAACCCATCTTGCGTTGTTCAAATGACTCACATTATAGTAGCAGTCACCAAGGATTAATGTGTGCAGTCTCCCACACAAGAGCACAGCATAGAATCAACCTTCACAGGGACAAATTATTTGAAGATTTTACAAATTAGGCAAAAGCAGCAAACTCTAAGTCATGTCTCTGATGATAAGCAACTCTCTTTTGCCATTAAAATGGCAAGCAGAAAATAATCACTTGTTTCACAAACTTTACCATTGAACTAGTGCTTTGCGAAAATATTGTGACCAAATGTTGCTCAATCTGTGTGCTGAAGGCATAGTGGTGGCTCTGGGATTTAAAACAGAGCATTTTTCCAATCAAAGACGAGTCAGTACAAAACCGTGCATGAATCAAAAGTGTTCTACTGGTCTAGAAATTGACTGAAAAATACTTACACTTGTGCTATATCAGGGTACAGATCAACAGATGAGCTCCAACTATAGGACTGTTCTTTATTCAGGAGTATAAATGAATCAGAGACAGGGAGGCTAAACAGTAGCACTCGTGCTTACTGTTACAACGTTAATTCTCCACGCAGGAGATCTCTGGACAGTGGAATCCTGGTTGGCTTTATACCCCTTCCTACCCTACACATCTGATTCCCTTCCTGGTTGAGACCAGTTCCCTAGCTCCAGACTGGGGAACTGCCTACAGCATGATTGGCTCAATAAAATAGCATATAATGCATTAGGCCTTCTGAAACAACAGAGGATATTTTTAAAAATCTAAGAAATATTAATTGTTCAGGCAACATAATGCAGCATAACAACTGCTATCTACAGCAGAACTATGAAAAGTGCACACAACACTTAGGAGCATGAAGGTAGTTACAGTGTATGGCAGTTGAATTTTTTTTGTTTGTAATCTTCTAAACCACCTTTAAGAATACGGCTATATAGTGATCAACTGCGTCAAAGGAGCACAATATAAAATACAAGAGCCCTCCCCACCCAATCAGATAAACCTAAGATCCTCAGTTTGAAACCCAGATGAACACATGTGCCCCTGTACAATACACAAGCTTTAACACTGAGAATGCCACCTCTGTCCCGGCTCCATGCAAAATAACTTAGAAGCAGCGCACCAGTGTGGTTTTATAAAATTTCATGTGATGTGTTTGCATCAATTACTTTCTATACTGTAAAACGGTATAAAAATTTGTTGCTGCGCATTTTACACACACACACACATATTGTATGTATGTATGTGTATAAATATATATACACACATACACACACACACACACACACAGACACACAGTGTTTGTACATGTCTCACTATAACAGGTTCTATGTGCACTGGGTTTATCAGCCATGTTCTATAGCAATGGTCTTGCTCATTGAGGGTGAGGGGGGCACTTGGCTTTCACTGGGTGAGGCACACTCCATCATCTAGTGGTGTCCGTTTATGTTCTCGGTGCCTGTGGACCAGTTGATGATGATGAAGCTCAGACTCATGATCATGAACAGGAAGCCCAGGCCTGCGAAACAAGCAGCCTACCAAAGAAAAAGAGACAGCGTAACAAAATGTGATTAACATTGTGAAATTCTGACATGGGAAAGAGGTGCTTCAGTAAATGAGTAAGGGGTTGGGTAGCTGGATCTCAGGAAAAGGCATCGCAATATAGACCATAACACCATAAGACATAGGAGCTGAACCATCGCCCGCTTTGCCATTCCACCATTGCTCAGTTATTATCCCTCTCAACCCTATTTTCCTGTCTTCTTCTTGTATCTCTGATACCCTGACTAATCCAGAATATACCAGCATTCGCTTTAAATATACTCAATGACCTGTTCTCCACAGCCGTCTGTGGTGATGAGTTCCACAGATTCATCAGCCTCTGGCTAACTAAATTACTCTTCACCTCTGTTCTAAATGGACATCCCTCTGTTGAGAACATGCCTCTGGTCCTAGATTTCTCCACCACTGTCCCCATATCAAGGCCTTCCAATATCTGATAGGTTTCAAGAAGATCTCCTCCTTGCTTACCACTGACTCAACCTGCAAGTTGACCTTTAGAGAATCCTGCAAAAGGACTCCCTTTACACCTCTTATTTTTGAATTTTCTCTCCAGTTAGAAAATAGTCTATATTTCTTTTTCTTCTACCAAAGTGTATGACTATACACATACCACTACATTGACACCAATCAAATCCAGCTGACCATGTGGGCCAAATGAAAACAGATGGTAAAATAGTACAGCACAGAAACAGCCCCTTCAGTTACAATGTTGTGCCGAACCAATTAAATTAGTAATCAAATGGCCGATTAAACTAATGCCTTTGCATACACAATATCCATGTCCTTCCATTTTCCTCACATTCTTGTGCCAATCTAAACATCTCTTAAAAGTCCCTAATGAATCTGCCTCCACCACCACCCAGCAGCTCATTCCAGGAACCCACCAATCTCTACGTAAAAACCTGCCCCTCACATCTTAGAAATGGCCAGGTTTTGTCCTATATTTATAGGTGAGCATATGACTTCGAACAAGAATGCAAGAACGATACGAGGGGTGGTTGATAACCCCAAACTCCAGAAAGCTCCAAGGTGTAATAATGTCTCTCTAACATCTATGTTATTATGGCGCACAGTGAGATGAAAGTATATATCAGATTGGAAAAATCTGTCAAAGTGTAAGCGAAGCTATGTAGTTATTACCTTTCAGCCATCAGGCTCCTGAACCAGCGTAGATAACTTTGCTCACCACAACACTGACTGATCACTGAAAATAACCAAACGACTCACTTTCAAGGACTCTAGAACTTACGTTCTCGCAACACACATCAAAGTTGCTGGTGAACGCAGCAGGCCAGGCAGCATCTTCGTCAGGACTCGGCCTGAAACGTCGACTGCACCTCTTCCTAGAGATGCTGCCTGGCCTGCTGCGTTCACCAGCAACTTTGATGTGTGTTGCTTGAATTTCCAGCATCTGCAGAATTCCTGTTGTTTGCGTTTTTAAACTTGTGTTCTCAGTTTGTTTGTTTGCTAGTTAGTTAGTTAGCTTTTTACTTATTTATTTATTTGTATTTGCACAGTCTGCCTTCTTTTATACATTGGTTCTCATTTTTGTGTGCAGTTTTTCATGATTCTATTGTGTTTCTTTGTTCTACTGTGAATGCCTTCAAGAAAATGAATCTCAGGGTAGTAGATGGTGGCATATATGTACTTTGAAACTTTGAAATGCTCTAGTTCATACTGATTCTCACTCTGTCTCAATCAGTATATGGAAAACAACAAAGGTTTACTTCCTTCTCAGGCGATAATTGACATGCCCTGTCATTGCAACATGCATGGTACCATAACTGCAATTTGGCTTGGAGTTTAGTTATAAATAAATCTCTCTCTGCTTAAATCCAATGTCTTTAAACTGGCTCCATCATGCCTAGCTTAATGTATTTCCTTCTGATGCTGCTATTTGCCACAGACTCTGTGTATGTGTGCACTCCTTGAAGGGCACAACAAGGCATGTTTGACTCACGGACATTACATATTCCAGTTAAAGGTGGGGAGATGATCTACGTTTCTGGTACTGAATTGCAACTTTGTGCCTCTGTGTTCTGTACACACACAGTATTGAGCATAAGGCAGTAGTGTGTTCCAGCCTGAGACTATAAAGCAGGTCTATATTCCCATGTCTGGACCGCGTGTGTATTATTTACCTACGTAACAGAGGCTGCAGTTCAATCTCAACCCTGGGTACAAGGCACTCTAGCTCATCCTGTGCACATTTGAATCATGATTAAGATGAAAATTATGGACTAGAAGGCTCGTTCCTTAAATAGAGCAGGATGTGGACTTCTTTCTGTGCGTATTTCACTATAATATGGGGAGCCCATAATGAAAAATGGCAAGAAACATACCCCTTAACATTAGCTCCCCCCCCACCCCCCCCTTCCCCCCCCCCCGGCTGTTGAAGTAAATAATGGATTACTGTGACACCCTTTTCTGTTCCTGACAGAGGTAGGCAGGCAACTTCTGAGTGCTGGTATTACTCCTGTAAAGTCACTGTCTATTGTTAATAAGCTCCAACCCAGGAAAGGGGTTGAGGAATGATGGTGGTGTAATTCTTACTCCAACTGACCTGCAGTGCTAAATCTGCACTGTTGGAAAATTCCACTCTAAGTTCACAATATTAACTGTGTTTCTGCTATAACAGTGTTGCCTTTGAAACCTCTGCCAGTGTCCTTAGTACTTTATTAGTTTAAGAAGTCCTGTTAAACTGGCAATGGAAGTGAACGTAGAACACAGAACAGCACAGCACAATAACAGGTTCTCTGGTCCTCAATGCCTGTGCTGTGTATATCAAATTATACTAATTCCTTCATTTTGGGCATAATCTATATCGTTCCATTCCCTGTATATTAAAGCTTCATTATTTATTATTTTTTTACTTAGGGATAGAGCATGGAATTAGATCCTTCAGGCCCTTTGTGCTGCGCCTCCCAGCAAGCCCTAATTTAACCCAGCCTAATCACACGACAATTTATAATGACCAATTAACCTACTAACCGATATGTCTTTGGACAGTGAGAGGAAACTGGAGGAACTGGAGACACCTTACGGAGAGGACGTATAGACTCTTTGCAGACGATATCAGAATTGAACTCCAAACACCAATGCCCTCCCTTCCTGAACTGAAATAGCATCAGGCTAACTGCTAGGCAACCATGAGCCTCAACGTTATTGAACACCTCTATCATACCTGCTTCCACTACCATGCCTGACAGCATATTTCAGGCAGCTCTATGCAAAAAAAATCGCCCTGTACATCTCCATTAAAATTTCCCCCTTTTACTTCAAAAATAAATCTGATATTTCTGTCTTGGGAATGATTTTGTTCATCGACCCTATCCATGCCTCTCATAATTTTATTAACTTTGATCAGGTCTCTCCACAGCCTCTGATGCTCCAGAGAGAACATTCCAAGTTTATCCAATGCTCCTTTGTAACTAAGACTCTCTAATCCAAGTA
Organism: Mobula birostris; assembly: GCF_030028105.1. NCBI lineage: Eukaryota > Metazoa > Chordata > Chondrichthyes > Myliobatiformes > Myliobatidae > Mobula > Mobula birostris. Next base: position 72,755,369 of record NC_092385.1, on the reverse strand, counting down.
GCATCCTGGTAAACCTTTACTGGACTGTCTTCAGAGCTTCCACCTCCTTCTTGCAACGGGGCAAACAGAACCACTCACCATACGCCAAGATCAGTCTAGCCAAAGTTTTACATAACTGAATCACAACTTCTTGTCTATGATACCCCATGACCCAAGCAATGAAAGCAGGCATGGCATGTACCTCTTTACCACTCTATCTACTTGTGTTGCTACTTTCCGGGAGGTATGAACTTCGACCTCAAGATACCCCTGTACATTAGCTCTGGCATATTCACGTAAACTTTGAGACACCAACCAGGATTTTTGGAAGTGTCAACATGGGCTCCTCTTCCTTTGGCATTATCCGTATGTAGAACACAGCTGGGAAGATGAAAATTAAGCACGGGGCAGACGTAGCACCTGATGAAAGAGAAACCAATGACCATTAGTCCACAACTTGGTCTTTAGATTCATGTGAGCTGAAGATATGTATAAATGGCCCTTTCCTCACACAATATTTACTTGATCATAGATTTTTATTTATTTATTTATCTATTTATTTAGTGATTCAGTGTGGAACAGGCCCTTCCAGGAGCTGCACCACCTAGCAATCCCCAACATAACCCTCGACTAATCACAGGACAATTTACAATGATCAACTAACCTACTAACCAGTATGTCTTTGTACTGTGGTAGGAAACTGGAAGACCCAGAATAAATCCACGCATTCCATGGGGAGGACATACAGATGACGTCAGAGTTGAACTCTGACACCCGCGCTGCAATGGAGTGGCACTAGCTGCCACACTACCGAGGTGTCTGTGTGTTTTGTTTCAACACACAGGTTTAATAAACAAATGCCAACTGTAAGGTATGAGAAACCTGCACAAGGACTTCGGCGGAGATGGGAAGAGGCTTCCTGCGACCGTTGAGTCTCATAGTAACGGAGTAAGTTACAGTTTTTTGGTATTTTGTACAAACAGTAGCATTAGAGGTATGCATTTAGCATTAGTGTTGTGCTTGGAGTGCCAGATGTGGGGACCCTGGGAGACTCCCAGCCTCCCCAAGGATTACATCTGCACCAGGCGCACTGAGATGAGGCTTCTGAAGGACCGTGTTAAGGAGCTTGAGATGGAAATTGATGACCTTCGGCTAATTAGGGAAAGTGAGGAGGTGATGAATACTACCTATAGAGAAGTAGTGGATAGCACCCCTGTGACAGTCCCCCTCAGAAATCGATATATCGTTTTGGATTCTGTTGAAGAGGCAGGCCTGACAGAGGAGGACCACAGTGAATGAGACTCTAGCATTCTGCCCAGTGCCGAAATCAAGAGAGCAAGAAGAAATGCGGTAATTATAGGGGATTCTATCGTAAGGGGGACGGACAAGAGATTCTGCGAGCCGGACAAGGATACCCGGATGGTGTGTTGCCTCCCTGGTGCCCAGGTACGGGATGTCTCAGATCGAGTCCAGAGTATTCTGAGGAGAGAGGGCGAGCAGCCGGAAGTCTTGGTACATGTTGGTACCAATGACATAGACAGGAAAATAGAGGAGGTCCTGAAGAAAGATTACTGGGAGCTAGGAAGAAAATTGAAAAGCCGGACTTCCAGAGTAATAATATCAGGATTGCTGCCTGACCTGCGTGCTAATGATGGTAAGAATAGCAGAATTAAGCAGATGAATGTGTGGCTAAGTAACTAGTGCAGGGGGCAGGGCTTCAAATTCTTGAATCATTGGGATCTATTTTGGGGAAAGTATGACTTATACAAAAAAGATGGATTACACCTGAACTCAAAAGGTACTAATATCCTGGCGGGATTGTTTAATATAGCTGTTAGGGAGGGTTTAAACTAAGTTGGCAAGGGGAAGGAAACCAAGGTGTTAGGGTCAAGGAAGAGGAAAATAGAAATGTCAAAAATACTGTGCAGCAAAGATGGCAAGAAGGACAGGCTGGTGAATATACAGGATAATTTGCTGCAAAATAGAAATATAGCAAAATCGACAACAGATACTGATCTAAGTGGACTGTACTTAAATGCACGCAGCATTAGAAATAAAGTGGATGACCTTGCTGCACAGCTGCAGGTTAAAAGGTATGACATTGTGGCCATCACCGAGTCATGGCTAAATGATGGATGTGATTGGGAGCTGAATATCCAAGGACACACAATGTATAGGAAAGATAGGAAGGTAGGTAAAGAGGGTGGCGTGGCCCTGATTGTAAGTAACGATATCAAATCAATAGAAAGAAGGGACATAGGATCAGAAGAGGTAGAATCCTTATGGGTAGAATTAAGAAATGGCAAGGGTAAAAAGACACTAATAGCAGTTATATACAGGCCTCCAGACAGCAGCCGGGATGTGGACTACAAGTTGCAGCTGGAAATAGAAAAAGCGTGTCAGAAGGAAAATGTCAAGATAATTATGGAGGATTTTAACATGAAAGTGGATTGGGAAAGTCAGGAAGGTAATGGATCTCAGGAGAGGGAGTTTGTAGAATGCCTACAAGATGGCTTTTTGGAGCAAATTGTCCAGAAGTCCACCAGGGGACTGGCTGTTTTGGATTGGGTTCTGTGTAACGAACCTGAGGCGATTAGGGAGCTGGAGGTAAAGGAACCCCTTGGAAGTAGTGATCATAATATGATTGAGTTCAGTTTCAAATTTGAAAAGGAGAAGCTGGTATCAGGTGTATCGATATTTCAGTGGAACAGGGGAAATTACAGTGGTATGAGAGAGGAACTGGCCCAAGTCAATTGGAAAAGTAAACTAAATGGAGGGACGGCAGAGCAGAATTGGATGAAATTCCTACAAGAAATAAGGAAAATGCAGGAAAAATATATTCCAAGAAAAAAGAAAATCATGAATGGAAAAATGGCACAAATGTGGCTAACGAGAGAGGTTAAGGCAAAAATAAAAGCAAAAGAAACAGCGTACAAGGAAGCAAAAATTAGGGGGAAAAATGAGGACTGGAAGACTTTTAAAAACTTACAGAAGGAGACTAAGAAAGTCATTAGGACAGAAAAGATGAATTATGAAAGGAAGTTGGCGACTAACATAAAAAAGGATACTAAGAGTTTTTTTAAATATATGAAGAGTAAAAGAGTGACAAGGGTAGATACGGGACCGATTGAAAATGATGCTGGAGAAATTATAATGGATAACAAAGAGATGGCGGAGGAACTGAATGAGTATTTTGCATCAGTCTTCACAGTGGAAGACATGAGCAATATACCTGATAGCCAGAGGTATCAGGGAATAGAATTAGGTACAGTCAAGATTACTAGAGAGAAAGTGCTTGGGAAGCTAAGTGGACTAAGAATAGATAAGTCTCCCGGTCCGGATGAGGTGCACCCAAGGGTTCTGAAGGAAGTGGCTTTGGAGATTGTGGAAGCATTGGAAATTATCTTCCAGGAATCAATAGACTCTGGCATGGTTCCGGAGGACTGGAAGGTCGCAATTGTAGTTCCGCTATTTAAGAAAGGAAGGAGGCAGCAAAAAGAAAATTACAGACCTATTAGTCTGACATCGGTGGTTGGAAAGATTATTGGAGTCAATCCTCAAGGACAAGGTTATGAAATACCTCGAGGTGCATGACAAGATAGGCCGAAGCCAGCATGGTTTCATGAAGGGAAGATCCTGCCTTACCAACCTATTGGAATTTTTTGAGGTAATCTCGAATAAGATTGACAAGGAAGAGGCTGTGGATGTTGTGGATGTTGAGGCCTTCGATATGGTGCCGCATATGAGGCTGCTTAATAAGATGAGAGCCCATGGAATTATAGGAAAGATATTGAAATGGGTGGAGCATTGGCTGATAGGCAGAAAGCAAAGGGTGGGAATAAAGGGATCCTATTCTGATTGGTTGCTGGTTACTAGTGGTGTTCCGCAGGGGTTGGGGCCGCTTCTTTTTACGATGTATATCGATGATTTGGATTATGGATTAAATGGTTTTGTGGCTGAGTTTGCGGATGACACCAAGATAGGTGGAGGAGCAGGAAGTGTTGAAGAAACGGAAAGGTTGCAGAGAGACTTAGTCAGTTTAGGAGAGTGGGCAAAGAAATGGCAGATGAGATACAACGTTGACAAATGTACAGTCGTACATTTCGGAAGAAGAAATAATTGGGCAGATTATTACTTAGATGGGGAGAAAATTCAAAAATCGCAAGTGCAAGTGGACTTGGGGTTCCACGTGCAGGATACCCCAAAGGTTAACCACCAAGTTGGATCGGCAGTAAGGAAAGCGAATGCTATGTTGGCATTCATTTCAAGAGGAATAGTGTATAAGAGTAAGGAGGTATGGATGAGGCTCTATGGGGCATTAGGGAGACCTCATTTGGAATACTGTGTACAGTTTTGGGCTCCCTATCTTAGAAAGGAGGTACTGATGTTGGAGAGAGTTCAGCAAAGATTTACAAGGATGATTCCTGGAATGCAGGGGCTAACATATGAGGAGCGTTTGTCGGCTCTTGGATTGTATTCATTAGAGTATAGAAGAATGAGAGGGGATCTCATAGAAACGTTTCGAATGTTGAAAGGGTTGGACAGAGTAGATGTGGAAAGGTTGTTTCCCTCGGTGGGTGAGTCCAGGACAAGAGGCCATAGTCTTAGAATTAGAGGGTACCCAGTTAAAACAGAGATGAGGAGAAATTTTTTTAGCCAGAGGGTTGTGGATTTGTGGAATTTGTTGCCACATACAGATGTGGAGGCCGGATCGTTGAGGGTGTTTAAGGAGGAGATTGACAGGTACCTAATTAGTCAAGGTATCAAGGGATATGGGGAAGAAGCCGGAAATTGGAACTAGATGGGTGAATAGTTTAGCTCATGGGGGAGCTGCGGAGCAGACTCGATGGGCCGGATGGCCTACTTCTGCTCCTTTGTCTTGTGATCTTGTGAGATGTAGTTCTTGCCTAGGCTGCTCAGTGAAGAAGTGCCAGAGAGGTCTGGGCTCCTGTCAACACTTCAAGGAAGGGTACTGGAGCAGGGTGCCTCCCACCATGACTCTGATCAGTCACAGCTATACTGCTCATATACACTCTGTGGCCACTTTATTAGGTACACTTGCGCATTACTGCACAATATCTAATCAGCCAATCATGAGGCAGCAACTCAATGCATAAAATGCATGCAGACACGGTCAAGAGGTTCAGTTGTTGTTCAGACCAAACATCAGAATGAGGAAGAAACATGATCTAAGCGACTTTGAACATGTAATGATCATTGGTGCCAGATGGGGTGCTTTGAGTACCTCAGAAACTGCTAATCTCCTGGGATTTTCATGCAGAGTTTACAGAGAATGGCACAAAAAGATCATCAGGTGAGTGACAATTCTGTGGGTGAAAATTACTTGTTAATGAGAGAAGTCAGAAGGAAATGTCCAGAATGGTTCAAAGGAAAGGAAGGCGATGGTAAATCAAATAACCATGCGTGACAACAGTGGTGTGGAGCACATCTCTAAATGCACAACACATTGAACCTTGACTTGGATGAGCTATAGCAGCAGGAGACCACGCACATACTCTCAATGGTCACTTTATTAGGTACAAAAGGTGCTTAATAAAGTGACCACTGAGTGCTTATAAGTTATATATTCAGAGGTAAGTTGACTTCCCCGCATCCTGTCCAAGCAAAAGTATTATTACTTTGTACTAACCGCGACGCTGCATAGTTCGGGACGTTGAAGTTGGGGGTTCAACTCCATTGTCCTCTGTAAGCAGTCTGTACGTCCTCCACGTGGGTTTTCTCCAGAGCTCTTGTTTCCTCTCACAGTTCAAAGGTGTACCAGTAAGTTATTTGGTCATTGTAAATTGTCCCACGGTTAGGATAGGGTTAAATCGGGTGTTGCTGGGTGGCACAGCTCAGAGGGCCAGGAGGGGCTCTTCCGTGCTGTATGTCAGTAAATAAATAAATAAACAATCATTTACCTCTGGCAACACATTGGAATTCCAACCCAACCGAACCATTCCCTCAAGATGTATTCACTGGCTTAAAGCATGTGCCCAGTGTCTCCGCACAGCTGGGGAAATCAGGAAGATGGTGGGCAGATTTCCTGGTGTGTAGCTCTCCCAGCTGATATCAGCCTCAGTCCACACTTATCACAAGTAGACCTCAGGCAGGAGGAAATGCATGCCAGACACCCAGGATGATCCAAGTAAGTAATTTTCCATGCAGTATTTTTCATTCTGCTTGCACAATACATCTAGTGATTACCATCCTGCAGCATCAGGATGGAAACGACAGTCCACAGACTATAAGACCATAAGACATAGAAGCAGAATTAAGTCATATGGCCCATCGAGTCTGCTGTGCCATTACTCCATGGCTAATTTATTATCCCTCTCACATTCTGTTTCTCTTCAAAGGCCAGAATTATACAGCTGTTTCTTATGACATAGGTTGCCCTGGCAACAAAGAATGTTTTAGGGTTTCCGAGTTAGACAAAAATATTTAGCATAACTGCACACATCAAAGAATATTTTAAGTTATTGCAAAAAATGAGTAAATAGGCTTAATTGTTTGCAAATTTAGTTATGAGGTTTCAATCTACTCAATCTATTACACAGATTTTTTTACACAGAGAGTGGCAGATGCATGCAACATGCCGCCAGGGCTGGTGGTAGAGGCAGGTACATTAGGGACATTTAAGGGAGACTTAGGTAAAAAGGTCAAATCTTGAAGTTCAAAGTAAACTTATTATCAAAGTACTTATATGTCACCATATACAACTCTGAGATTCACCTTTGGTGGGCATTCACAGTAAATAAAGAAACATAATAGAATCAAGGAAAGACTGAACCCAACAGGAAAAGACAATAAACTATGCAAATAAAATAAGAAAGGAAAAAATAATGAAAGTAAATAAATAAGCAATAAATATTGCGAACATGAGATGAAGAGTCTTTGAAAGTGAGTCCACAGGTTGTGGAAACATTTCAGTGATGGGGCGAGTGAAGTTATCCCCTCTGGTTCAAGAACCTGATGGTTGAGTGGTAATTGTTCCTGGACCTGCTGATGGTACCTTCTTCCTGACGGCAGCAGCGAAAAGAGAGCATGGCCTGGATGGTGATGAATGCAATTTTCCTGCAACAGCGCTCCATGTAGATGTGCTTAGTGGTGTGGAAGGCTTTACCCTTGATGGACTGGGCTGTATCCATTTATCTTTGTGGGCTTTTAGGTTCAAGGGCATTGATGTTTTCATGCCAGGATGTGATGCAACCAGTCAGTCTGTTTTCCACCACACATCTATAGAAGTTTGTTAGGATTTTAGATGAGATGCCACTTCTGTGCAGTAGTTCTCAATGACTCTATGCCAAATCTTCACAAACTTCTAAGAAAGTAGAGGTGCTGCCATGCTTTCTTCGTGCTGGCACATGATGGAAGAGAATTGAAAGGTTATTGTGGAGAGAAGGATTAGAGTGATCTTACAGTAGGTTAAAAGATCGGCGTAACATTGTGGGCCAAAGAGCCTGTACCGTCCTATACACCTTTATGTTCTATATTCTACTGCTTCTTCTGCTTGTAGACACACTTCTATCTAGCCGACATCCCAACAATAAATATCAATCAATCTTTCTCTTTTAGGTACACCATCACGGCCCTTTAATTCTGGGTTGTACAGCGACTATCAAACGTCCCTTTGAGGCTCTGGTTCAGTCAGAGAAACTGGCCTGGAACATTTGTTAACGTAACAGTGAGAAGCAAAGCTACACTGATGAAAAGCTAGCTGAAATGCCGGTATCTTCAGTCCCCAGGCTGACACCTGCACCACTGGCCCCCGGACTGACTCCACTGCCTACTCAGTGGAGTTCAGCTCATCGACGACATCCGCACAACCCGGTTTGCTCCAGTTTCTCTCAGAAAGCAAGTCACATCCAGCTAGCATCTGTAGATGTGTACTTATTTAGTTACTGAGATACAGCGCAGAATAAGCCCTTCTTCCATCAAATCATGCTGCCCGGCAAGGCTCTGATTTAATTCTAGCCTAATCATGGGATAATTTAACATAGACCAATTAAGCTATAGCCAGTACATCTTTGGACTGTGGGAGGAAACCAAAGCACCCAGGGAAAACCTACGCAGTCACAGGGAGAACGTACAGTACATAATGTCAGAATTAAACTCCAAAATCCGATGCCCCGAGCTACGATGCACTAACCACTACAATACCATGGTACTACTTTGATTGCCTGTATCACCAATTTACCAAAATCTCCCCAGCCTTTCTGCAAACTGCCTGATAAAATTTCCTGGAAGTAATATAGCTGAGCTGGTGTATGACCTGCTCACAATAGACCATTAAACAACTGTAGACTGATACAAAGCAGATGGGACTTCTGACTGATGTACTTAGCGATACACTTCCTAGCTCTGTTCCAAATGTAGCAATCACTGAAAGCAGAAATAATTTCAAGACCATTAGATATAGTACATAGCAGCATGATTAGGTCATTCAACCCAGCAAGTCAGCTCTGCCATCTTTCATGGCTGATCTTGGCACCTATTACCATGTTCCGAGTTTATTAGTTACCTCCTGTACTGACAAAAATGACACAGTCTTCTGCTGCTGTGGGTCATCCCCTTCAAGGTTAGATGTGTTGTGCATTCAGAGATGCTCTCCTGTACACTGCTGTTGTAACACGTGGTTATTTGAGTTACTGGTGCCTTCAGGTCTGCTTGAACCAGTCTGACCATTCTCCTCTGACCTCTCTCATTAACAAGGTGTTGTGCGTGAATTTCCCGGATCAGCAGTTTACAGTTCTTCCCCATTGTGACGCTTGATCTGAACAACAACTGAACTTCTTGACCATGTCTGCAGGCTTTTATGTACTGAGTGCTGTTACATGATTGGCTGATTAGATATTTGTATTAATGAGCAGGTGTTCAGGTGTACCTATTGAAGTGACCACTGCATGTACACAATACTACTAACTCTACACATGCAGTGGTATATGGTGGCAGATCTTTTTTGCCATTACTTACACTAAAATCGGTTGATAGGTTTAACAATTATGTAACGTTATAGGAAATAACATCTACAGAAGTATTGCTACCTGCAAGAGTATCCATATTTGATTACACTCAATGTTTCAGGAACAGTCAATGTTTTAGGAATAGGTTCTTTCCCCCTGCCATCAGATTTCTGCAACATTCACAAATCTATGAACACTACTACACGACTCCTCTTTGCATTATCTACCTACCTACCAACCTATCTACCCATTTATTCAACAATACAGTAATTTTTAAGACTTCCACTGTACTGCTGCCACAAAACAACAAGTTTCACAACAGATGTCAGTGATGATAAGCCCGATTCTGATTCTCTGTATCAGGTTCAGGTTTAACATCACTGGCATATGTCGTGAAATTTGTTGCTTTACATCAGCAGTACACTGCAATATAGAATAATAAAAAAATTATAAATTACAATAAAAAATACTTTTTTGAAAATAAATAAGTAGCACAAAAAGAGAGCAAAAAAAATTGAAGTAACATTTATTTGTTCATTGTCCATTCAGAAATCTGATGGTGGAGAGGAAGAAGCTGTTCCTGAAATGTCATTCTGTTATCCTGGTCATTGACAGAGGTCAGTATCGGCGATGTGTTTGTTGAAGCTCTATTAGGCTACTGAGCTATAAGATCTGGGGTATAACTCTGCCAGTTTTTAGCTAGGAGGTTTCTTTGTAAATTTGGCAACACTACTAATGTATCACGATTCTGCTTGGTACCTTAATCAGAAAATGTCTCAAACATCAAGTTTTATTTTATAATGAAGCACAGGGAGCTTGGGGAGAAGAGATGCTCGAGTGGCAGTCTGTAAATTGATCTTCGCTGTAACCACCGCCCCAAGGTTCAGGCCACAGATTGGTTACATCGACATTTCCTAAAAATAAACATGCTGACATTTGGATCACTCACAGCCTGTGACATCAATCACATGTTACTCTGGTCAAGGTCATAGCACAAGCAGAAGTTCAGAAAAGGTTGGCGGTTGTATATTGCAAGTATCTTAAAGGACTAATTTAACTTGCTAGTGCAGGCTAACATGTCCTCTCCCCATATGAAAGCCTCATACTTTTAACAGAAATGTGTGTGGGGGGGGGGGGTATCATCAAAGTATTAAAAGCAGCTTCATGAATTGGGCTGCAATCAGGTTTTGTATTTGTATAATTTGTAGACGTTATATTTATACATAGAAACAAAGAAAACCAGCACAATACAGGTCCTTCGGCCCATGATGCTTTGCCATACATGTCCTTACTTTAGAAATTACCTAGGGTTACCCATAGCCCTCTATTTTTCTAATATCCATGTATGTATCCAGGAGTCTCTTAAAAGACCCTGTCGTATCTGCCTCCACCACCGCCTCTGGCAGCCCATTCCACGCACTGCGTAAAAAAACTTGTCCCTGACATTTCCTCTGTACCTACTTCCAAGCACCTTAAACTGTGCCCTCTCGTGCTAGCCATTTCATCCCTTGGAAAAAGCCTCTGACTATCCACAAGATCAATGCCTCTCATCATCTTATACACCTCTATCAGGTCACCTCTCATCCTCCGCCACTCCAAGAAGAAAAGGCTGAATTCACTCAACCTATTCTCATAGGGCATGATCCCCAATCTGGGCAACATCCTTGTAGATCTCCTCTGCATCCTTTCTATAGTTTCCACATCCTTCCTGTAGTGAGGTGACCAGAACTGAGCACGGTACTCCAAGTGGGGTCTGACCAAGGTCCTATATAGCTGTAATATTACCTCTCGGCTCTTGAACTCAATCCCACGGTTGATGAAGGCCAATGTACCGTATGCCTTCTTAACCACACAGTCAACCTGCACATTAGCTTTGAGCGTCCTATGGACTAGAACCCCAAGATCCCTCTGATCCTCCACACTGCCAAGAGTCTTACCATTATTACTATATTCTGCCATCATATTTGACCTACCAAAATGAACCACCTCACGCTTATCTGGAACTCCATCTGCCACTTCTCAGCCCAGTTTTGCTGAGCCCAGTTTTCCTATCGATGTCCCACTGTAACCTCTGACAGCCCTCCACACTATCCACAACACCCCCAACCTTTGTGTCATCAGCAAATTTACTAACCCATCCCTCCACTTCCTCATCCAGGTCATTTATAAAAATAACGAAGAGAAGGGGTCCCAGAACAGATCCCTGAGGCACACCACTGGTTACCGACCTCCATGCAGAATATGACCTGTCTACAACCACACTTTGCCTTCTGTGGGCAAGCCAGTTCTTGATCCATAAAGCAATGTCCCCTTGGATCCCATGCCTCCTTACTTTCTCAATAAGCCTTGCATGGGGTAGCTTATCAAATGCCTTGTTGACATCCATATACACTACATCTACTGCTCTCCCTTTAGCCACATCCTCAAAAAATTCAATCAGGCTTGTAAGGCACGACCTACCTTTGACAAAGCCACGCTAACAATTCCTAGGTCAGAGCATTACAAGGAGAAGCTTGTTGAAAAGTAAGTATTGGAATGTTAACAGCTTGGGTGAGTATGTCAAATTGCTGGAGTATAACATGGAAGCATAAATTCACAGAACCACTGATTCAGGAGGACAGTCCGTCCATTCAGTCAGTCAATCCCATTAGCCCGCTCTTTCCTTGTAATGTTGCAAATTACCCGCCCCTTTCCAAATTCCCGATGGATTGTATTTCCACTATCCTTGCTAATGTTGCATTCAAGATCATAGTTACTCTCTCGGAACCATGGTAATGTAGCTGTTAGTACTACGCTATTACAGCTTGGAGCATCGCGGTTCAGAGTCCAATTCCCGCGTCATCTCTATGGAGTCTGTACGATCTGCTTATGGAATGCATGGGTTTTTTCCGGGTGCTCTGGTGTTCTCCCACAGTCCAAAGGCATACTAGTTGCTCATTGTAAATTGTCCTGTGACTAAGCTAGGGTTGAATTGGGGGTAGCTGGGTGGCATGGCTTGAAGGTCTGTCCAACACTATATCTCAATTAAAAATTGAAAAAATACATATTAAAAGATATTCCTCACATCTCCCTGTTCTTTATTTTAAAATATTGTCACCTAGTCCTTGATTAATAGGTTATCTATCGAACTATTGGATTTTGCCGCAGCATTATAACACTCTGTTGTCTACTCATTCTAATAATCTCCATCACACTCACCGATAATTCCAAAGATATCAAGAATGTTGGGTGCAAAGATGACCAGCAAGTTGATGCCACTCAGAAGAATGATGGCTATGATGCTGTGTCTGAGCCAGCTGAAGGGTTTGTTCTGGAACAGCATCTGCTGGATCGCACGGCGCACCTATACACCAACAAAAATATGGAATGATAAAAAAAAACTTAACAAAAAATTGGTCCCTAGTCTCTTTACCCACAAGGGTGACCTCTTACCTACCCAATGGTCCCTCCATTATTAGATCATGACAACCAGTTGTGGCATTCAAAGCCATAGCGATACTCTGATCATCATGAAGTCTAAGCCAAATAACATCAACTAAGTTCAAAGTTCAAAGTACATTTATTACCAAAGTATGTACTGCATACTGTGTACCACCTTGAGATTCATCTTCTTGCAGGCAGCCACAAAACAAAGAAACACAGTAGAACCAATTAAAAAACCCCAGACAACAAAGACTGTTGAACACTCAATGTGCAAAAAACAAAGAGCAAATTGAGCAAACAATAAAAAGTAAACAAATAACACACAGAGCACGAACTGCAGAGCCCCTAAAGCAAGTCCACAACCATGGAGACTCAAACTAAGTTTATGGCATTATTTTCAGTTGTCTCATTAAAAATAACCAGTATTATTACAATAACATAAATATAAAATGTCCTAGAGATTTGCTCTAATGCTATTGCAAAAATCACATCCTAGCATACAAGTGCAAGAGGTTATTAATAAAATTCACCTGGGTGTGATGCTAAATTGGGAACTCCACACTCTAGACCATAATGTACTTGGAGGATTCCTGTTACATGGAGATATTAAGTTCCTACAAGCTATGCTAACTGCAATTTTAATGCCCATAAATGCTAATGAGTAAGTGAACTTTGTCTATGAACCAGCAATCATCTTGTGCCAAAGTATTGGCTAGACTCTTATATGATAAAGATGAAACTCTTGGTCTTTCAGTCTACTGGGTTGTGGTCAGTGAACTCTATTTGTCTACCTGCACTGCACTTACTCTGTACTCTATTCTGATTTGCTTTTCCTTTTGTACAAATTCAATGTCCTTATGTATGAAATGATCTGTTTGGGTGGCACATTATTACCTTTCACTGCATCTTGGTATTTGTGTCATACAGAATACGAGATACAAATACAGGAGCCTCAGGACTCACAACACCAGGTTCAGGACCAGTTATTACTCTTCAGTCATCAGGCTTTTGAACTATAGGAACAATTTCAATCACCCCTTCACTGAACTGTTCCCACTACCTGTGAACTTACTTTCATGGACTCTTCATCTCACGTTCTCAATATTTATTGGTTATTTATTATTATTATTATTGTTAATATTATTTTTGTATTTATTTGCACAGTTGATTGTATTTTGTACATTGGTTGCTGATCCATCCTGTTGTGTGCGGTCTTTCATTGAGTCTTTTATGGTTCTAGGATTTACTGTGAATGCCCGCAAGAAAACAAATCTCAGGGTTGTATATGGTGACATATATGTACTTTGATAATAAACTTACTTTGAACTTTGAATATAAATCGATTACTCATTTAGCTGTTAAATTCATGTCCACCCACTGGGTTCCAGCAATGCCCATGGAGGAAATTGTACAGAAGAAAGCCTGTGATTGGTATTTTATCATGACTCTAGAGCCAATGACTTAAATCTAATTCCTCTCCAAAATATTTTATGTGTTGTACATCACAAGACTGGCAAGATTGAAAACTCAAAAATTAGCAAAAGTGAACAGGTGTCCCTTGTAGATTGAGATGCTGGGTAATAAAGAAATGGCAGAGGAAACAAACAACTGTATTGTGCCTTTTTACATTGAAGAAGACACTAAGGCTTCTTGGAAATGGAGGGGAGCAACAGATTCAGAGTAAGTGACCAGCTTAATGAAATTAGCATTACCTAAAATAAGAGTATCAGAGAAATTAAAGGGACTGAAATTCCAGAAAATTTCAGCATCCCGAAGCCATGAAACAGATGATTATGAGATGTGGATGCTTCAGTTATTATCTTCTAAAATTTCACATATTCTATAATGGTTGCCATACTTGGTAAGGAACAAATTTAATTCCACTATTCAAAAATGGAGAGAGAAGCTAGAGAACAATAGGCCAGTTGACCTGACATCAGTAGTCAGGACAATACTGCATTCTATTATTAAAGAAGTCATCTCATGGATTTGGAAAATAAAAATAGTTTTGGCTAGAGGCAATGTCAATTCTTGAAAAGGAAATAATTTTTGAGATGAGTTTTTCAGGTTGCAACTAGAAAAACAAATAAGAGTAAACCAGTAGATGAGAGTTTCAGAAGGTCTTCAATAAGGTGCCACAGAAAAATTAAATGAAAACACATCAGATCACAGTGTCAAATTAACCACTCATTATTCATAATACAAACGTCAGGCCATATGACATAGGAGCAGAATTAAGCCATTCAGTCCACCGAGTTTGCTGTGCCCTTCAAACATGGCTGATTTATTATCCTTCTCAACCCTATTCTCCTGCCTTTGATACACTTACTAATCAAAAACCCATAACTTCCACTTTAATAAATATACCCAAGGTGAGATAAAGAAATTTCTTTCACCCAGAGCATAATAAATCCTTAGTATTCTCTTCCCCTGTGGGCTATAGAGTATATTCAAGGGAGAGATATTCTGGATATTTAAAAAAATCAAGGGACATGGGGTTAGCACAGGAAGGTGGTACTGAGGTAAACAATTAGCTATAATCCTATTGAATGATGGAACAGGTGCAAGGGTATGAATAATCTGTGTCTGCTTCTATTTCTTGTGTTCAGACGAACAATAAAGAAAACTCTGGTCAGTGTGAACTGTGCTCTGACATTTAATGAAGAACAACAGCCCGAATTTTTACTCTTGAATTGACTACTTCAGTGATCAATTATTTCTGCTTCAGTAGCAAAGAAACAGACCAATAGATTTGTGGTCTGAGCAAATCAAATACTTGCATCTCATTGCTTAATCTAATCACAAGGTGAGATGTATTAAATGTGATAAAGAGAAAATGCTGGAACCATGCAGATGGTTAGGCAATCATACAGAAATAGAGTTTCATCAGTCTTTCTGGTATTTTCTGCTTTATCTCAGATTTTCATGATCTGCAGTTTTTCTACCTTCAGTTATTCTAAGTGATATGGCACTCAGGGGCTTGGACTATACTATATTTTTTGTGTGACTATATGTTTACTATCTTATATATGCTATATGTGCCTTGTACTGTTGGTACCTTGGCCCCAGGGGGACACTGTTTTGTTTGGCTGTATTCATGTAAGGTTGAATGATAATTAAACTTGACCTTGAACTTGATAACCTCCCCAGAAATAATAAATTGCATTAGACAGCTTTGCAGTTCACTGAAGTGGACTTCGATGTGGTATGTTCCAGATCAATGTAGATAACTAATGCAACAAAACACTTGTAGTGAGATGGAAATATCATTAATCTTTGTAAAGAATTATAAGAGACATTCTGTTTTGCTATTAAACTATTAAAACCTGAAAGTAAAGCAGCAAAGAACCACTAGTTCGATTTATATTTCTCTGCCTGCATTCTCCTTCTCACTGCTAATCAGAGAAAAAAAGAAAGCTAATTACTTTTCTGTAACACATGATTCCTACTATTTGGACTCAGGGCAGTCTACTATTCAAAGTTCTAAGTTCAAAGTAAATTTATTATCGAAGTATGTATATGTGAGCATATACTAACCTGAGATTTGTTATTTGTTTGTTTATTTATTTATTTATTTATTTAGAATAGGCCCTTCAAGCTGCAACCACTGACAACCCTCAATTTAACCATCACCTAATCACGGGACATTCTACAATGACCCATTAACCTATCCAGTACATTTTTGGATTGTGGGAGTAAACCAGAGCACCTGGAGGAAACCCTATGCAGACACATGAAGAACATACAAACTTTCTTAAGGAAGACACTGGAATTGAACTCTGAACTCCGACACCCAGTGCTATAATAGCATCATGCTAACCACTATGCTACCATGGAACCCGTTGCAGGCATTCACATAAAACAAAGAAATACAAAAGAATCAATGAAAAACTATACACCAATACTGACAATGTGGAAAATAAGACAAATTGTGCAAATAGATAAAAAAAATAAATAATAAATAAATAATGCTGAGAACTTGAGTTTTCAAAAAGGGTGTTACCACACTTGAAAATTAGAAAATACATTCAAAAGGATTCAAAGTACATTTATTATCAAAGTTTTTATGCAATATAGAACCCTATGGTTCCTCTTCTTCAGTCACAAAACAAAGAACCCGATCAAAGAAAAGCATCAACACCCCACTTGCAAACAAAATATATTCTCATTCTCTCTCTCTCTCTCTCTCTCTCTCTCTCTCGAGAGAGAGAGAGAGAGAGAGAGAGAGAGAATGAATACAAATGTTGGCATGGACCCAAAGGATTGAGTGGCTTCTTCCATCAGTGTTCTAATAATGCATGAAATTACAAAAAGTACAAGAGGAGAGAAAAAAATGATGGCATTCAGTAAACTTACCACATAAATCATGAAGTTTGAGTAAACATCTGTAACGCTATATTCTGCCTGAGTGGAGTAAGCTGTCAGCATTGATTCTGGTGTATGCACGGATCCCTACACTTACCGGGAAAAGTACAATGGGTACAGTCAGCGTTACAGCAATCAACACGGCGACCCGGACACACAGAATCAAAGTATCAAAAGGGTCAATTTTACTGTATGTGTGTAACATCTCCGGTTCAACTCTTCCTGTAAAGAATAAAACAGAATGTCATGACTTCTGATCTCTAACTGGAATATAAATGCATGCCCAAACTAACAGCAAACACCTGTTCTTAGTTGTAGGAGAAACAGATTCCAATCATGTATTGTCTTTAACAACCTCTGGACATTCCAACATCCTTTATGCTCTGTGAAATCTAAGTATTGGAATTGGTTTATTATTGTCACATGTACCAAGATACATTGAAAAGCTTGTCTTGCATACAATTCATACAGATCATTGCACAGTGCCTTGAGATAGAACAATGTAAAACAATAACAATGAAGAATAAAGTGTAAAAACGACAGAGGAAGCGCGGTTTAGAGAAACAATAAAGTGCAAGGTCAGAATGAGATAGATTGAGACATCAAGAGTACATCCTATCGTACAAGAGGTGACTGATAACAGCTGTCTTGAGCCAGGTGATATGTGCTTTCAGGCTTTCGGGGATGGGGTCTTTGATGAAGCTGGCGACTTTAATAAGGCAATGAGAAGTACAGGCAGACTGCATCAAGGGGAGGCTGGTTTTGGTGACGTGCTGCATTGGGCCCTCAGCTCTCTGTCTGCAGTTTCTAGTGAACACTTGCACAGCAGTTGCCGTAGCAGTTAGAATGTATAAAAATTGGTAAAGGTTGATGGGACTTTTTTTTTTTTTGCTTCGTGAGGAAGTAGAGGTGTTGGTGAACTTTCTTGGCCATAACATCAACATGGTTAGACCAGGACAAGCTATTGTTGAAGATCACTTCTAGAAATTAGAAGCTTTAAAAGCTCTCAGCCTCAACACCAATGAAGTAGACATGAGCATGTGCTCGACCCCCCCATTTCCTGAAGTCAATGACCAGTTCTTTTGTTTTCCTGACATTGGGGGAAAGATTGTTTTCATGACACCATGTCACTAAACTCCTTCCTGTACTTCAGCCCATCACTATTTCAAATAAGCCCCTACAGTGATCTCAGCTGCAAACTTGTAGATGGAGTTATAACAGAATCTGGCCAGAGGGTCATGAGTGTACAGGAAGTAGGGTAGTGGGCTGAGCACAGGAGTTCAGAATATTAGTAGCAGAGGTATTGCTGTTGGTCCTTAATGACTGCTGTCTCTTGCTCAGGAAATGAAGGATCTATTTGCAGAGTCCGGAGTTTGCTGAATCATAGTACGCAGGTAATTACGGTAATATAAGCAGAAGACTGGATGCTGGGGAGGACACCAGGCAGAACCTCCGATCTTCTTTGAAGTAATGTGATAGCACCAGTCTGCTTCAACTGAGAATGGAGTTGGAGTTTTGATTCAACGTCCCACATGAAGGTTGCCATCCCAGCCCCTCTGTAAGACAGTGGGTGTACTGTAAGACAGCAGTCCCCAACCACCGGGCCGCAAAGCATGTGCTGCCGGGTCGCGAGGAAATGATATGATTTGGTGGTATGAAGCGATATGGGTCAGCTGCACCTTTCCTCATTCCCAGTCACGCCCACTGTTGAGACTGAATGCACGCGAGGTCATTACGCACGCGAGGTCATGACGCACACGTGATCATTACGGCCACACTGGAGGTTATCAGCCAGCATGAGTAAAAAACAAACGTCGCTTGAGAGTTTCTTTGGAAAAGATAGTAGGGGACATAAAAGGCCTAATGATTATGATAACGCAGAGACAGCTGAGGCCGAGACTGCAAAAAAAAAGAAAGCTTCCTTCAACAGAAAATACGACGAGTCGTACATAAAATATGGCTTTATTGCAACCGGTGACTCGCACGCTCAAAGCCTGTGTGTGATATGTGGTGACAAGCTGTCTAATGAGGCAATGAAGTCCTCAAAACTGCTTCGGCACCTTGAGTCCAAGCACCCTGCACTTAAAGACAAACCTGTTGAGTTTTTTGAGCGGAAAAAATGTGAGCAAGTGGGACAGAAGCAAGTGCTGACAGCCACCACCTCCACAAATGCTGCTGCTCTGAGAGTGTCGTACTTAGTGGCTAGCCGTATTGCTAAGGCTAAGAAGCCTTTCACCGTTGGTGAAGAATTGATTCTGCCTGCTGCCAAGGGCATGTGCCGTGAACTGTTGGGAGAAGCTGCAGCTAACAAGATGGCACAGGTTTCTCTTTCAGCTACCACAGTTTCAAGGAGAATCGATCACATCAAAGCACAGCTGTTGGAACGGCTTAACGAGTCACCATGGTATGCTATCCAGGTCGACGAGACTAGCGATGTCGACAATAAGGCAATGCTGCTGGTTTATGTGTGATAAATATTCCAAGACGATGTTCAGGAGGATATGTTGTGTGCACTGCCGCTGCCAACTAACACAACTGGAGCAGAACTATTCAAGTCTTTGAATGACTACATGTCAGGCAAACTGGACTGGTCATTCTGTGTTGGAATATGCACAGACGGGGCTGAAGCTATGACTGGACGTCTGTCTGGTTTCACGATCCGAGTCAAAGAGGTTGCTCCTGAATGCCAGCCTACGCACTGTGTCATGCACAGGGAAATGCTGGCTAGCCGAAAAATGTCACCAGATCTTAACAGCGTATTGAGTGATGTTGTTGAAGTTATCAATCACGTCAAAGCAAAAGCCCTTAACTCACGTCTGTTTGAGCAGCTTTGCGAGGAAATGGATGCAGAGCACAAACGCCTTCTATTACACACTGAAGTCAGGTGGCTATCAAAGGGGAGAGCCCTGGCCAGGGTTTTTGAGTTAAGAGAGCCGCTACAGAGATTTCTTTCAGGAAAAAAGTCACCACTGGCAGCACGCTTCAATGACGAGTGAATAGCAAAACTCGCTTATCTGCGTGACATCTTCAACCTGCTCAATGAACTCAATTTGTCACTTCAGGGGAGAATGACAACTGTCTTCAAGTTGGCAGATAAAGTGTCTGCTTTCAAAGCCAAACTGGAAATGTGGGGACGGCGAGTGGACAGGGGCATATTTGACATGTTCCCAACATTAGCTGGGATTTTGGGAGCTACTGAGGCCGCACCGTCTTTCTCACAGCTGGTGCGCGATCACCTAACTTCGCTGTCGACAGAATTCGAGCGTTATTTCCCAACCGCAAATGACCCAAGACATGCAAAGGAATGGGTCCGTGACCCATTTGTTAATGTCCCTGGTGAATCATCCATGTCAGCGCGGGAAGAAAATCAACTCCTCGAGCTTGCAAATGACGGCAGGCTGAAAAGTATGTTTGACATAACATCTCTGTCAGCACTCTGGATCAAAGTCAAGGCTGAATACCCTGAGATAGCCACGAAAGCACTGAAAACGTTGCTTCCATTTCCAACATAATACCTTTGCGAAGCAGGATTTTCTGCAATGAATGCAACGAAAACTAAATTGCAGAATAGACTGGACATAAGGAACCCCCTTCGAGTATCGCTGTCTCCCATCACCCCTCAATGGGACCGTCTTGTTGCAGGAAAACAAGCCCAGGGCTCCCACTGATTCAGCGATATTGGTGTGTTGCAATGATTTTATATGTTCATTCGGGGAAAATATGTGCTGTGTTTAATATCCAAACGTTACTTAAAATATTATGATGCTATTGACTTTATAAGTGACTTATGATTACCATTAATTTATATGGGAACATATTTGAGCGTTCGCAGACCTGAAAAGTAACCTACCAAATCATACCAAACAACACATAAAACCTAAAATAACACTAATATAGAGTAAAAGCAGGAATTATATGATAAATATCAGCCTATATAAAGTAGAAATAATGTATGTACAGTGTAGTTTCACTGAACAGAATCGCTAAAAACGATTTGTCAAAAAAATCGGCACGTACATGCATGCGCACATAGGTACCAGCGCAAGGCTTCGTGGTCATTGTAGTCTTTTTCGGGGTAAACGCAGCGCATTTACTGTTACTCTTGTCCGTTGGCAACCCAACCCCCCCCCCCCCCCCCCGGGTCGGCCGGTCCACAAGAATATTGTCAATAAAAAACTGGTCCACGGCGCAAAAAAGGTTGGGGATCCCTGCTGTAAGATGTCAATACTGAGCTAAAGTGGTTGTGGGGAAAATACACAAAACAGGAAATCTGGAGAAGGAAATATAACCTAGAGTCCACAGAACTTAGATTAGGCTGATAGAATGTTTAACATTGCAAAATTTAGACCATAAGATATAGGAGCAGAATTAAGCCATTTGGCCCATCAAGTATGCTCCGCTATTCAATCATGGCTGATCCTTTTCTCCCCCCCTCAACCCCCTCAACCACATTCCCTGGCCTTCTCCATGTAATGTTCGATGCTGTGTCCAATCAAGAATCTATCTACCTCTGCCTTAAATGCACCCAACGACCTGGCTTCCACAGCTGTAAAAATAGGGGACAAGCTCTCCTCTACAATCACTCTGAGCACTGGTGCCCCACAAGGCTGTGTACTCAGCCCCCTGCTGTACTCACTGTACACCCATGATTGTGTAGCCAAGTTTCCATCAAACTCAATATATAAGTTTGCTGATGACACAACAATTGTAGGCCGTATCTCGGGTAATGATGAGTTTGAGTACAGAGAGGAAATTAAGAACCTGGTGGCATGGTGCGAAGACAATAATCTATCCCTCAACGTCAGCAAGACGAAGGAATTGGTTGTTGACTTCAGAAGGAGTAGCGGACCGCACGACCCAATTTACTTCGGTGGTGCGCAAGTGGAACAGGTCAAAAGTTTTAAGTTCCTCGGGGTCAATATCACAAATGACTTGACTTGGTCCAAAAAGCAGAGTTCACTGCCAAGAAGGCCCACCAGCGCCTTTACTTCCTGAGAAAACTAAAGAAATTTGGCCTGTCCCCTAAAACCTTCACTAATTTTTATAGATGCACGGTAGAAAGCATTCCTCTAGGGTGCATCACAACCTGGTATGGAAGTTGTCCTCTCCAAGACCAAAAGAAGCTGCAAAAGATCGTGAACACGGCGCAGCACATCACACAAACCAATCTTCTGTCCGTGGACTCACTTTACACCGCATGCTGTCGGAGCAGTGCTGCCGGGATAATCAAGGACATGACCCACCCAGCCAACACACTTTTCGTCCCTCTTCCCTCCGGGAGAAGGCTCAGGAGTTTGAAGACTCGTACGGCCAGATTTGGAAACAGCTTCTTTCCAACTGTGATAAGACTGCTGAACGGATCCTGACCTGGATCTGGGCCATACCTTCCAAATATCCGGACCTGCCTCTCAGTTTTTTTGCACTATCTTACTTTCCATTTTTCTATTTTCTATTTATGATTTATAATTCAAAATTTTAATATTTACTAATATTAACTATTTTTAATATTTTTAATATTTAATATTTGTAATCTAGGGAGTGGGTTACGCAGAATCAAATATCGCTGTGATGATTGTATGTTCTAGTACCAATTGTTTGGCGACAATAAAGTATAAAGTATAGAGTATAACAAATTCAACAAATTCACCACCCTCTGGCTAAAGAAATTTCTCCACATCTCTGTTTTAAATGGATGTCCCTCTATCCTAAGGCTGTTTATGGTAACATCATGTTTATGTGCAATACTTGTAGTCACAGATATGAATATACTGTACAAGGAATTCAAAGCCAAGTAAACTTCAGTATAGAACATCTAGAAGATGTTAATTGTTAAGGAGCACGAGGAACATAACGACTGAAGACTGACTAGGCTATGAAGGATCTTTGTTAAGGTATTGGCATGAGCACTACTTGGTAAGGGTACTACTTTGTTATGGCCAGGGATATTTATGTAAATATGCACAGAGTTGAAAAATGTTTCCAAAAGAACAAGGATAACAAATCAGTGAATTACCGAAACTAAAGAAAGTTGAGAAAGAGGATGGAGAAAGAGGCAAGAGATTCTGCATCTGGATGAAGGAAAATTCAGTAACCATTTATGTCAACTGATTTAACCTAAATTGGTGGACTCCTATTAAATGATTCTTGACTCAGTTCAAAGTTCAAGATATTTTATTATCAAAGTACAAATATGTCACCATTTCCAACCCTCAGATTCATGTTCTTGTAGACATTCTCAATAAATCTAATAATCATAATAGAATCAATGAAAGACCACACCCGATAGGACGGACAACCAGTGTGCAAAAGACAACAAACTGAATATGCAAAAATAAAAAATAATAATAATAAATAAATAAGCAATAAATATCAAGAACATGAGATGAAGAAGCCTTGAAATTGAGTCCATAGGTTGTGGGAATATTTCAGTGATGGGGGGGCAAGTGAAGTTACCCCTTTGGTTCAAGAGCCCTGATGGTTGAGGGATAATAAGTGTTCCTGAACCTGGTGGTGTGGGTTCTGAGGCTCCTGTACCTTCTTCCTGATTGCAATAGTAAGAAGAGGGCATGACCTGGGTGGTGAGAGTCCTGATGATGGATGCTGTTTCCCTGGGATAATGTCCCATGTAGATGTGCTCAGTGGTGAGGAGGGCTTGGCCTGTGATGGACTGGGCCATATCCACTACTTTTTGTAGGCTTTTCTGTTCAAGGGTATTGGTGTGTCCATACCGGGCTGTGACGCAGCCAGTAAGGCATGAAGTTAACACCACAGTGTAGGAGAGTTACCATGGGTCCTATAACTAGCTCAGAAGGATGAGAAGAATGCCAACAAAGTCTTCATTATCTTTATCACTGTCAATGATAAAAACAGAGGTGAAGCTGTGTACACTTTTTGAACTCACCATAAAATGTCAAGTATCCAAATAACGCTGCGAGGAAATACATGAGGTACATAACCAAGATTGAGATGTTAGCCACGTGCTGCATTTTTTTCTTGGATGGGCTGGAATAGAAGTTATACAGTTTAGGTATAAGTCACCAAAGTTTATTATCAACAATGAAAACCCCACACATTCTCTCACTTGTCAAAGAATGGTGATTACAAATTCTGGTCTGCCAGAGATACTGCGTAAGTCGTCTGACCATTGTGTTCCCGGTATTTAAATTGCACAATAAGATGGGAGTGAGACTCCTTGAGAGGGTGCGGTGCAGACTGGCCACATCGGTTGCTGCATTGAGGGATTTTAGCTGTAGGGCAGGTTAGAGAAGTTGGGTGTTCTTTTTGCAGCAAAGGAGGTTGATTAAATAGTGTACCCAATTAAGATTATTAAATTTAGGATTAGACACAGGGAAGGTTAGTATTAGATGAAGAATCAAACAATACAGATTTATAATTTGAGCTGGAATTATAAGGATTTTTTCTGTTTGAGAAATGTTCTTCATTCTTAGAGAAAACATCTTTATGCTGCATAAAAATATTCTCACTGAGTAACACACAAAATACTGGAGGAACTTAACAGCTCAGGCTGCATTTACAGAGAGGAATAAACAGTTCATGTTTTTGGATTTCCAACATCTGCAGAAACCCTTTTGTTTAATATTCTCCCTAATTTTTATTTATTCGGAAGGGTTAGTAATGCGGAATTCACTGTATATGAGGATGGTTGAAGTGAAAGTGATCAATGATTTCAACAAGAATTTGCAATGGCATGTAGAAAGTAAATATACAGGCAATGGAGGTGTAAGGAAAGGATTTCACCAACCGGCTTGGTATGGATTTGAAAGGTGAAACGGCTTTGTTGTGTACTGCAATGACTTCATAACTCTATGACAACGTCAGTTAACAATTATACAATCCACTGACATTACAAAAATAATCTCATTAAATAGATATGTCTTACTGATATTCAGAGACCCAGCCTTTTCAAAGATGGATTGGGCTTGACTTGCTCACAAACTGCTCCAAATCACAGAAGAAGAAGAATGTGAAATGGAAATTTTAGACCAACACAGCAAATTCAAAATAGCTTTAGTAATGCTGTGAAATTTTTTAAAATACATCAAGGTGTCTCACTTCATTTAAAAATTATGTCTTCTAAGTACTCTGAATTCTGGCTAATTGGGCCATCAGTTAATTGGGGCAGCTGTTTCTTTGGGACAACACTTACAGAACAAAATCTAATTGAGAAAATAGCCAGGGTGCCCTTCATTTATTTGGGACTCTGTGATGCTTAATTGGGACAAGAAACTGTTGTGAAACAGGATCTAACTAGTGAAAGTCACGTGTACTTGTGTAGCCATTAGACACTACACCATGTTTTGAGCAAGTAGTTTTTAAATAGCATCAGTTGTGTGTGTTTTTGTCACTGATAGTTGGTGAGAAATAAGCAGTAAGATAATTCTGAACTGTTTTGCTCACTGTGGTTTCAAGTATTCAGGCTTGGAGATGGCAGAAATGGCTGGGAGTGAAAATGAAATGAGTACACTACTTCAACGAGTTAGGAACTACAAAGAATTTGAAGGTTTCGACAATTATCTTGAACGTTACAATGAAAATGAAGATTTGGAGGATGCAATTGTCAAAAGCATTGTATGAAGACACTCCATTATCTGCATTAGGTATCTGTGCTGATGTTCATTTACTGTCAATCAAAAGAACACATACACTGGATGAATTCCTTCATCAATAACTATTATGAACTAATACACAGTTTTATAGAATTGATAGTGTTCTGATTTGTTCTGTATTTTATTTAAATACATAATTTGCTACTCAGTTAAATGGTAGTTTGTCTTTTTTATACCTTTTTAACTATTTCCATGAAATTTTGCCTAATTGGGCCAAAACGTTCTGGTCCAGGTATTTCCCAATCAACCAGGATCCACCTTATAGCTAATGAATTTTCTGAAGAAACCTTTAAAGGTAATCATTTTTCCAATTCCTAGTTAGTGGGAAATAGTTCAAAAAGTCTGTGCTGTGATGCAGTCTCTACCGTGACTTTTCTTTCAAGGATTTCTTTAAAGAAATCCATTAAAAATCTTTGTCCCTAATTCTTGGCTATTGACCTCCAGTTTTCAGAACTCTAGCCCCTTCCTGCTTCCCAATCCTGCAAGTAGTCTCTGAACTAGACAGAGCTAGGTCCGTGCGTTGACTACGAAAGTTCCAATAGGGACTGTAGAAACTCTTCACCCAAGCCGTGAAGGCATGGTGGTTAACACAACACTATTGCAGCTTGGAGCATTCCACACTTCGAAGTTCAATCCCAGTGTCTTCTGTGAGGAGTTTGTATGTCTCTCCTGTGGAATGTGTGGGTTTTTCCAGGTGCTTTTGTTTCCACGCACAGTCCAAAGACACACGAAGTAGGTTAACTGGTCATTGTAAGTTGTCCCTTGATTGGACTGGGGTTAAATATAGGGTTGTGGGGCAGCACAGCTCAAAGGGCCAGAAGGGCCCTTCACTGATCCCAATCAATAAATAGATAATAAACCGCCTTGTCTGCAAAACGTATTTGTCAACTTAAATACCTGAGAATAGCACAGCCCTCATTGAAATACAAAGTCTCATCCAAGTATACACATTATCATAACGTAGAGAAAGGGATCGAGTTGCTTTTACAATGACTTCGAAACTTCTGGCAAATCATCCTCTGGTAGCCCAGCTTCCAATTAAAGAACCACAACTAAAAATGATATGCGTACATACTTTTTTAGCTCTGTGTAGATGGGGAGAACTTCTGGATGACAGACAAAGGCAAAAGCCAAGATGGGGATGGTGTATGTAGTCTGTAAATGAGAGAGATGGAAAACTGAACACTTAGAACATCATAAATAGAACAGTATGGCTCGGAACAGACACTTCAGTCCACAATGTCTATCCCGACTCTAACGTCAAAGTTAAGTAAACCTAACTGCTTGCACATGACCCATTTCCCACCATTCCTGCATGTTCATGTGCCTGCCCAAAAGCTTCCTAACACACTATGTGCCACCAGCCCTGCAGAGTAGGCCAGGCAATGACCACTCTTTTTATGTCATCATAAGATTGGTATGTCACCAAAGACTCCCACAGATGTCTACAGATATGCCATGGAGAGCATCGCCACTGCACAGGAGCAGAAAAAGCTGCAGAAAGTTGTAAGCTCAACCAGCTCCATTATGTGCACTAGTCCCCCCAGCGCTGAGGACACCTAAAAAAGGCAATGACTCAAAAAGGTAGCATCCATCATCATTTCCTCTTGTGTCAAAAGATAATAAATTAAGAAAATGAGAGCAGGAAATCTGAGAAAACAGGATTCAATCTAGATTCCATTTTAGTTAATCCGTGTATATTCCTCTGATTGTCATTACTAAATACACTACTCAGTGGCAACGTCATTAGTTCCATTTGTACAGCTGCTCGTGAAGGCAAATATCTAATCAGCCAATTCATGTGGCAGCAACTCAACGCATAAAAGCATGGAGACATGGTCAAGAGGTTCAGTTGTATCTCAGACCAAATATCAAAAAGGAGAAGAAATGTGATGTAAATGACTTTGACCGTGGAATGATTGTTGGTGCCACGGGAGTGTGGGGGGAGAGTGGTTTGAGTACTCAGAAACTGCTGATCTTTTGGGAATTTTCACACACAACTCTTAGAATTTACAGAGAATGGTTCAGAAAACAAAAAAAATCCAGAGAGCAGCAGTTCTTTGAGTGAAAATGCCTTGTTAATGAAAGAGGTCAGAGGAGAATGGCCAGTCTGGTTCAAGCTGACAGGAAGGTGACAGTAACTCAAATGATCACTGGTTACAACAGTGGCATGTTGAAGAGCATTTTTGAATACACAATACTTTGAACTGTGAAGTGGATGGGACTACAGCAGTGAAAGGCCACAAACATATAGAAATATACTTAGTTGCCACTTTATTAGGTACCTCCTGTAACTAAGAAAGTGGCCACTGAGTGTATTCTACATCATACTGCAAACAATAGAAAAAGGTTTTACGCCATCTATTATAAATACCCTATGCAATAATAAAATCCATTCTTAAACACAATTTTAAATTTGTTGACAAGTGTACACTCCAACCTTCTAGCAGTATGTTATCTCTGCAGAATATTCCCCTCTGCTGATTTCTTTACCTGTGAGTTCAAAGTAAATAACTGTGGGGTGCATTCTTCCTCAGTATCCTTGTAAACATCACCACTGTTATTGTATGTTTTATTCTCATAGTAATTGCTGGCCATAATGGAGCTGTTTGCATGGATGTTGGTAAAAGGACACGGAACCAGAAACTTCTTGTAGATCACCTGAAAACCCAGATATGGATTGAAAATAATCATTAGGTACATCAACGTGCGAACACTCGGAAGGTTCATAGAATTGTGAAAGTATTATGATGCCACAGCTATTCAGCCCACCAAACTATGCTAGCTTCGGTCTATTCAGAACCATTCCCGGTTCTTTTCCTGTAGCCCTATATGTAATTTTCCCCCAAATACTCATCTGATTTTCTCCCAATTAACTCTGGTTTTGCCAGCCCTACAGCCAGTGTTCCAAATTCTCACCATTCTCTGCATAATAAGGATTCTTATTTCCCTTTAAATCTGATCTACTGGTCCTTGAACAATCCTTTAAAGAAACAATTTCTCTCAATTTGTTCTGTGTAAACAAGTCATGGTCTTGTAATTATCTTCCACCAATCAAAGTTCTTCTCGTTCTTTTCTGGCCTAAGAAGAACAGCCCTAACTTCTCCAGTCTAACCTTGTAGTCAAACTTTTCAGCTCTGCACCACTCTAGTAAATGTTCTCTTTAACTCTCCAAACCTGCAACACATCCAGTCTGAAGTGAGGCCAGCACTTCCAAAATATGTTTGCTATTTTAAAATAATCTGATAAGAATTAAACTTGTGAGGTAATTTATTAAAATATATGGTGGAGGAATATAGGTTCCTATGACAAAAGGAAGCCTTCAGACCCATGAACTCCATGCTATGTCCCATTAGAAAAACCTATCTCTCTTATTACCCTGCTACTTATCTTCCTGAATCTCTACAGTATATTCTCCTTCACATGCCTACCACCTGCTTGTCTTGGTGACACATCAGTGTAATGACTAGCATAACAGAATTACAGTGCTAGCAACTGGGTTCAGTTCCACCACTGTTTGTAAGGAGTTTGTACGTTCTCTCCATTACCACATGAGTTTCCTCCAGCTGCTCGGGTTTCCTTGCATATTACAAAGACGGACAGTTAGGGGCAGTAAGCTGTGGAGATACTTGCAGGCTGCCAGAAGCACCCCTTTGGACTATGTTGGTCTTTGATGCAAATAACCTTGAGGTGATGTTACAGCTACATAAGACCTTGGTCAGACCCCACTTGAAGTACTATGTTGAGTTCTGGTCACCTCACTACAGGGAGGATGTGGATACTATAGAGAGAGTGCAGAGGAGATTTACAAGAATGTTGCCTGGATTGGAGAGCGTGCCTTATGAGAGAAAAGGTTGAATAAACTTGGCCTTTTTTCCTTGGAGGGGCGAAGGATGGGAGGTGACCTGATAGAGGTGTATAAGATGATGAGAGGCATTGATCATGTGGATATTCAGAGGCTTTTTCCCAGGGCTGAAATGGCTAACACGAGGGGCATAGTTTTAAGGTGCTTGGAAGTAGGTACCGAGGGGATGTCAGGGGTAAGTTTTTCACACAGAGAGTGGTGCATGGAGTGTACTCTTGGTGATGGTGGTGGAGGCGGATATGATAGGGTCTGGTTAGAAACTCTTAGATAGGTACATGGAGCTTAGAAAGATAGAGGGCTATGCGGTAGGGAAATTCTGGGCAGTTTCTAGAGCAGGTTACGTGGTCAGCACAACATTGTTGGCTGAAGGGCCTGTAATTTGCTGTAGATTTCTATGTTCTATATTAACCCATTTCACAGTATGTTTTGATGTTTCGATGTACTTAAATGTCTAATCTAATCTTTAAACCTGCTCTTTACTTCTTTTGTCATTTACGTAGGAGTAATGTACAGTGCCTATTGTCTGAAATATGGAACACAGAGCACCATGGCACAGGAACAAGCACTTCACCCCACAATGTCTGCACTAATGCCAAACCCAAATCAGGTTCAGGAACAGTTATTACCCCTCAACCATCAAGCTCTTAAACCAGTGGGGATAACTTCACTCGCCCCATCACTGAACTGTTCCCACAACCTATGGGCTCACTTTCAAGGACTCTTCATCTCATGTTCTCAAAATCTATTGATTATTTATATTACTGTTTTCTCTCTTTTGTATTTGTATAGTTTGCTTTCTTTCGCAAATTGGTTCTTTGCCTGTCCTGTTGAATGTGATCTTTCATTGATGGGCAGGTGGCTCAGTTAGTGAGGAATGATATTCAGTCCCTTGCGAGGGTGGACATAGAATCAGGAGACGCAGAGTCAGTATGGATAGAACTGAGAAATTCTAAGGGTTGAAAGACCCTAATGGGAGTTATCTACAGGCCCCCAAACAGTAGTCTGGATGTAGGGTGTAAGTTGAATCAAGAGTTAAAACTGGAATGTCGCAAAGGTAATGCTACAGTTGTTATGGAGGATTTCAACATGCAGGTAAACTGGAGGAATCAGGTTGGTACTGGCCCCCAAGAAAGAGAGTTTGTGGAGTCCCTCCGAGAGGGATTCTTAGAACAGCTTGTACTGGAGCCTACCAGAGAGAACGCAATTCTAGATTTAGTGTTGTGCAATGAACCGGATTTGATCAGGGGCCTCGAGGTAAAGGAGCCATTAGGAGGTAGTGACCATAATATGATAAGCATTAATCTACAATTTCAGAGGGAGAAGGGAAACTCGGAAGTGTCAGTATTATAGTTGAACAAAGGGAACTATTGTGCTATGAGGGAGGAGCTGGCCAAAGTTCAATGGAACAATACCCTAGCAGGGATGACAGTGGAACAGCAATGGCAAGTGTTTCTGGGAATAATGCAGAAGGTGCAGGATCAGTTCATTCAAAAGAGGGAGAAAGATCCTAAGGGGAGTAAGGGGAGACCGTGGCTGACAAGGGAAGTAATGAACAGTATAAAAATAAAAGAGAAGAAGTATAACATAGCAAAGACGAGAGGATTGGGAAATCTTTAAAGAGCAACAGAAGGTAACTAAAAAGGCAATACGCAGAGAAAAAATGAGGTACGAAGGTAAACTAGCCAAGAATATAAAGGAGGATAGTAAAAGCTTCTTTAGGTATGTGAAAAGGAAAAAAATAGTTAAGACCAAAATTGGGCCCTTGAAGACAGAAACGGGTGAATTTATTATGAGGAACAAGGAAATGGCAGACGAGTTGAACAGGTACTTTGGATCTGTCTTCACTAGGGAAGATACAAACAATCTCCCAGATATAATAGTGGCCAAAGGATCTAGGGTAACGGATGAACTGAAGGAAATTTATACTAGGCAGGAAATGGTGTTGGATAGACTGTTGGGTCTGAAGGCTGATAAGTCCCCGGGACCTGATGGTCTCCATCCCAGGGTACTTAAGGAGGTGGCTTTACAAATCGTGGACACATTGGTAATCATTTTCCAATGTTCAATAGATTCAGGATCAGTTCTTGTGGATTGGAGGGTGGCTAATGTTGTCCCTCTCTTCAAGAAGGGAGGAAGAGAGAAAACAGGGAATCATAGACCGGTTAGCCTGATGTCGGTGGTGGGAAAGATGCCGGAGTCAATTATAAACGATGAAATTACGACACATTTGGATAGCAGTAACTGGATCGGTCCAAGTCAGCATGGATTTACGAAGGGGAAATTGTGCTTGACTAATCTTCTGGAATTTGTTGAGGATGTAACTATGAAAATGGACAAGGGAGAGCCAGTGGATGTAGTGTACCTGGACTTTCAGAAAGCCTTTGATAAAGTCCCAAAAAGGAGATTAGTGGGCAAAATTAGGGCACATGGTATTGGGGGAAGAGTACTGACTGGATTGAAAATTGGCGGCTGGCTGACAGAAAACAAAGAGTAGTATTAATGGGTCCCTTTCGGAATGGCAGGCGGTGACCAGAGGGGTACTGCAGGGTCCCGTGCTAGGACCGCAGCTGTTTACAATATATATTAATGATTTAGATGAGGGAATTATAAGTAACATTAGCAAATTTGCTGATGACACAAAGCTGGGTGGCAGTGTGAAATGTGAGGAGGATGTTATGGGAATGCAGGGTGACTTGGACAGGCTGGGTGAGTGGGCAGATGCATGGCAGATGCAGCTTAATGTGGATAAATGTGAGGTTATCCACTTTGGTGGTAAGAACAGGAAGGTAGATTATTATCTAAATGGAGTCAAGTTAGGAAAAGGGGAAGTACGACAAGATCTAGGTGTTCTTGTACATCAGTCACTGAAAGCAAGCATGCAAGAACAGCAGGCAGTGAAGAAAGCTAATGGCATGCTGGCCTTCATAACAAGGGGAATTGAGTATAGGAGCAAAGAGGTCCTTCTGCAGCTGTACAGGGCCCTGGTGAGACCACACCTGGAGTACTGTGTGCAGTTTTGGTCTCCAAATTTGAGGAAGGACATTCTTGCTATTGAGGGAGTGCAGCATAGGTTCACAAGGTTAATTCCCAGGATGGCGGGACTGTCACATGTCGAAAGATTGGAGCGACTGGGCTTGTATACTCTGGAATTTAGAAGGCTGAGAGGGGATCTTATTGAAACATATAAGATTATTAAGGGATTGGACACGCTGGAGGCAGGAAGCATGTTCCCACTGATGGGTGAGTCCAGAACCAGAGGCCACAGTTTAAGAATAAGGGGTAGGCCATTTAGAACGGAATTGAGGAAAAAACTTTTTCACCCAGAGAGTGGTGGATATATGAAATGCTGTGCCCCAGAAGGCTGTGGAGGCCAAGTCTCTGGATGTTTTCAAGAAAGAGGTGGATAGAGCTCTTAAAGATAGCAGAATCAAAGAATATGGGGATAAGGCAGGAACTGGATATTGATTGCGGATGATCAGCCATGATCACAGTGAATGGCGGTGCTGGCTCGAAGGGCCGAATGGTCTACTCCTGCACCTATTGTCTATTGTCTATTGATTCGATTGTGTTCTTGTATTTACTGTGAAGACCTGCAAGAAAATGAATCTCAGGGTTGTATATGGTAAAATAATCTGTATGTACTCTGATAATAAATTTATTTTGAACTTTGAAAGTAAACGGAATATCTTCCACTTGCACATTATCTATATCTTTCCATTCCCAGCGTATTACTGCAGTTAAAAAAAGTAGTAGGGATAGTCCGGGTAATTATAGACCAGTGAGCCTTACGTCTGTGGTGGGAAAGCTGTTGGAAAAGATTCTTAGAGATAGGATCTATGGGCATTTAGAGAATCATGGTCTGATCAGGGACAGTCAGCATGGCTTAGTGAAGGGCAGATCGTGTCTAACAAGCCTGATAGAGTTCTTTGAGGAGGTGACAAGGCATATAGATGAGGGTAGTGCAGTGGATGTGATCTATATGGATTTTAGTAAGGCATTTGACAAGGTTCCACACGGTGGGCTTATTCAGAAAGTCAGAAGGCATGGGATCCAGGGAAGTTTGGCCAGGTGGATTCAGAATTGGCTTGCCTGCAGAAGGCAGAGGGTGGTGGTGGAGGAAATACGTTCAGATTGGAGGACTGTGACTAGCGGTGTCCCACAAGGATCTGTTCTGGGACCTTTACTTTTCGTGATTTTTATTAACCACCTGGATGTGGGGGTAGAGGGGGGGGTTGGCAAGTTTGCAGGCGACACAAAGGTTGGTGGTGTTGTAGATAGTGTAGAGGATTGTCGAAGATTTCAGAGAGACATTGATAGGATGCAGAAGTGGGCTGAGAAGTGGCAGATGGAGTTCAACCTGGAGAAGTGTGAGGTGGTACACTTTGGAAGGACAAACTCCAAGGCAGAGTACAAAGTAAATGGCAGGATACTTGGTAGTGTGGAGGAGCAGAGGGATCTCGGGGTACAAGTCCACAGATCCCTGTAATTTGCCTCACAGGCAAATAGGGTAGTTAAGAAAGCTTATGGGGTGTTAGCTTTCATAAGTCGAGGGATAGAGTTTAAGAGTCGCGATGTAATGATGCAGCTCTATAAAACTCTGGTTAGGCCACAATTAGAGTACTGTGTCCAGTTCTGGTCGCCTCACTATAGGAAGGATGTGGAAGCATTGGAAAGGGTACAGAGGAGATTTACCAGGATGCTGCCTGGTTTATGCATTATGATCAGAGATTAAGGGAGCTAGGGCTTTATACGAGATAATAAGAGGAATATATAGAGTGGATAGCCAGCACCTCTTCCCCAGGGCACCACTGCTCAATACAAGAGGACATGGCATTAAGGTAAGGGGAGGGAAGTTCAAGGGGGATATTAGAGGAAGGTTTTTTACTCAGAGAGTGGTTGGTGCGTGGAATGCACTGCCTGAGTCAGTTGTGAAGGCAGGTACACTCGTGAAGTTTAAGAGACTACTAGACAGGTATATGGAGGAATTTAAGGTCGGGGGTTATACGGGAGGCAGGGTTTGAGGGTCGGCACAACATTGTGAGCCGAAGGGCCTGTAATATTCTGTACTATTCTATTTTCTATGTCAACCCTTTCATTCCTGGAATCACAAGGGGATATAGAGGCCAAATATAAATTTCAGCCCATCAACTCCAGATTCCCATCTATCAAACTTCTGGTATTAGAGCACTTACCGCAATTAGAAAGAAAACCATGCAGCTGAGGGAGAAACCACTGGTGTAGCCCAGGTAACCTACAATTAAAAGATGGAGAAAACATTACTCTGCCGAGTAATGCAAAAATACAACTAAATTATGAAATGTTTCTCTTGAAGTTGAAGTATGGAATAGCAATTTTGGCTGAAGATACAGGGGAGTCATAATGGCTAAAGTCATAGAACAATACGGCCTAGATACAGGCCCTTTGGCCCAATTAGTCCATGCCAAACACAATGCCCACTGGGGAAACTTTTCAGGTAGCCCAGCCAGATTTTATGCCATTTGAAAACCCCTCCCAGTAGCACTTGCTTCTTCCCTCATCTCAATTATATATAGCCAACTCTTATCCAATCTGGAATTTGGCCCAAATTTCTCAGCATCGTCCTTTCAAGCCCTGAGAAAAATCACAAAGAGGGAAGCCCCAGTGCTCATGTTTGTAACACAGTGCATAAAAACCAGGTGTATTATCGATCTGCAGATGCCTGCCTCCCCATTTAACATAATGAAAAGGCCCTCTGCACTTGACACGTGGATCTGGATTTTTGGGTTAGTACACAGTGCAACCAAGAATCAAATTGTCCTGTAAATGTTCCACCCAATTCCCTGCGCCCATGATTCCTGTTCCAAAACTACTTCAGAAATCCTTGCGAACAGTAACCAGTAAGTTGCTGAGTTACACCGACTTCAGGTCTGATAGACACAAGAGATTCTGCAGATGCTGGATATCTGGAGCAATGCTGGAGGAACTCAGCAAATCAGGCAACGTCCATGGAGGGGTATAAATACTTCATTTTGACATACAAAGCTTGGAGCGTTTACTGAGATGCAATTACTCTTCCCACGTCGAGAAACTTTTATTCCAAATTATATGTAATTACCTTTGAACAGGCAGCCAAGTCATTTTCCACAAACCTTTTGAAAAGGATATTTTGTGTGTATGTGTTGGGGTGGGGAGGTGAAAGCCTTCAGATGCTCTGTTGCAAGGGGTACTAACTCAGTATACAGTATTGCTAGCTCACAGGTATATACTGTCAGGAAACGTAGAGGCGGCTTGACCCAACACAAGAGCAGCGGAGACTATTTTTCAGTAAATCATTCTTTACTAATAAACTGCTAAATAACAAGTCAAAAGCCCAGGAATCATTTTCTCTATTAAAGAGAGATAATAGGGCTTTTAGGCATGTTTGGTAGACAAGAAAATTTTTTTTTGTGAATCTGGAACCATAAAAATGCCACATAGTTCCTCAAATCATTTACTCATTGGCTCTTGCGTAAAAATTGAAGCAATTCTTATCTCCTCTAATATCACAGTTTGAGGGATTAACTAATGAGAACCAAATTTTCACAGTATTACCAGGACTAACCGAGTTGTTTCATTAAGGCCAGAGGCAGCACCACTGTCGCTGATGCTATGATCACCAGGTAGTTTCCATTCAGGTACCATTCACTGAAACAGAAAATAGGATTAAAATGGAAGTTTGCATAGATACGCCAGAGAGAAACTAATTGCGCAAATTATGATATAAAGATATAAGTGCAGACTAAAGTAAAGTCAGGTGCTGGGGACTGGAATACACTGAAGATATACAGTAAAGACAATGCAAAAATTGACATGATCAATCAGTAGTAGGCGCAGTAACATTTCACTAGTACGCAAGCCACCAGAGAAAGTCTTGGAAAACATTTCAGAGAGTTCATTTTGCAGCATGAACCTGCATCAAACCATCGACTTTTGTGCTGCCCTCTTCCCATTTCTCAGTGGCTGGAGAACCAGGGAGCAGGCTTCATTCATTAATCCTTGCAACTGGGATCCCTGACTTAAGTATCTTCCTGCTCTCAGCAAGAGCCCTGTGTACAGCCAGAAGGTTAATCGAGGCTGAAACAAGTTTGCCCCTATCCTGTACCATGTTGTTTGTGTGTTTCTGAGGTCAGAAAATGTATTGAGAGTCTCAAAATAATCTCATGATCTGACTGAAAGCTTCGTTGTACTCTGTTAGCACAATGGACACCACTGCATCCTTAACTGTTCTTACTAAAACTGTCCCACAGTGCTGCTGGAAGGGCATGACTTGGCCAACATTTCCCCTTCAACCAACATCAGTAAAACGGTTAATTGGTCCATTAACAGGTTGCTGTTTGAGGAAGCTTGCTCTATGCAAATTACTTCCCACATTACAACAGTGACTACACTTCCCAAGTTCTTTATTGGTTGTTAAGTGCTTTGGAATGCCATGAAAGTTGTCCCACAAATCACAGCGTGCTGTACATTCCAAGTGTCACTTTTACTAAAAATCAGAATTAAATGAAGATCAATCACTTATTCAGTGCTATCGTATAAACTGATTTTACTGTTGTGAAGCAGAGCTTTGAGCTTACATATCAAAAAATACAAGCTTGATTTTCAGGGTAATAAAATGTTATTCTGGGCACGTTCCAATTAAAAACCATGGCCTGTTTGCCAAGAGGTGAGTAACTTTCAAAACATTTATACAGTGCTTGTCTGGAGACACAGTCATCTGTAGTCAGCATTTGGCTTCAATGACTGTTTATTCTGTATTCCAGGAAGTACTCTAGTGGCTGGGACAAGAGGAGCATTTGGTAACAGAACTGATACTTTACAGTTTTCACACAAGTTTGGGCTTAAAGCAAATTTCTGAATGAGCTCAGCGGAGTTGGGCAGAATCTGTAGAGGCAAACGGATGGTTGATGCTCCGGGTCAGGATCCGGCAACAGGACTGCTGGGCTTATTCTGCTGAGGCCTGCTACTTCCAGTAAAACGGTGGCAACCTTGGTCGCTGTGGCCTCTTCACATCTGACAAACGTTGCAAATCTACGTCCTAAACATTTCTCTTGTGACTGATTGCAAGACCCTGTTGGACGTTGGTGATATAAATACTGCAAGTCTGTTTCATTGGTTTAATGGGGAGCCACGGAGCAGACCCTCATGCCACAGCATCACCTGTTACAGGCACCACGGCGGGGGTGGGAGGGTGGTGTCGCAGGAGAAGGTGCTGGAGACACTGTGAAACAGAACAGAGGCACGGCGGACGCACTGGAATCCGTGCTGGGTTGGACGCTAGACCCTCCCGTCAGTACTGCTCTTTACTGTTTGATCCCCGGAAGACATGCTGGTCTGTCTTCGTCTGCTGAATGAGCGCAAGATCAGGAACTCTTGTGTACTTGTTTCTTGCAGAAATGTGGCTCTGGGACAACATCCCATGCATCATCAACTTTCAGGCTATGCCACTCTGGGGCTTGTACTAATATTATTTTTTGTGACTGTGTGTGCTATTGTAACTATATCATGCTGTAACTATCATAACTATGTGTTGTGTGTTGTGTGCATCTTGCCCCTGGAGGAACACTGTTTAATTTAGCTGTATACATGTGCATGGTTGAATGACAATTGAACTTGATCCTTTGTGAAAAGCTATGACTGGCTCTTTTACACTTGTAAACTGAAAGCAGTGAAGCACAACAGTGGTTCCATTGGTCAGGAAAAGAAAGAATTCATCTCTTTTATGTAACATTTTATCAAAGCGTCACAGAGGGCTTCATCATCAATGAGTTACTCGTGTCTTCATTATTTTGTGCAGGGTCAGAACTTAACCCAAGTCACTGGAACTGTGAGCTTGTACCTCTACACTGGCATGGCTGGTAGAGCCACAGGCTGACAGCTCCAGTGACTTGGATTAAATTCTGACCCTGAGTGCTGTACTTGTTGAGTTTGCATGTTCTCCCTGCAATCTCCTGGGTTTTTCTGAGCTGCACCAGTGTTTGTTTAAAGCACGGTATAGACCCTTCCGGCCTAACAAGGCCACACTGTCCAATTACACGAATGTGACTAATTAACCTACTAGCATGTACATCTTTGCAATGTGGGAGGAAACTAGAGCACCTGATGGAAATGCACGTGGTCATAGTGAGAACGTACAAGTTCCTTACATTCAGCAACAGGAATTGAACCCGTCTCTGGCACTGTAATTAATGCATGAACCGCTACACTGCTGTGTTTTCTCACCACAAAGGTTTTGGAGTCGTAGGTTAATTAGCCACTGTGATTGTCTCTAGTGTGCAGGCAAAGAGTAAAATCTGAGGGGAATTTAAGAGAACAGATGGGAGGGAAAATTGATGGGGGATAGGATTGCTCACCGAGCTGGCTTTATCCTTGCCATAGAGGGAGTACAGGGAAGGTTCACCAGATTGATTCCTGGGATGGCAGGACTTTCATATGAAGAAAGAATGGATGAACTGGGCTTGTACTCGTTGGAGTTTAGAAGATTGAGGGGGGATCTGATTGAAACGTATAAGATCCTTAAGGGATTGGACAGGCTAGATGTAGGAAGATCGTTCCCGATGTTGGGGAAGTCCAGAACGAGGGGTCACAGTTTGAGGATAGAGGGGAAGCCTTTTAGGACCGAGATTAGGAAAAACTTCTTCACACAGAGAGTGGTGAATCTGTGGAATTCTCTGCCACAGGAAACAGTTGAGGCCAGTTCATTGGCTATATTTAAGAGGGAGTTAGATATGGCCCTTGTGGCTACGGGGGTCAGGGGGTATGGAGGGAAGGCTGGGGCGGTGTTCTGAGTTGGATGATCAGCCATGATCATAATAAATGGCGGTGCAGGCTCGAAGGGCCGAATGGCCTACTCCTGTACCTATTTTCTATGTTTCTATGACTCAAGGGGCTGAAAATGGCCTCCTCTTACATTGTAAGGAAAAGCAGAAACATGGTGTTCATGCCAGTGGTTAATCTGGTGTTGTTTGACAATGCCTAACATCTACCATAAGTGTAAGATTGGACAAACTCCTAGTCTAACTTCTCATCTTAGATTACATGTGCAGTTCAAGGACAGGAAAGCCAACCACGATCTCCTGACTCTGACAAAATATTAGCAAATTCAATCTAATAAAACTAGGAAGAGGCCAGGAGAGGCATGCTTCTCCCAGGGACGGTGTGGCATGGTAGCATAACGGTTAGCACAAGTGCTTTCCAGCACCATCAATCAGAGATGGGGGCTCGATTCCCGTCACTGTCCATAAGGAGTTTGTACATTCTCCTTGTGACTGCATGTGCTCTGGTTTCCTACATTCCAAAGTGTTAGTAGGCTGTGGGCATGCCATGTTGGCAGCAAAGGTGTGGCAGCACTTGTGGGCTGCCTCCAGCACAATCCCCAGACAGTGTCAGTTGTTGACAAAAATGATGCATTTCACTGTATGTTTTGATGTTCGTGCGACAAATAAAATTAATCTTTAATGCTATCTTTGAATGGCCCCAGTGTCTAAATGACATTGAAATTTCATTGAGAGAGAAATAAACATCTCACCCCTGATGTAGCCCTTCCTTGGCCCCTCACCTCTTTATCTTGACCCACCCCCAGTACATGAGAGGTATGGTCTATCAATAGTGGCTGCCACTCGGCTCCAGTGGCCTATGATCAATTCTGGCCCAATACGTAGAGTTTACGTATTCTCCCTGTGCCTATAATGTGCTTTTTAAAGATTGTTTTATGTCATTTCCAGTACACAACTGTAAAGGAGAATTAAGTAATTGTTACTCTGGATACGATGCAGCAGCAGAAAAAAACACAATTAAGATAAAGGACACAGTAATAATAAATGATAATGTAGTGCTGGTTGGGGTTAAAATGCAGCCCTGGACAATAGGTTCCTAGAGATGTGAACAGCAGGGTTAATTGAAAATCCAGACAAGGCTGGTTAACATTCATTTTGGGTGTCTAGAGTGGGGGTGTAAAGAAGGATGTATGAAAGTTATAAGTAATTCACAGGAAGCATTGTAGATACAATGTAAGTAAAGAATTGTCCTTTCTCAGCATATGAAATGATATGTAATATTGGGTCAAACAGGCCTCCTTATCTGAAAGGGTCTTGATCTGATGCCCACTGCTCACTTTTGTTGAATAAACCACATCTGGAGCCACTAGCTTCAGTCTTTCTCTGGTGACTTTGTTCACATTACAATATTTGGGGACTTGTCCAGGACAGCTTGGTATTGTGTAGCCAGCGATCTTAGCAGTCGAAGTGGGTGAATAAATTTTTTAAATTAGCACTCACACTTGGACCCATTTGGGTCGGAAGCTACGGGATCAAGAAGTATCATGGACACAGCGGAGAGCAGAACTAGTGGACATTAGTGTGTTGTGTGTGAGTGCATGGGTGTTTATGTAAGCTACTAAATATTTATGTGTTAATTTTGTGAGATAGGCCACCAGTTGTGAAGGGTGATTACCAAAGGTTAAGGTCATCAGCCTGGGGTATACATACTCGTTCCAGGAACTGTATTTTGGCAGGCATGTTTGTGAGTGTGTGCCTGTTTTGACAATGCATCTGTAGCTTTGGTGTAACAATTAGATGCAAAGGAATACAACAGACGTTATGAGTTCAAACGCACATAAGTGGCAGATTGAGGAGTACATGTACGTACTTGTTTACCTTGTACACATCATTTGTATTTTGCGTAATGTGGGAATTAGTGTGGAGATATTTCATGGAGAGGTTTTACCCAGATATATGTGTCAGGATGGCTCTAACGTCAGGTTG
The DNA here is from genome assembly GCF_030028105.1 of Mobula birostris. Taxonomy (NCBI): domain Eukaryota; kingdom Metazoa; phylum Chordata; class Chondrichthyes; order Myliobatiformes; family Myliobatidae; genus Mobula; species Mobula birostris. The sequence goes on along the minus strand of NC_092385.1, from coordinate 72,714,367 downwards.
GGACCCCTGAGTCAGCCCTTAACTTTGATTTGGAACATCCATTAGTCCTTCAGCCCTGGGGAGAAGCAAAGCACTCTCTCAGAGTTGCCCTCACTTAAAATCGCATGTGGGAATTTGAAATTCTGGTGCAAGCTCCAAGAAATGACTGAAATTCACCAGATGCATCCTAAAGATATCCAAGTGTTGGTAAAAGTGAAGTGCCTGAGGAATATGTGGGACAGGGGTTGCAGGATGGTACATGGGCAACTACCAGGAACCACCAGCGCAATGAAGAGAGATAGCGCTTCTTTAAGGGGGAAGTGAGGCAGCAGCTGGGGGCGGTGAGAATAACTAATGCCAGTAGTTCAGAGAGCTGATGAGCCTGCCTTTGATTATGCAGAACGTACATACCGAGCGTATGAGGAGTATTCAGGGTGGATAACCCAGTCTTCCTGAAAATGCTGAAGGAAGACCTGAGCTCAGCCTCATTCAAATAGGATCACTCCAACCCCTCCTGTACATCGATGAGAGGGCCTGTGAGCCTGATATATTTACATCGCAGGTGCCCCTTGAAAGAGGGTAACTACTGGTAGCCACTACAGAGTTTTAGCTATCAGAAGTGAAGGGGTGAAGATAAAGAATACGATTAAACTGTAATCAGGCAGCAGGGAAGGAGGCAATAGGTATACGAATAACAAAGCTGTATTTTATAGACTTTTGGTCAAATTTCTGGAAAAAATCTCTCTCCTTACAGTCTTGTCTTAGGGAAGATAGTGTAGATGTAAATGCACATAAGGTCTTTGAGGAAGGGATTCTGAAGCACAGGGCATTGTGCTGCCTTATTTGATTAGATCCTCTTTAAGGTTGGCTTTACCTGAAACAAATCTGTTTTTGTCCAGGAGGGAGGACAGTTAGGGCATATTCTGAACTTAGCCTATAGAGCAAACTGTTAACTTCAGCAATCAATCTTTAGGCCTGAACATGGACTAAAATTAAATTTAAAATGCAGCCCTGGACAATAGATTCCGAGAGCTGTGAATAGCAGTTAATTGCAAAACCAGACAATGCTGGCTTACATTCATTTTGGGTGTCTGGAATGTGGGTGCGAAGAAGCAAGTATGAAGGTTATATGTAATTCAAAGGAAGCATTGTAGATACATAGTAAGTATAGAATTGTCCTTTGATATTTAGCATATAAAATATGATGTAATATTGGGTCAAACATGGCTTGTCATCTGAAATGGACGCCCACTGTTTGTTTTTGCTGAATAAACCGTTTCTGTATCCACTAGCTTCAGTCTCTATCCAGTGACCTTGTTCACATTACAACAGGCGCCAAGGACACGTGATTCCTTAGCGTTCCGCAATTCTCATCACAAAGACATTGTGCTGGTTGGTAGGTGAATTGGCTACAGTGAACTACCTCTCGTGCAGGTGTGGTGCAAAAGATTGTGGGTGGTTAATGTGCCTGTGAGAGAGAATAGGTTACAGGGGAGTAAATGGGGGAATGGGACAGATGGGACAGATGATTGGCCTGAGATCTGAGATTTCAACTCCCATTCAATGCCCTAACCTGACTCTCACGGTCTGGATCTCCAACTGTGATGTTCCTCCCATTGTATACAACTCACTGCCTCCTGTTTCACCTCAGCAGATCCTAGCCACATTCTAATGCACAACTTGCTGTTTGCTAACCCATCCCTACTTCTGTTCCTCTGATCATTCTGCAGTGGTTAACAGAGCTGAAGAAAGGACCCCAAAAATAAGTTGTCAGAAAGACCAGAAAAAAGAGTGCAGACCCAGAATATGGGACAGGACACTAGAAGAGGTCAGCAGCTCAAGCAGCATCTGTGGAAGCAGAAGGGGTTTCTATTTAAGAGCCTGCAGGGTCTGCTAAGTGATAGTTGTAACCCAATGGGGAAGGGATGGAAAACAGATGGAACAGAGAGAGATGGGACAGAGATTAGTATATGATAGGTAGACCCAGATAGGGAAGAGGATGATAGGCAGATGGAACCAGGTGAGGAAGGAGGAAGAAAGAGATGAACAAGGGGCAAGCAAATCAAGTATCCCATTGAATGTATACTTGTGGTCAGTATATTAGGTACACCTGCTCAATAATGCTAATATCTAATCAGCCAATCGTGGGGCAGCAACTCAATGCATAAAAGCATGCAGATATGGTCAGAAAGTTTGGTTGTTATTTAGGCCAAACATCAGAATGGGGAAGAAACATGATCTAAGTGGCTTTGACCATGGAATTATTTGCAGGTGCCAGGAGAAGTGGTTTGAATATCCCAGGAACTGATGATCTCCTAGGATTTTCACACACAATAGTCTCTAGTTTACAGAGGATAGTGCAAAAAACAAAACAAAAATCCAGTAAGCATTAGTTCTGAAGATGAAAATCCCTTGTTAATGGGAGAGGTCAGAGGAGAATGGCCAAAAGACTCAAGCTGACAGAAAGACAAAAGTAATTCTAATAAGCACACAATAAAACAGTGGTGTGCATCAAATCTTGGACTACAGAAGAAGGCCATGAACATACACTCAGTGACCCCTCTATTAGGTACGATGTATCTCTTACGGGTGCAGTGGAAAGTGCCAGAGGAGGTGGACAGGGAGACGAAGATTAAGTGCATAAGGTCTGTTTTGTTGTCCACTACACCCTGAATCTCATACAGTATGTCACAGGCTTTTGCAAAACCTGTTGGCATATAAAGCATGATATATTTCACATGTTTCTTTCCCAGCACCACAGAAATTATGACACACTTCCTTAGCTCCCTGACCACTGGTACATGTAGCAACAGCCATAGTTAACCAGACTTACAACAAATAAATTGCAATGAGAGTCCCACAGAACTAACTCCTCTCTGTTCCCTAGTAACTGGGTGATAATCAGTATGTGAGCCTAAATATTCAGCGCTGGGATAATTAGAGAGAGGGCTGGAAAGTAGTCTGCAAAGAAATATGAAGGCAATTATGTTACAGCTGGAACGTCAGTAATATAATATTTTTTTTGAAAGTTCACACAGCAGACCTTTTGATTGAAAGTGGATAAAAACCAAACATGATTTCTGGAGGCATTATGTGAGCACATCAATTTATTAGCACAGAACACGTTAGAAATTAATAACTGCTCTTATGTTTCATGATTTATTTTTAATTACCGACCTTACTGGGTTCTTTGAACAGAATTACAGATAAATATACTTGTAAAACAAATTGTGTGTGTGTGTGTGTGTGTGTGTGTGTGTGTGTGTGTGTGTGTGTGTGTATATACGTACGCGCGCAGTTATGAGTGCACATCTACTTTTACCAAGTTACTAGCACGTACTTTAGAAATTACCTAGAGTTACCCATAGCCCTCTATTTTTCTAAGCTCCATGTACCTATCAAGGAGATTCTTAAAAGACCTATTGTATCCACCTCCACCACCATGGCCAGCAGCCCATTCCACACACTCACCACTCTCTGCATAAAAATCTTACCCCTGACATCTCTTCTGTACCTACTTTCAAGCACCTTAAAACTGTGCCCTCTCATATTAGCCATTTCAGCTCTGGGAAAAAGCCTCTGACTATCCACATAATCAATGCCTCTCATCATCTAATACACCTCTATCAGGTCATTTCGTCACTCCAAGGAGAAAAGGTTGAGTTCACTCAACCTATTCTCATAAGGCATGCTCCCCAATCCAGGCAGCATCCTTGTAAATCTCCTCTGCACTCTCTCTATAGTATCCACATCCTTCTTGTAGTGAGATGACCAGAGCTGAGCACAGTACTCCAAGTGGGGTTGGATCATGCTCCTATATAGCTGTAACATTACCTCTCGGCTCTTGAACTCAATTCCACAGTTGATGATGAAGGCCAATACACTGTATTCCTTCTTAACCACACAGTCAACCGGCACAACAGCTTTGAGTATCCTATGGACTCAGTCCGCAAGATTCCTCTGATCCTCCACACTGCCAATAGTATATTCTGTCATCATATTTGACCTACCTAAATGAATCACCTCACAATTACCTGGGTTGAACTCCATCTCCCACTTCTCAGCCCTATTTTGCATCCTATTAATGTCTTGCTGTAACCTCTGACAGCCCTCTACACTATCCACAACACCCCCAACCTTTGTGTCATCAGCAATTTACTAACCCATCCCCCCACCTCTTCATTTAGGTCATTTATAAAAATCACAAAGAGTAAGTGTCCCAGAACAGATCCCTGAGACACACCGCTGGTCACCGATCTCCATGCAGAATATGACCCATCCACAACCATTCTTTGCCTTCTGTGGGCAAGCCAGTTCTGGATCCACAAAGCAATGTTCCCTTGGATCCCATGCCTCCTTACTCTCTCAATAAGCCTTGCATGGGGTACCTTATCAAATGCCTATACACTACATATCAAATCCACATACACTACATCTACTGCTCTACCTTCATCAATGTGTTTAGTTAAATCAGAAAAAAAATTTCAATCAGGCTTGTAAGGCACGACCTGCCTTTGAGAAAGCCATGCTGGCAATTCCTAATCATATTACGCCTCTCCAAATGTTCATAAATCCTTCCTCTCAGGATCTTCTCCATCAGCTTAACAACTACTGAAGTAAGACTCACTGGTCTATAATTTCCTGGCCTATCTCTACTCCCTTTCTTGAATAAGGGAACAACATCTGCAACCCTCCAATCCTCCGGAATCTCTCCTGTCCCCATTGATGATGATCACAAAGCAGCCTCCAAGCTACTATCCCCCTACAGCTGTACACAAGGCATTGCAATTATAGGTCTCTAGGATGTACCTCTTCCTGTGTAAAACGGTTGTTTTGACTTCTACTGGACCGTTGCATTAACCCAACTATTTAATTGTGGCCTTACCCCTCCAGATCTCCGTGCATTTCTGTTGCCGCACTGAAACTGTTCACTCCTATCTGCTCTCTGAAATGGCCCAGCCCTCAGCCATACCACAGTGTGACAGCAATTATAGAAAGTTATATTCCACTTCTGGGACAGTCTGGGATGGTGATAAATACTGTCCCTGTCCGCAGACTCAACACTGAATTTTTTAAGGAGTTTTGTTCTGCATTGCACTAAAGGTCTTTGTGCTCCTTCTCTATGTATGTACTTTGAAAATTCCAGAAGATAATACTGAAGTCGACAGAGATATTGGCTTAAAGGCATTTTTGTTTCCAAACTTCAAAGTTCCATTGTCTATGTGGCAAGAAGTAGAAATTTCTTTCTCTTTCCATGCTTTCCAATGCATTTTACACCTTGCTTCTAACCATTTTGGTTATTCTAAAATAAAGATAAGTTTTAATTGTCACATATACATTGAATCATACAATGGAATGCATCATTTGCAGCTGGGGTCAACCCATTAGTGTTGCCACGCTTCCAGTGTCAACAAAGCACACCCCCAGCTTATGGACCCTAATCCTACCATACGTCTTTGGAATGTGGTAGGAACCCAGAGCTCCTGGAGGAAAGCCATACGATTAATGCTCTAACTCCCTACAGACAGCACAGCCATTTGACCCCAAGTTTAGAGCTGGATGTTGCAAAGTGTTGCGTTTACTGCTACACTACTGCAGCCCCCACCAGTATTGTCTCTTTAGCAATTCTTTATGCATTATTTCAGATTGCACTACTACACCCAGTATCCACATTACTAGGTACACCTGCTCAGTATTGAAACATCAAATTAACCAATCATGTGGCAGCAACTCAATGCATAAAACCACACAGACATGGTCAAGAGATTCAGTTGTTGTTCACACCATACATCAGAATGGGGAAGACACAAGATCTAAATGACTTTGACTGAGGAATGATTGTTGGTGCCAGACGGGGTGACTTAAGTATCTCAAAAACTGCTGATCGCCTGGGATTTTCATGCACGGTTGTCTCTAAAGTTTACAGAGAATGGTGTAAAAAAGCTCAAAAAACATACACTGAGTGGAAGCGAAGAGAAATCATAGGAGAATGGCCAAACTGGTTTAGGCTGACAAGAGGGTAACAGTAACTCAAATAACCATATGTTATAACAGCCATGTGCAGAAGAACATTTGTGAACATACACAGCATTGAACCTTGAAGTCCTCCCAACCACTGAGCACATCAACATAAACTGTTAGCACAGAAAAATAGCATCCATTATGAGGAATGCTCACCGCCTAAGACAAGCTCTCTTCTCAGTGCTGCCATCAGGAAGAAGGTGCAGGAGTCTCAGGACTCACACCACCAGGTTCAGGATCAGTTACTACCACTCAACCATCAGCCTCTTGAACCAAAGGGGATAACTTCACACATCTTCACTTGCCCCATAATTGAATGTCCTCACTACCAATGGACTCTTTCAAGTTCTCTTCATCTCATATTCTTGATAGTTATTGCTTATTTATTATTATTATTATTTCTTCTTTTGTATTTGAGCACATTGTCTTCAACACGTTAGTTGAATACCCTAGTTGGTGGGGGTGGGGGGCGTCTTTCATTGATTCTGTTATGGTTATTATTCTATAAATTGATTATGTTCAGAAAAACTGAATCCCAGCATTGTATATGGTGACAGATATGTACTATGATAATAAATTTACTTTGAACTTTTGACCTTTGGATGGGCTACATCAGCAGAAGACTTTGAACATACAGCAGCCACTCCATTAGGTTCAGGAGGTACTTAATAAAGTGGCCACTGAGTGTATCTTTGCAGCATTCCATTGTTTTGCACACCTTGCTGAATTTATTATCATTACCATCTATACTGCTTACTCTGAGAGCTTCACAAGAGCAAGTTCCATTACACCCTGGTGTTCATGACAATAATGTAAATCTGAACTGAGTCAGCAAGACATCAACAGAGCCTGTTCAGTGTTTCCAACAGCTTTCTGAAGCTCTTGTTCTGGGCCAAGGGAGGATTCAGGGCAATCATTCTTGGTGTCTTCAGGGCTGAAAGAAGCCAGTGTTTCCTATCTGGCTCTGACAGTCACAGCAATCTCTGGCCTGGTGTTCATAATCTCCTCACAGATGCTCTGTGCAGTTTGTAAAACACCTCAGAATGGAGACTGTAAAGGCAGCTTGTGGCCAGGCTCAGCTAACTCCTTAACCTCTTCATTGCCATGCTCACCATTTTCATTTTTTTAAATGTACTGAGACAAAGTACAGAATAGGCACTTCTGAACCTTCAAACTGCACAGCCTAGCAACCCCCGCTTTAACCTTGTCCTAATCATGAGCAAAATGACAATCACCAATTAATCTGCTACCTGGCATGTCTTTGTACTGTGGGAGGAAACCGGAAGACTCAGAGAAAACCCACACATTCCACAGGGAGAGCATACAGACTCTTTACAGATGACGCTGGAAATGTTCTCTGAACTCCCCGAAGCTCCCACGCTACCATGGCATCCATTTTCTGATTTCTTAAAAGGTGGTAGCACAGTGGTGCAGCTGGTACTGCTGCTGCCTCAGAGCACCAGAGACATGGGTTCAATCCTGACCTCTGCTCTGCCTACATGGAGTTTGCTCATTCTCCCTTCGAATGCATGGGTTTCTCCCCAGAGTGCTCTAGTTCACAAAGATTCGTGGGTTTCTTGATTAACTGCTGTACATTGTCCCTATTCTGTAGGTGAATGGTAGAATCTAGAGGAAGTTGAGGGGAAAATAAGGTTAATGCAAAATTATTATAAATGGGTGGTTGATGGTTAGCAAAGTCTTGGTGGGCTGAAGGGCCTGTTTCTCTCTCTCTCTCGTCTAAGAGCTAGTATAGTCCTTAAAAGATGGGTTCAGTAAGGCACCTAGGTTTGGTACATACAACTTCAAGCATTACAGTACAGTACGAGCTCTTTGACCCACAATGTTGTGCCGAACTTTTAACCTACACTAAAATCTATTCAACCTTTCTCTCCCACATAGCCCTCCGTTTTTATATCACCCATGTGCCTATCTAAGTTTTCTTACGTGTCCCTAATGTATTATATCTGCCTCTATCACCACCCATGGCAGGGCACTCCACACACCAACTAATCTGTGTAAAAAAAACAGTAAATTCTCCCCTAAACTTTCCTCCAATCACCCTAATATTATGCCCTGTCATATTAGCCATTTTTAACCTGGGGAAAAGTCTCTGGCTGTCCATTCCATCTATGCCTCTTATCTTATACACCTCTATCAAGTTGCCACTCATCCTGCTTCACGCCAAAGAGAAAACTCCTAGCTCACTCAACATATCCTCAAATGACATGCTCTCTAATCCAGGCAACATCCTGATAAATCTCCTCTGCACCCTCTCTAAAGCTTCCACCTTTCTCCTTAATGAAGCAATCAGAACTGAGCACAATATTCCACATGTGGTTTAACCAAAGTTTATAGAGCTGCAACATTACCTCAAGGCTCTTGAACTGCTCTTTTCATGAATGCACCAAGCAGATTCCAGTTCTACAATCACTTCCCACTTAAACATTCATAACCAAAGAAGTTTTGCAGGGAAGTAGAGGAAGGAATGTTTTTCGAAAGATATGAAGGCAGCTTCAGTTACACTGCAGCTCCCAGTTAAAATATCTGTATTTTAACTTGCCTAAGGGAGTCACACAGCCATGTAACTACAACAGAATCAAGCCCCAGTGGGTCTCTCAAACATTCAGGCTGCACCAGCACAAAACATCAGTGAGGAAGGAGAAAGGAGTGAAGAATCAGGAATGTTATCTGCCATGTAATTTTAGCCTGGTTATGTTCGGGCTCATTTGACCTACAGTGGTTCTGGACTTTTTTTAAGTGAAAAACTTTAGCCAGGTAGAGTGAACCCATTTTGGTAGTTCCCTTGTTAAGGTTGGCAACCACTCTGCTATAACTGGCTGAGACTGATTTTACCTGCACAATTTATATATAACTAACCTCCACTCACTGTATTTGTCTTCTGTTATTGAGATTGACCTTGCTTTAATTTTAGTTTCTTCTGCTTTGATGTCATGAGAACACACACCAGTCCTCATGCAGGGGTCAGCAGAGGAAAGGATGAGCCACTTTAACTTCCTGGGCATAATGAAGTCAAGTCAAGTCACTTTTTATTGTCATTTCGACCATAACTGCTGGTACAGTACACAGTAAAAACGAGACAACATTTTTCAGGACCATGGTGCTACATGAAACAATACAAAAACTACACCAAGCTATGTAAAACAACACAAAAACTACACTAGACTACAGATCTACCCAGGACTGCATAAAGTACACAGAACAGTGCAGGCATTACAATAAATGATAAACAAGACAATAGGCACAGCGGAGGGCAGTAGGTTGGTAGTCCAATGGCTTGGGGGAAAAACTGTTACATAAATAAACAGCTGAACAGCAGCGTCCGGGATCACGTCCGTTTCTGTATTTCGTTGGAGCCGGATGTAGTCCAATTTAGTGTCCATTGGAGAGCAGAATGGACGGGAGACCCGGCCGGCTAGGGCTTGCTCTTTTCCTGGCACGGACTCCTGCCCGCTCACCTTGCTTCCGCTTCCTCGCACACTGCTTACGACGTCCCCACCTCTGGCCACCGGCATCAGGCGAGTCCGAGAACTGCGGGCCCGATTCCCTCAGCAAGCCAACATCATCTCTGAGGAGCTATCCTGGGCACAACATATTGATGCAATCACATGGAAGGCACACCAGCGGCTATATCTCATTAGGAGTTTGGAATTTTGTATGTCACCAAAGATTCTAGCAAGTTTCTACAGATGTACCATGTTTCAGACTGGTTGCATCACCGATACAAAGGCTCCAATACACAGCATCGGATGAGGTTTCAGACAGTTCTAGACTTAGCCCGTTCCATCATGGGCACATGCCTCCCCTCCATTGAGGACATCTTCAAAAGGCGATGCCTTAAGAAACTGGCAACTATCATTAATCATGAGGCAGCAACTCAATGCATAAAAGCATGCAGACATGGTCAAGAGGTTCAGTTGTTATTTAGACCAAACATCAGAATGAGGAAGAAATGTGATATAAGGGAATTTGACCGTGGAATGACTGTTGGTGCCAGACAAGGTGGTTTGGGTATCTCAGAAACTGTTGATCTCTTGGAATTTTCACACACAACAGTCTTTAGAACTTACAGAGAATGGTGCAAAAACAAAACAAAACACCCAGTGAGCGATAGTTCTGTGGGTGAAAATGCTTTGTTAATGAGAGGTCAGAGGAGAATGGTCAGATGAGTTCAAGTGAACAGGAAGGTGACAGTAACTCAATAACCATATAGGAGGTACGTAATAAAGTGGCCACTAAGAGTAGAGCACACCAGATAGGAATGGCCGATTTTCTTCCCTGAAGCATATTAGTGAATGAGATGGGAATTGATGACTACTGAGTTGATTTATGGTGCAGAAGGGCCTTTATGGTTCACTTCGAGGATGAGAAACTTGTATGGAGAAACTGGGTAAAACTGACATCAGTCTCCCCAATCAGAGAAGATTGTAAAAAGACTTGAGAGGTGTTTTCAAATGCATGAAATAATTTAAAAGAAATCACTGGGTGGAACTGTTTTCAGTGGCAGACGGTTCAATAATCAGAATGCATGGTGAAAGGTGACTGAACATGTACAGTGCGTAGAACATAGAAGAGAGCAGCATCGTACAGGCCCATGGTGTAGGTGTCAGCCTTTGCGTATCTACTCCTCGATCAATGTAAAATTCCTTAAGGTTGTCATAACCAGGTGTGGGTACTGGAGATAAGCCCCCCACTACCTATTAAATGCTCGCTTCCCCTGACAACCAAGGCCAGCTCCTGGATAAGTGTGTGGCTTAGCTACCAAGTCTGGTAGAAATGTTTCTACCGATGAGAAAAGGGGCAAAGGTGGGTTACTGGCACCTTAAAACCACTCACTTCAGACAGATGGGGCTTGTTAGCCGTGGTTGGCAGCTCAGCTAGACAAAGAAAAATTCTGATCTTAAACCTCCGCTGCCTTGTAGCTATACACACTCATGAGGAAGGCGTTGAGAATAAACACTGAGGAAAAATCTGGAGCTGGAGTCCCTAAGGCAGTCCTATTTTGAGTTCAATACTGACTGGCACCTCCTGCGATGCTGCTGGTGCCAAACTGAATCAGTTCCCGCTGTTCCTTTGGATTCATCTGCTGCCTGCAGAGGGGGAGCCTTCTGCATAGGCAAAAGTTTGCTCTCCATATTGTACTGCCATGGCTTCCATATCATGTACACAGCTAAGACGCAACATTCATGTTGACTCTGACCAATGGAGCGCCTCAATGACCAATCCAACCCTTCCCTCCTACATAATTCATAACCTTCCATTTTTCATAGATCATATGCCTATCTAAAAGTTTCTTAAATATCCCTATTGTATTAGCCTCTGCCACCACAGCTGGCAGTACATTCCAGGCATCTACTAGGCTCTGTGTAAAAGACCTATCTCTGATATCTTGCCTAAGATCCCTCCACTCTCCTTAAAAGAATGTCATCTGGTGTTGGCCATCATCACCCTGGGAAAAAGGCACTGGCTGTCCACTCTATCTATACCTCTCATAACACCTCTATCAAGTTGCATCTCATCCACGTTCACTCCAAAGAGAAAAGACCTAGCTCGCTCAACCTTCCCTCATAAGATCGTAAGAAAGAAGATTGGCAAACAAGAAGAGGGAAACACAGTAGTGTTGCTATTACAGCTTGGAGTGCTCCAGAGTTTGGAGTTCAATTCCACCACTGTCTAGCAGGAGTTTGTAAATTCTACACATGAAGAGTGTGGGTTCCCTCTGGGTGCTCTTGTGTCCTCCCACGGTCCAAAGACATGCTGGTAAATGGGTTAATCTGGTCATTGTATATTCTACCGTGATTAGGCCAGGGTTAAATATCTGGTAACTAGGTTAATTTGCTCATTGTATATTCTACCGTGATTAGGCTAGGGTTAAATATCTGGTAAGTAAATTAAGAACCTGGTGGCATGGTGCAAAGACAATAATCTATCCCTCAATGTCAGCAAGATAAAGGAATTAGTTGTTGACTTCAGAAGGATTAGCGGACCGCACGACCCCATCTACATCGGTGGTGCGCAAGTGGAACAGGTCAAAGGTTTTAAGTTCCTCGGGGTGAATATCACAAATGACCTGACTTAGTCCAACCAAGCAGAGTCCACTGCCAAGAAGGCCCACCAGCACCTTTACTTCCTAAGAAAACTAAAGAAATTTGGCCTGTCCCCTAAAACCCTCACTAATTTTTATAGATGCACTGTAGAAAGCATTCTTCTAGGGTGCATCACAATCTGGTATGGAAGTTGTCCTGTCCAAGACTGGAAGAAGCTGCAGAAGATCGTAAATACACCCCAGTACATCACACAAACCAATCTTCCGTTGTTGGACTCACTTTACACTGCACGCTGTCGGGGCAGTGCTGCCAGGATAATCAAGGACATGACCCACCCAGCCAACACACTTTTCATCCCTCTTCCCTCCTGGAGAAGGTTCAGGAGCTTGAAGACTCATACAGCCAGATTTGGGAGTAGCTTCTTTCCAACTGTGATAAGTCTGCTGAACAGATCCTGACCCGGATCTGGGCTGTACCATCCAAATATCCGGACCTGCCTCTCGGTTTTTTGCTATTTTCTATTTATGATTTATAATTTAATTTTTTACTACTTACTATCGATTTGTACTTCAGGGAGCACGAAGTGCAGAATCAAATATCGCTGTGATGATTGTACGCTCTAGTATCAATTGTTTGACGACAATAAAGTAAAGTAGGTTAATTTGCTCATTGTCTATTGTACCATGATTAGGCTAGGGTTAAATATCCGAGTTGCCAGCTGGAAGAGCCGGAACAGCCTATTTCACACTGCATCTCTAAATAAAGTCTAAAAATAAATCAAACTTGAAGAAACTAATTTTCTGCCGAATGAGGTGTTGTGATTGCAAATGAAATGGCAGATTCAATAATAGCATTAATAAGAGGAGTGGATGAATTCTTGAGTAGAGATAAATTACTAGTCTACAAAAAAGGCAAAGGACCAGGATTAATTGCAGAATTCTGTGAAAGAGCTGGTAGGTTATGTCAGATTCAGTGGCCTCTCTCTGTGCTTACCACTCAAAGATTCCTTGTGTCAGTGCTGTGTAACTTCTATCTGAAACACAGACCAGTATTTAAGGATTTTTTTAAAAATAGTAATCCCCCCATTGATGTTTTTATCTCACTAAAGGAAGCTAATTAGCCCATTGTGTCTATACTGACTTTCTGAACCAGCAGGTAGTAAGTCCATCTCTTAAGCTCTTTTCTAAAATCCCTGAAAAATTCCTTTCCTTATAGGAACACAGCTACTTTTTTCCTTCTGAAAATTACAATTGAATCTATTCTCCATATGCTTCTTCATACCCTTTTAGGCAGTACACTTCACATTATTACAGTTCTGTGAAAAATCTATACCCAGTGGCTACTTTATTAGGTACACCAGTAGGTTAATGCAAAAAGCTAATCAGCTAATCATGTGGCAGCAACTCAATGCATAAAAGCCTGAAGACATGTTCAAGAGGTTCAGTTGTTGTTCAGACCAAACATAAGAATGGGGGGAAAAAATGTGATCGAAGTGACTTTGAAGGTGGAATACATAGAACATAGAATAGTACAGCACAGTACAGGCCCTTCGGCCCACAATGTTGTGCCGACCCTCAAACCCTGCCTCCCATATAAGCCCCCACCTTAGATTCCTCCATATACCTGCCTAGTAGTCTCTTAAACTTCACTAGTGTATCTGCCTCCACCACTGACTCAGGCAGTGCATTCCGCACACCAACCACTCTCTGAGTAAAAAACCTTCCTCTAATATCCCCCTTGAACTTCCCACCCCTTACCTTAAAGCCATGTCCTCTTGTATTCAGCAGTGGTGCCCTGGAGAAGAGGCGCTGGCTATCCACTCTATCTATTCTTCTTATTATCTTGTACATCTCTATCATGTCTCCTCTCATCCTCCTTCTCTCCAAAGAGTAAAGCCCTAGCTCCCTTAATCTCTGATCATAATGCATACTTTCTAAACCAGGCAGCATCCTGGTAAATCTCCTCTGTACCCTTTCCAATGCTTCCACATCCTTCCTATAGTGAGGTGACCAGAACTGGACACAATACCCCAAGTGTGGCCTAACCAGAGTTTTATAGAGCTGCATCATTACATTGCAACTCTTAAACTCTATCCCTCGACTTATGAAAGCTAACACCCCATAAGCTTTCTTAACTACCCTATCCACCTGTGAGGCAACTTTCAGGGATCTGTGGACATGTACCCCGAGATCCCTCTGCTCCTCCACACTACCAAGTATCCTGCCATTTACTTTGTACTCTGCCTTGGAGTTTGTCCTTCCAAAGTGTACCACCTCACACTTCTCTGGGTTGAACTCCATCTGCCACTTCTCAGCCCATTTCTGCATCCTATCAATGTCTCTCTGCAATCTTTGACAATCCTCTACACTATCTACAACACCACCAACCTTTGTGTCGTCTGCAAACTTGCCAACCCACCCTTCTACCCCCACATCCAGGTCGTTAACAAAAATCACGAAAAGTAGAGGTCCCATAACAGATCCTTGTGGGACACCACTAGTCACAATCCTCCAATCTGAATGTACTCCCTCCACCACCACCCTCTGCCTTCTGCAGGCAAGCCAATTCTGAATCCACCTGGCCAAACTTCCCTGGATCCCATGCCTTCTAACTTTCTGAATAAGCCTACCGTGTGGAACCTTGTCAAATGCCTTACTAAAATCCATATAGATCACATCCACTGCACTACCCTCATCTATATGCCTGGTCACCTCCTCAAAGAACTCTATCAGGCTTGTTAGACACGATCTGCCCTTCACAAAGCCATGCTGACTGTCCCTGATCAGACCATGATTCTCTAAATGCCTATAGATCCTATCTCTAAGAACCTTTTCTAAATCTCTAAGAATGATTGTTCATGCCAGACAGGGTGGTTTGAGAATCTCAGCAACCGCCGATCTCCTGGATTGCTATGCCCAGCAAAAAACAAAAACCATTCAGTGAGCAGCAGTTTTGTGGGTGAAAGTGCCTTGTTAATGAGAAAGGCCAGAGGAGAATGGCCAGACTGGTTCAAGCTGACAGGAAGGTGACAGTAACTCAAATAACCACACATTACAACAGTGGTGCGCAGAAGAGCATCTCTGAATGCACAACACTTCGAACTTTGAAGTGAATGGGCTACACCAGGACAAGACAATGGACATACACTCAGTGGCCACTTTATTAGGTACTAGAGGCACCTAAGAAGCCGGCCATTGAGCGTGTGTTCTCTTTTTGGCATATTTTACATCGTCGTTCTGAAGTTGACTTGTATGTACTTCCACAAAGTGCACAGGTTTAAAACTTTCTGTGGATTACTATTCATAAATTATTGAACTGATAAAAACATCTGGTTATTGCAAATTAATGTTGTGGTAAATATGTCCTGTTGCATGTGGTGTAAATGAGCTTTTAACCAAAATAAGTCATTGCCTTTAAAATACTAATTTTATATGTCATTTCTGTTAAGTAACTATTTCAACATTTTGAGAGGTTTAAAATAAAAATTATAAAATTTAATTTTCTATTTCAAAATTATCTGGTGATAACACTTCGATTTCTAACCTAGTCTTGAACAGACTGGAATTTTGATTTTTCAACTTGTAAAATATTTAGAAATGTAAATTAAAAATTGTGCTTCTTTATTTCCTGATATGCTGTCTGGGAGACTTCAATGTAATTACATGTTTGGTTTGCCAACGATCTATTTAATCCAAATGTCACAGATGCTGGGAAAGACGTGTATGTCATAAGTTGCTGGAGGTGGTCTTTACAGTCAGCATAATTTTTATTCCCTTTGTATTGATGCAGTCATGATGAAAGAGTGCCAGCAGCTCTGCCTCATTAGGAGTTGAAGGAGATTTAACATGTCACAAAAAACTTTTATACATATATTTCCATAGATGTATGATGGAGAGCATTTTGATTGAATGCATCACAGCCTGGTCAGGGGCTGCAACGTGCATAATTGCAGGAAACTGCAAAGGATTGTAGGCCGAGCCAGCTCCATTATGGGCAAAACCCACCCTTGCATCATGGACATCTTTAAGAGGCAACGCATCACTGTGGAGCCTCTCGATCTGGGACACATGTCCCTTCTCATTACTACCCTCAAAGAGGAAGTACAGGAGCCTGAAGGCCCACAATCAATGATTCAAACACAGCTTCTTCACCTCAGCTATCAGATTTCTGGCTGCTATTTATTTTTTTAATGCAATTTATAGTGACTCTATGTCTTTACACTGTTCTACTGCTGTAAAGCAATGAATTTCACTTCATATATGTCAGTGATAATAAAGCTGATGCTGATTTTCTGGTGTGGAAAAGTTTCTTCATATCAAAATATAGACGATAAAAAGAGCTTTAAGTTGTTTAAATCTTAAAGACCTAAAGAAATTAAAACTAAAAGGGACGGGTTACACCTGAATTGGCGGTGGGGGCGGGGCGGGGCGGGGGGAATATCCTTGTAGGCAGGTTTGCTAGAGCTGTAGCGGAGGGTTTAAACTAAATTGGCAGGGGAATGGGAACCAGAGTGATAAGGCTGAGGATAGGGCAATTGGTATACAACTAGATGCAGTGCACAGTGGGACTGTCAGGAATGATACAGCAAAATGGCAGTCAGTGTGATGAGTTAAAGTGTAAAGGGGGAGAGAAGATCAAAAAAAGTGATAAATACTGGACCGAAGGTGTTATATTTGAATGTACGCAGTATAAGGAATAAGGTACACGATCTTGTTACGCAGTTAGGGACTGGGAGTTATGACGTTGTGGGCATCACTGAGTTGTGGCTGAAATATCGTAGTTGGGAGCTTAACATCCAAGGATACACATATCAAAAGGGCAGGCAGGTATGCAGAGAGGGAAGTGTTGCTGTGTTGGTAAAAAACAAAATCAAAACCTTAGAAAGAAGTGACATAGGATAGAAGATGTAAAATCCTTGTGAGTAGAATTAAGAAACTGCAAGGGTAAAAACACTCTTATGGGAGTCATAATACAAGCCTCTGAACAAAAGACAGCATGTTGGCTACAAATCACAATGGGAGATAGAAAACACATGTCAAAAGGTCAATGTTGTGAGAGTCATGGGAGACTTCAATATGCAGGTAAATTGGGAAAATCAGGTTGGCATGGGATCCCAAGAGGGAGAATTTGTAGAATGCCTGCTAGATGGGCATTTTAGAGGACTAGTGGTTAAGCGCACTAGGGGATCAGTTATTCTGGACTGCGTATTATGTAATGAACTGAATTTGATTAGGGAGCTTAAGGTAAAGAAACCCTTAGGAGACAGTATCATCATACGATAGAATGCACCCTGCAATTTGAGAGGGATAAGCTAGAGTCAGATATATCAGTATTACAGTGGAGTAAAGTGAATTACAGAGGCATGAGAGAGGAGCTGTGAAAAGTTCATTGGAAGGAGATACTAGCAGGGATGATGGCAGAAGTTGGCTTGAGTTTCAGGGAGAAATTCGGAAGGCGTAGAAAAGATATACCCCAAAGAAGTATTCTAAAGACAGGATGATACACTGTGGCTGACAAGGGAAGTCAAAAACATCATAAAAGCAAAAGAGAGGGCATATAATAGAGCAAATATTAGTGGGAAGTTAGAGGATTGGGAGGCTTATAAAAACCAACACAAGACAACCAAAAAGCCATAAGGAGGAGGAAAGGATGAAATATGAAGGTAAGCTAGCCAATAATATCAAAAAGGATTCCAAAAGAGTTTTCAAATATATAAAAAGAAAAAAAGAGGTGAGAGTAGATATCAAACAGCAGGAAAAATGATGCTTAAGAGCTAGTAATGGGGGGCAAGGAAATGGTGGATGAATAAATTAAGTATTTTTCATCCATCTTCTCTCTGGAAGACACTAGCAGTATGCTGGAACTTCGAGTGTGTCAGGGGCAGAATTGAGTGCAATTGCTAGCACTAGGGAGAAGGTGTTTGGGAAGCTCAAAGGTCTGAAGGTAGATAAGGCACCTTGACCAGATGGGCTACACCACAGAGTTCTGAAAGAGATAACAGAAGAAATTGTGGAGGCATTAGTAATGATCTTTCAAGAATCACTAGATCCTGGCATGGTTCTGGAGCACTGGAAAATTGCAAATGTCACTCCACTCTTCAAGAAGGGAAGGAGACAGAAGAAAGGAAATTACAGGCCTGTAAGCCTGAACTCTGTGGTTGAGAAGAGGTTGGAGTTGATTGTTAAGGATGGAATCTCAGGGTACTTGGAGGCACATGACAAAATAGACCAAAGTCAGCATGGTTTCCTTAAGGGTATATCTTGCCTAACAAGGTATCACAGGAAAGATGGATAAAATATGGCTGATTGGCAGGAGGTAAAGAGTGGGAATAAAATGAGCCTTTTCTGGTTGGCTGACAGTGACTAGTGGTGTTCTGTAGGGGTTGGTGTTGGGACCACTTCTTTTTACATTATATACCAATGATTTAGATTATGGAATTGATGGCTTTGTGGCCAAATTGCAGACGACATGAAGGAGACAAGCAGAGGGACAGATAGTGCTGAGCAATCAGGGAGGCTGCAAAAGCACTAAAGCAGATTAGGAGAATGGGCAAGAAGTGGCGGATGGAATACAGTGTCCGAAAGTGTATGGTCATGCTCTTTGGTAGAAGGAATAAAAGTACAGACTATTTTCAAGACAGGTAGTAATCGTAATCTGTGGTGCAAAGGGACTTTGGAGTCCTCTTGCAGGATTCCCTAAAGGTAAACTTGCAGGTTGAGTTGGTGGTGAGGAAGGCAAATGCAGTGTTAGCATTTGTTTTGAGAGGACTAGTATATAGAAACAAGGATGTAATGCTGAGGCTTTATAAGGCACTGGTGAGGCCTCACTTGGAGTATTGTGAGCGGTTTTGGGCTCTTTATCTAAGAAAGGATGTGCTGACATTGGAGAGGGTTCAGTGGAGGTTCACGAGAATGCAAGGGTTATTGTATGAAGAGTTTGATGGTTCTGAGCCTGTACTTGCTGCAATTTTGAAGAATGAGGAGGAATTTCACTGAAACCTATCAAATGTTGAAAGGGCTAAATAGAGTGGATGTGGATAGGATGCTTCCTATAGTGGGGGAATCTAGGACCGCGGGGCACAGACTCTGAATAGCAGGATGCCCATTAAGAACGGAGATAAGGAGAACTATCTTGAGCCAGAGGGTGGTGAATCTGTGAATTTGTTGCCACAGGCAGCTGCAGAGGGCAAATCATTGGACAGAGGTTGATAGATTCTTGATTAGGTAGGGCATGAAGGGATATGGGGAAAAGTCAGGAGATTGGGGCTAAGAGGTAAAATGGATCAGCCACAATGTAATGGCAGAGCAGATTTGATGGGCCAAATGGCCCAATTCTCCTCCTATATCTTATGGTCTTAACCTATGACCTCTAGTTCTAGTCTCACCCGACCTCTGTGGATGTTAGCACTGTGACCTAGAAACATAGAAAACCTACAGCACAATACAGGCCCTTCAGCCCACAAAGCTGTGCTGAACATGCCCTTACTTTAGAAAGTACATTGGGCTACCCATAGCCCTCTATTTTTCTGAGCTCCGCGTACCTATCCAGAAGTCTCTTACAAGAACCTATTGTATCCGCCTCCACCACCATCGCCAGCAGCCTATTCCATGCACTCACCACTCTCTGCGTAAAAAACTTACCCCTGACATCTCATCTGTACCACCTTAAAACTGTGCCCTCTTGCGCTAGGCATTTCAGCTCTGGGAAAAGCCTCTGTCTATTCACATGATCAATGCCTCTCATCATCTTATACACCTCTGTCAGGTCACCTCTCATCCTCCATCGCTGCAAGGAGAAAAGGTCGAGTTCACTCAACCTTCCTCATCAGGCATGCTCCCCAATCCAGACAACATCCTTATAAATCTCCTCTGCACTCTTTCTATAGTTTCCACATCCTTCCTGTAGTGAGGAAACCAGAACTGAACACAGTACTCCAAGTGGGGTCTGACCAGGGTCCTATATAGCTGTAACATTACCTCTCAGCTCTTGAACTTAATCCCACAGTTGATGAAGGTCAATGCACCATATGCCTTCTTAACCACAGAGTCAACCTACACAAGCAGCTTTGAGTGTCCTATGGACTTGGACCCCAAGATCCCTCTGATCCTCCACACTGCCAAGAGTCTTACCATTAATACTATATTCTGCCATCATATTTGATCAACCAAAATGAACCACCTCACATTTATCTGGGTTGAACTCCATCTGCCACTTCTCAGCCCAGTTTTGCATCCTATCGATGCCCCGCTGTAAGCTCTGACAGCCCTCCACACTATCCACAACACCCCCAACCTTTATGTCGTCAATGTGACCTGCAGCAGACATGTGGTACTGGAGGATTCTGTGAGCACCATTTCCCTTTCTCCTCCCACCCCTTGTGCAAATTGTTAAAAGCTGCTCTTGAGATCTATATTTATAAATCAGACTCATGATAAAGGCCCTAATACCCTAACACTGGGAAACTTGCCACTGTCCACCAATGGAGACCCTAGCTAGAGCAGAAAGCTTCCAAGTACCTGAGCCAGTTCCAGCCAGAAATGTCTACAAATAGACCGGTCTCTATATCTCTGCAGCTGTCCTGTCCCCTCACTCTTAATAACTTACTGTCAATTGCACCATTCCTATACACATCTGGTCAACTGACAAAAGTTTAGGAGCAGAACTAGCCTTTCTTCCATTTACAAATGCATGACTAGAGGCCCCATTCCTCACCCTGGATTAATATTTAATTTTCCTGAACTATGCAATGATAAATAAGCAGGAACTCCAAAACAAATCTCACCATCAGAGAGCTGTCCATTAACTGTTAAACTGCTGAATGAACAGGAGTTTGTCATCTGGAGAACATCACAATAGCACCACTATTTGATTTAATAAATTCTCCTGAGGATGAACTGTGCATAACCCTTAACCTGCTAATCCAGCACAAAATTAGTACAGTTGCAAAGTACATAAACCTACTGCTGAGCAATAAAGGCATCTATTGCATTATGAGTAACCCTTAATCCGCTGGACAAAATTTATGCACAATGCTCACTCCAGTTATTCAGATTCCAGACTTAAAGCATTTAGTTTTTCCACCACTGTCTCTGGTAAGAGCTCTTCACAGTCATTTATTACCCTCTCCCCTGTAGACTTAATGGTACAGGAAGTAATCCTTCCTTTTGAGTAGAAGAGGAATTCCACAAGTTTTTGGTTTGAAGATGAAATAAACATATCATTGTGTAGAAGTTATGATTTATATTTCAGTAACATTGTATATATATTTTCCCCAGAGTGGAAATGGATAATACAAAGAGGTATACTTTAAGGTGTTGGGAGGAAAGTATAAGGGGCATGTCAGAGGCAGTTTTTTTTTTGCACAGAGCGGTGGGTGCATGAAATATGCTGCCACGGGGGTGGTAAAGGCAGGCACATTAGGGGCATGAATGAAATAGGCAAATGGATGAAAGAAAAATTAGGGCTATGTGGGAAGGATGGGCTAGATGGATCTCGGAATAGGTTAAAAGGACATGCTGTCTTATTGCTATCATCAGAGAGGAGGTACAGGAATCTGACCACACAAACTCAATGTTTTAGGAATACACGCAAAACGCTGGAGGAAAAGTCTAGCTGAAGGGTCTCGGCCCAAAACGCCGACAGTACTCTTTTCCATAGATGCTGCCTGGCCTGCTAAGTTCTTCCAGCATTTTGTGTGTGTTGCTTGGATTTCCAGCATCTGCAGATTTTCTCTTGTCAATGTTTTATGAACAGCTTTTTCCCCTCTGCCATCAGATTTCTGAATGGACAACGAATCAACCCCGAATATTTCCTCACTAGCTTTGCTCTTTTTGCACTACATGTTTAATTCCCAAACAACAGCAGATACCTATCTATTTAGGGTGCCTAAGACTTTTGGACAGTACTATAGTACTTTTACATAATGTACTGTACAGCTGCTGCTGGAAAAGAAACAAATTTCATGACATGAGTGATGATAAACTTGATTCTGATCTGGGTCTCCATTGTGGACTGAGAGTGGGAAGGGGCAGGGAGAGGGGAATCATGGTTTGGGAAAAGGGGAAGGAAGAGGGGAGGGAGCGGGAAGCACCAGAGAGACATTCTGTAATGATCAATAAACCAATTGTTTCGAATCTATTGACCTTGTTTGGTGTCTCAGGGCTGGTTGTGACTCCACCCACAGCACCCCAGCACTCCTTCCACACCCCTCCCGCAACAGTCCACCCTCGCCATTCCCTATATCCTTTGCTCCCACCAGATTCACAAACTCATTCTCTGCTCCATGTTGACAATATGTGCGGAAGACTTTTGCACAGTTCCGTATATATATTTTTATTGAAATTTAGTTTTTTTTTAGGTATTGCACTGTACTGCTGCTAAAAGCAACAAATTTCATAACATGTGTCTGTGATAATAAACCTGATTGTGATTCAGATTCTGAAAGGGTTGACACAATATCGAGGTATGAAAGGCCTGTACTGTGCTGCACTGTTTTATGTTCTAACTTCTATGTTTTAATATCAACTTTGTTAAAAGTGTAAAGATAATAATGGTAGGAATAAGTCGTATGTGCCAGGAACATGATATAATTACCTATGTACTTCAAATTCTGCTTCTGAAACTGAATTCAACTTGCGTATGTTACAAAATTGCATGTCTATCAGATATAACAGGACAAATTTCTACACCAGTTTTCCTTTCCTTTTGTCCTCGTATTTGCTGTATTCTTCAGCTGAAAAAATTACAGACCATGTCCTCATAGCTGTTGTAGGTCATTGTGAACGAGCAACAGCATCACAGTAATCTAGCCAGTTTCCTCCAAAAGCAATTCCCAAATCCAGGAGCTTTATCACCAAGAAAGACAAGGAAAATAGGTGCATAGAAACACTGTTACCTGCAAATTCCTCTCAAAGCACCGTTCTGACTTGAAAAAGTATTGATGGTTCTTGATTGGGTCTAAATAGAGGCTTGTTTGTCTCAATGAGCTGGAGAGCTATGTTGACTGAAGTCAGGACTTCGTGCTTTGGCTCTAGGTAGGGCCACCCATGCCAAACAGGTCAAAGGGTAGAGGCCAGATTAAGAGTGGTCCAGTGGTCCTCCAGACTAGGGATTCAGTTCAAGGCTAACAATCCTGACTGGTAAAACAAAATTGTTACAGAAGCAGCAATGAAGAATTCTTCTACATCTGTGTGCGATGGTATTCCTGAGTCTTCACCCGGAACTTGTATGACTAACAGTAGTGAAAATCGAGCCACTGACACGATGAAGGAAGCCCTGAACTCTGCCAGAGATAGAGGACCTTCACTGCTGCCCTAAACACCAGTGACGTTAAGGTCAGTAGAGACCCAATAGAGGAAGTTTAAGAATGCAACTCACCACCATCCACTGCAGGGCGCATAAGAATGGATAAATAATGCTGACCTTTCAGAAAATGATCTCGAAAATGAACATGCAAAAGAAAAATAGTTGGCAATCTCCTGTCTTTTATTTTCTTTGCTTCCTTTGGAAGAAACTTGGCTGAATTTTCATGTCCCATGTCATTTTCCCAAGTCTTATTAACTGTCAAAGGTACTTTAGGAATCTGAGATGTTCTTCTGTTTGTACATTTCCAAATTAAAACAATAGTTAAGAACAGTTCAATTGCCACAGAAGACTCTAAAATCATCAAGGATTATCACCATACCGGTCATGCCCTCTTCTCCTTACTGCCATAGAGCAGGAGGTACACAAACCTTAGGTGCCACACCACCAAGTTCAGGGACAGTTATTACCCCTCAACCATCAGGCATAACTTCCGTTACCCTTACTCTGAACTGAATCTACAACCTAAACTCACTTTCAAGGAATCTTTACAGCTTATGTTCTCAGTTTTACTTCTCTGTGTACAGTTTGTCTTCCTTCTTTTGCACAAGGTTGTCTGTCAGCTTATGTATAGTTTTTCATACATTCTATCGTATTTCTTTTACTTTATAAATGCCTGCAAGAAAATGAATCTCAAGGTAGCATGTGGTAACATTATATGTACTTTGATAATAAATTTACTTTGAGCTAAAAATTCACCTACTGACAATATTACTGAAGCGTTTAACCTAAAATGATGAGTACTTTGATAATACCAACATATATCCCCTGGTGGACAAAGGATTTGAAGTCTACACCCATGCATTCGGGGGCCAGATATACTCAGAGAATATGTCCATCATTGCTGGTGCATGAGTGTCTATTGGATTGTTGCCAATATAATGTCAGAGGAACAGCTCTGTAAAATTTAACCCATTCCTCTCCACAACAGTTACTGCACCATTTCTACACTTCAGGAGCATCAACTCACCCTGATTTTTCCTCGATGTTGAGAAAAGCTTGTAGCACCAGTGGGAGTTCGTACTTCACGATGTAAAGGTAACTGGACATGGCTGAAAGCAAATGAAAAGTCATTGATGTTTAAACCCTGATTAGACCACACCTGAAATACTGTGTTCAGTTCTAGTCACCTCATTATAAGAAAGATGTGGAAGCTTTAATGAGGGTGCAGAGAAGATTTACCAGGATGCTGCCTCGACTAGAGACCATGTCTTATGAGGATAGATTAAGCTAGCAGGAGCTTTTCTCTTTGGAGTAGAAGAGGATGAGAGATAACTTGATAGAGGTGTACAGAATGAGAAGAGGCAGAGATCGAGTGGATAACCAGAGACTTTTTCCAAGGCTGGAAATGACTAATATAAGGGGCATAATTCTAAGGTGATTAAAGTATTAGGGGGTATGTCAGAAGTAAGTTTTAACATAGAGAGTGGTGAGTGTGTGCAACACCTTGCCAGGGATGGTGGTAGAGGCAGATACATTAGGGATATTTACGAGACTCTTACACATGATAGAAATATGCAGGGCTATGTATGAGGGAAGGGTTAGATTGATCTTAGAAGTGGTTAATAGGGTGGAACAAGATTGTGCACTGAAGGGCTTGTCTTGTGCTGTAATGTTCTATGTTCTATAATTAAACCCCACTTGTGGTTGAGGGAAAGTAATGAACTGGAAACTGGGAAACTGGACCCTCAGATGTTTCAGGTCGTTTCGCATGAAAACATTTATGAGGACATTAGCCCCTAGGCTCCAACAGCCACGCACATTAGGCACATTTAATCACTTGATAACTGCTTTAGAATATCCTGAAATAAGACAGAAAATTTTGGAAATTCTCAGTATGTCAGACAAGATCTCTGCAGGGATAAGCAATGTTTCAGGTCAATGAAATTTTATTAATATTGGTTAAACTGCGAAGATGGTGGTGGCAAAACGCAGCCACACTTTGCGAGCAGCAAACAAAACTACCTTCTTTCTTTTACAGTCTTTATGGCGTGGAATTTTGCATGAATTCTATTCTGTTTCTTTGCTTTGTGGCTGCCTGCAAAAAGATGGATCTCAAGGATACCTACTTTGATAATAAATGTACCTTGAACTTTTGATTATTTCTGAATGAATATTTCCAACATATTCTATTTAAGATTTGCAGCAACTTTAATGATTTGCTTTTGGGATATGCCGATGTTGTGAAAGATATTTTATCCATACAAATCTTTCTAGCTTTTCTCTTTTATTTTCGGAATATCCAAGTGATGGTATAGGTGGTACACCTTATGGTATAGGTGATGGAAATGAACACCCTATAGCCTTTGCATTATGTTCCCTGACTGCTGAAGAGAAAAATTATGCACAGATTGACAGAGAGCCCTCAAGTCTGGGTTGTTGTGTAAAATGTTTCAACCAGTACTTATATGGGGGAGAATTTACTCTCATTACTGATCATCAACTACCAGTGTCCATTTTCAATTTACAGAAGGGTGTTCCACTAACAGCAGCAGCAGGAGCTCACAGCTGGGTCTGTTTCTTGGAGGACACAATAATAATTTCAAATTCAAGAGGATCACTAATCATGGAAATGATGATGGATTGTCCTGTTCACCCTTAGAAGAGGAAATAGAAAATTTTACAAAAGAGGACACCCCTCTTGAAGCATTCTCACTAATGAAAATTGAAAATCTCCGTGTTATGGATCAGCTGATCCAAAAGGAAATCAGAAAAAAAACCCACACTGTCTCAGGTCTACATGACCATGTCATGGTCCGGATCGGGTTCCCTTTAAATTTACTTTGTTTGTGTTACGATCTGGACCGTTGACTCCCTGTTTCCCTTTGGTTCCCTGTTTTCCCGTGTCCCTCGGGCTTGGTGATTGGAGGCAATTTACTCTCGGCTGAACCGGCAGTTTATAGTTTCCGGCTTTCAGCCGTTCGGTGCGAGAGCGTTAACAAAGTCACCGAAGGTACTGCGAGCCAATGTCATCTTGCTGGAGCAAGCCTAGTCTCCTCCCGAAGCAAGCGGCAGCAAGCCGCCTTCCCTTGTCAGAGCGGGTCAGTTAAAGTTAACCCGCCGGGGTGAGACAAGAGTTCGCCGCTGCTTGGAGCGTACTTGAGCCCAGTTATAGTTCTGTCCATTGTTGTGTGGTCTCCGTATCCATGTCATGTGTCTAAAAGGGGTCCCGGCTCTGTAACCTGGAAGGGTCCTGACCCTGTGTCGAGAAGAGTCCCGACTCCATCCTGTGTCTAAGGAGGATTCCCGGCTCGGTGTTTTATGTCCTGTGTCTGAGTCTGTCCAAAGAATAAGAAGAGTTCCTGGCTCCGGAGGCCCCGGAGGCTCCAGGTACCAAGTCCTGGCCCCGGAGGCTCCAGGTACCAAGTCCTGGCCCCGGAGGCTCCAGGTACCAAGTCCTGGCCCCGGAGGCTCCAGGTACCAAGTCCTGGCCCCGGAGGCTCCAGGTACCAAGTCCTGGCCCCGGAGGCTCCAGGTACCAAGTCCTGGCCCCGGAGGCTCCAGGTACCAAGTCCTGGCCCCGGAGGCTCCAGGTACCAAGTCCTGGCCCCGGAGGCTCCAGGTACCAAGTCCTGGCCCCGGAGGCTCCAGGTACCAAGTCCTGGCCCCGGAGGCTCCAGGTACCAAGTCCTGGCCCCGGAGGCTCCAGGTATCAACTCCTGGCCCCGGAGGCTCCAGGTATCAAGTCCTGGCCCCGCTGGCTCCAAGTATCAAGTCCTGGTCCCGCTGGCTCCAAGTATCAAGTCCTGGCCCTGGCGGCTCGTGATTCCGAGTCCTAGCCCAGACCATTAGTCCCAGCCTAGTCCAAGGCCTGAGTCCTTGTCCATTACGCTATTCCTGCTTCTGCTTTGCTCTCCTTGTAACAAGCAATAAACTTAATTTAAGTTAACCTCACAAGATGTGTCTCGCATTTGGGTCCACCCCACTCCTAGCGCCCCCATTGTTACAGACCACCCACAATAGCTAGAATGTGCAGTATGAATTCCAGCTCCCCCATTTTTTACCAGCCCTGGGATGAATTTGCCCTTGACAAAGGTTGCCTTATGTGGAGATTGAGAGTTTTTGTACCGTCCAATCTGAGAGCTAAAGTGTTGGAGGTGCTATATACCAATCATCTCAGCATGTTCTAAATGACAGCATTGGCTCAAAGCAGATTAAGCAGTTTGTCATGCACAACAGGATGCCAACATGTCTTCCAGATGTCTTGGTACACATTGGTACCAATGACATAGGAAGGAAAAGCAAAAAGGTCCTGAAAAGATATTTAAGGGAACTAGGTAGAAAGCTGAGAAGCAGGACCTCCTGGGTAGTAATTTCTGGATTGCTGCCTGTGCTATGCGCCAGTGAGGGTAGAAACTGGATGATTTGACAGATAAATACTTGGCTGAGAAGATAGTGCAGGGAGCAGGGCTTCAGATTCTTGGATCATTGAGATCTCTTCTGGGGGATGTATGAACTGTTCAAACTGTTCAAATGTGTTGCACCTGAACCTGAGGGGGACCATTATTCTCCCAGTTTGTTAGAGCTGCTGGGGAGGGTTTAAACTAATTTGGCAGAGGGGTAGGAACTAGAGTGATAGGATAGGACAGATGGTAACAAAGTAAAGATAGCGTGCAGACTGTCAGGAAGGGCAGGCAGGTGATGGGATGCAGTCGCAGCCAACAGGGTGAGCATCAGTACATTAGGGATGCGAAATCAAAAAGGGTGTAAATACAGTACTCAAAGTGTTGTATCTCAATGTGTGGAGGATAAGAAATAGGGTGGATGATCTTGTTGCACTATTACAGATTGCTAGGTATGATATTTTGGCCATCAGTGAATCATGGCTAAAGGACGATTGTAGTTGGGAGCTGAATGTCCAAGGTTACACATTGTATCAGATGGATAGGAAGGCAGGCAGAGAGTGAGGCGTGGCTCTACTGGTAAAGAGTGGCATCAAATCAGCAGATAGATGTGACATAGGGTAGGAAGATGTTGAATCCTTGTGGGTTAAGTTCAGAAACTGCAAGGGTAAAAGGACCCTGATGGCAGTTATATACAGGCCTCCTGACAATGGCTGGGAGATGGACCACAGGTTACAACAGGAAATAGAAAAGGTGTGTCAAAAGGGCAATGTTACGGTAGTCATGGGAGATTTTAACATGCAGGTCAATTGGGAAGATCAGGTTGGTAATGGACCTCAAGAGAGTGAGTTTGTTGAATGCCTAAGAGATAGCTTTTTAGAGCAGTTTGCCGTCGAGCCTACTAGAGGATCTGCTATACTGGATTGGGTGTTATGTAATGAACCGGAGGCGATTAGAGAGCTTAAGGTAAAAGAACACGTAGGAACCAGTGATCACACTATGTTCGAGTTCAACTTGAAATTTGATAGGGAGGAAGTAAAGTCCGATGTAGCATTAACGTAGAACATAGAATAGTACAGCACAGCACAGGCCCTTCAGCCCACAATGTTGTGCCAACCCTCAAACCCTGCCTCCCATATAACCCCCCGCCTTAAATTTCTCCATATACCTGTCTAGTAGTCTCTTAAACTTCACAGGTGTATCTGCCTCCACCACTGACTCAGGCAGTGCATTCCACACACCAACCACTCTCTGAGTAAAAAATCTTCCTCTAACATCCCCCTTGAACTTCCCACCCCTTACCTTAAAGCCATGTCCTCTTGTATTGAGCAGTGGTGCCCTGGAGAAGAGGCACTGGCTATCCACCCTATCTATTCCTCTTATTATCTTGTACACCTCTATCATGTCTCCTCTCATCCTCCTTCTCTCCAAAGAGTAAAGCCCTAGCTCCCTTCATCTCTGATCATAATGCATACTCTCTAAACCGGGCAGCCTCATGGTAAATCTCCTCTGTACCCTTTCCAATGCTTCCACATCCTTCCTATAGTGAGGTGACCAGAACTGGACACAATACCCCAAGTGTGGCCTAACCAGAGTTTTATAGAGCTGCATCATTACATTGCAACTCTTAAACTCTACCCTTTGACTTATGAAAGCTAACACTCCATAAGCTTTCTTAACTACCCTATCTACCTGTGAGGCAATTTTCAGGGATCTGTGGACATGTACCCCGAGATCCCTCTGCTCCTCCACACTACCAAGTATCCTGCCATTTACTTTGTACTCTGCCATGGAGTTTGTCCTTCCAAAGTGTACCACCTCACACTTCTCCGGGTTGAACTCCATCTGCCACTTCTCAGCCCACTTCTGCATCCTATCAATGTCTCTCTGAAATCTTTAACAATCCTCTACACTATCTACAACACCACCAACCTTCATGTCGTCTGCAAATTTGCCAACCCACCCTTCTACTCCCACATCCAGGTCGTTAATAAAAATCACAAAAAGTAGAGGTCCCAGAACCGATCCTTGTGGGACACCACTAGTCACAATCCTCCAATCTGAATGTACTCCCTCCACCACCACCCTCTGCCTTCTGCAGGCAAGCCAATTCTGAATCCACCTGGCCAAATTTCCCTGGATCCCATGCCTTCTGACTTTCTGAATAAGCCTACCGTGTGGAACCTTGTCAAATGCCTTACTAAAATCCATATAGATCACATCCACTGCACTACCCTCATATATATATATACCTGGTCACCTCCTCAAAGAACTCTGTCAGGCTTGTTAGACACGATCTGTCTTTCACAAAGCCATGCTGACTGTCCCTGATCAGACCATGATTCTCTAAATGCCCATAGAATCTATCTCTAAGAATCTTTTCCAACAGCTTTCCCACCACAGACGTAAGGCTCACTGGTCTATAATTATCTGGACTATCCCTACTGCCTTCTTTGAACAAGGGGACAACATTCGCCTCCCTCCAATCCTCCGGTACCATTCCCGTGGACAACGAGGACATAAAGATCCTAGCCAGAGGTTCAGCAATCTCTTCCCTCGCTTAGTGGAGCAGCCTGGGGAATATTCCGTCAGGCCCCGGGGATTTATCTACCCTAATGTATTTTAACAACTCCAACACCTCCTCTCTCTTAATATCAACATGCTCCAGAACATCAACCTCACTCATATTGTTTCACCATCATCAAGTTCCCTCTCACTGGTGAATACCGAAGAGAAGTATTCATTGAGGACCTCGCTCACTTCCACAGCCTCCAGCACATCTTCCCACCTTTATCTCTAATCGGTCCTACCTTCACTCCTGTCATCCTTTTTTTCTTCACATGATTGAAGAATGCCTTGGGGTTTTCCTTTACCCTACTCGCCAAAGCCTTCTCATGCCCCCTTCTTGCTCTTCTCAGCCCCTTCTTAAGCTCCTTTCTTGCTTGCCTATATTCCTCAACAGACCTATCTGATCCTTGCTTCCTAAACCTCATGTATGCTGCTTTCTTCCACCTGACTAGATTTTCCATCTCACTTGTCACCCATGGTTCCTTCACCTTACCATTCTTTATCTTCCTCACCGGGACAAATTTATCGTTAACATCCTGCAGGAGATCCCTAAACATCGACCACATGTCCTTAGTACATTTCCCTGCAAAAACATCATCCCAATTCACACCCGCAAGTTCCAGCCTTATAGCCTCATAATTTGCCCTTCCCCAATTAAAAATTTTCCTGTCCCCTCTGATTCTATCCTTTTCCATGATAATGGAGCAGTGGTCATTGTCCCCAGATGCTCACCCACTGAGAGATCTGTGACTTGACCCGGTTCATTACTTAGTACTACATCTAGTATGGCATTCCCCCTAGTCCGCCTGTCCACATACTGTGACAGGAATCCGTCCTGGACGCACTTAACAAACTCTGTCCCATCTAAACCCTTGGAACTAATCAGGTGCCAATCAATATTAGGGAAGTTAAAGTCACCCATGATAACAACCCTGTTATTTTTGCACCTTTCCAAAATCTGCCTCCCAATCTGCTCCTCTGCAACTCTGCTGCTACCAGGGGGCCTATAGAATACCCTCAATAGAGTAACTGCTCCTTTCCTGTTCCTGACTTCCACCCATATTGACTCAAAAGAGGATCCTGCTACATTACCCACCCTTTCTGGAGCTGTAATAGTATCCCTGACCAGTAAAGCCACCCCTCCTCCCCTTTCCCCACCATCCCTTTAAAAGCACTGAAATCCAGGGATATTGGGAATCCATTCCTGCCCTGGTGCCAGCCAAGTCTCTGTAGTGGCCACTACATCATAATTCCATGTATGTATCCAAGCTCTCAGTTCATCACCTTTGTTCCTGATGCTTCTTGCATCGAGGTACACACATTTCAGCCCTTCTACCTTACTGTCTTTACACCGTTTATTCTGCTTCTCTTTCCTCAAAGCCTCTCTGTATGTTAGATCTGGCTTTACTCCATGCACTTCTTTCACCGCTGTATCGCTCTGGGTCCCATCCCCCTTACAAATTAGTTTAAACCCTCCCGAACCATGCTAGCAAACCTACCTGCAAGGATATTGCTCCCCCTTGAGTTCAGGTGCAACCCATCCAATCTGTACAGGTCCCACCTTCCCCAGAAGAGATCCCAATGATCCAAAAATCTAAAACTCTGCTCCTTGCACCAACTCCTCAGCCACGCATTCAACTGCCACCTCCTCCAATTCTTACCATCACTGTCACGTAGCACTGGCAGCAATCCTGAGAACGCCACCCTTGAGGGCCTGTTCTTCAGCCTTCTGCCTAGTTCCCGAAACTCACACTTCAGGACCTCCTCCCTCTTCCTGCCTATGTTGTTGGTCCCAACATGTATCACGACTTCTGGTTGCTTTCCTTCTCGTACCAGGATGTCGTGTACCCGGTCAGAGACATCCCGGACCCCGGCACCCGGGAGGCAACAAACCATGCGGGTGTCCTTCTCACGTCCACAAAATCTCCTGTCTGCTCCCCTGACTATAGAGTCTCCAATGACGACAGCCCTCCTCTTCTCCGTCCCACCCTTCTGCACCACAGGGGCCGTCTCAGTGCCAGAGGGCCTGCCACCGTGGCTCACACCTGGTCGGTCGTGAGTTATTTCAGTGGAGTAAGGGAAATTACAGAGGTATGAGAGAGGAGTTGGCCAAAGTAAATTGGAAGGAGCTGCTGGCAGGGACGTCAGCAGAGCAGCAACGGCATGTGTTTCTGGGAAAAATGAGGATTGCACAGGACATGTGTATTCCAAAAGTGAAGAAATACTCAAATGGCAAAATAGTACAACCATAGCTGATGAGGGAAGTCAAAACTAATGTAAAAACAAAAGACAGGGCATACAACAAAGCAAAAATTAGTGGGAAGATCGAGGATTGGGAAGTTTTTAAAAACCTACAGAGAGCAACTAAAAGAATAATTAGAAGAGAAAAGATGAACTATGAAAGGAAGCTAGCAAATTAAAATATAGAAGGAGTGGATTGGGACAATTTGTTTTATGGGAAGGATGTAATAGACAAATGAAGGTCATTTAAAGGTGAAATTTTGAGGGTAGAGGATCTTCATGTTCCTGTTAGGTTGAAAGGAAAGGTTAAAATTTTGAGAGAGCCACAGTTTTCAAGGGATATTAGAAACTAGGTTCGGAAAAAGAGAGGAATCTACAATAAATATAGGCAGCTTGGAGTTAAAGAGGCGCTCGAGGAATATAAAGAATGTAAAAAGAATCTTAAGAAAGAAATTAGAAAAGCTAAAAGAGGATACAATCTGCTTTGGCAAGTAAAGTGAAAATAAATCCAAAGAGTTTCTACAGTTATATTAATAGCAAAAGGATAGTGAGGGATAAAATTGGTCCCTTAGAAAATCAGAGTGGACAGCTATGTGCGGAGCCAAAAGAGATGGGGGAGATTTTGAACAATTTCTTTTCTTCGGTATTCACTAAGGAGAAGGATATTGAATTGTGTAAGGTAAAGGAAACAAGAAAGGTAGCTTGGAAAGTATGACGATTAAAGAAGAGGAAGTACTGGCGCTTTTAAGGAATATAAAAGTGGATAAGTCTCCGGGTCTGGACGAGATATTCCCTAGGACCTTGAGGGAAGTTAGTGTGGAAATAGCAGGGGCTCTGACAGAAATATTTCAAATGTCATTAGAAACAGAGGTGGTGCCAGAGGATTGGCGTATTGCTCATGTGGTTCTATTGTTTAAAAAAGGTTCTAAGAGTAAACCTAGCAATTATCGGCCTGTAAGTTTGACGTCAGTGGTGGGTAAATTGATGGAAAGTATTCTTAGGGATGGTATATATAATTATCTGGATAGACAGGGTCTGATTAGGAACAGTCAACATGGATTTATGCATGGAAGGTCATGTTTGACAAATCTTATTGAATTTTTTGATGAGGTTACTAGGAAAGCTGATGAGGGTAAAGCGGTGGATGTTGTCTATATGGACTTCAGTAAGGCCTTTGACAAGGTGGGTCTTTATTTCCGAACAATTTAGGTCTTTATTCTTTGGAGCGTAGAAGGTTGAGGGGGTACTTCATAGAAGTGTTTAAAATTATGAGGGGGATTGATAGAGTTGACGTGGATAGGCTTTTTCCATTGAGAGTGGGGGAGATTCAAACAAGAGGACATGAGTTGAGAGTTAAAGGGCAAAAGTTTAGGGGTAACATGAGGGGGAACTTCTTTACTCAGAGAGTGGTAGCTGTGTGGAATGAGCTTCTAGAAGAAGTGGCTGAGGCAGCTTCGATGTTGTCATTTAATGTTAAATTGGATAGATATATGGACAGGAAAGGAATGGAGGGTTATGGGCTGAGTGCAGGTCGGTGGGACTAGGTGAGAGTAAGAGTTCGGCACAGACTAGAAGGGCCGAGATGGCCTGTTTCTGTGCTGTAATTGTTATATGGTTATATGGTTAAATAATATCAAAGTGGATAGTGAAAGCTTTTTCAAGTATGTAAAAAATAAAAGACAGATGAGAGTGGATAGAGGATCGCTCGAAAATGAGATAGGAGAAATAATAACGGGGAACAAGGAAATGGCACTTGAACTAATTGAGTATTTTGCATCAGTCCTCACTGTGGAAGACACTAGCAGTGTACCATTTGTTGTAGTGTGTGAAGGAAGAGAAGTTGGTGCAGTTACTATTACAAGGGAGAAGGTGCTCAAAAAGCTGAAAGACCTAGAAGTACATAAGTCACCTGGACCAGATGAACTGCACCCTAGGGTTCTGAATGAGGTAGCGATAGAGATTGTAGCAGCATTAGAAATGATCTTTGAAGTCAATGTACTCTGGCAAATGTCACTCTACTCTTTAAGAAAGGAGGAAGGCAGCAAAAGGGAAATTACAGACCAGTTAGCCTGATCTCAGTGGTTGGGAAGATTTTAGAGTCAATTGTTAAGTCCGAGGTGATGGAGTACTTGGTGACACAGGACAAAGTCAATATGGCTTCCTTAAGGGAATATCCTTCCTGACGAACCTGTAGGAATTCTTTGAGCAGATTACAAGTAGGATAGATAAAGGTATGTTATATATTTGGACCTCCAGAAGGCCCTTGACAAGGTGCCACACCTGAGTTAAGAACCCATGGTTTAACAGGAAAGTTAATAACATGGTTAGAGCACTGGCTGATTGGAAGAAGGCAGCGAGTGGGAATCTTTGTCTGGTTGGCTGCCAGTGACTAGTGGCGTTCCACAGGGGTCGGTGTTGGGACCACTTCTGTTTATGCTGTAAATAAATGATTTAGATGATGGAATATTTGGCTTTGTAGCCAAGTTTGCAGTTGATATGAAGATTGGTGGTAGGGCAGGTAGTGTTGAGGAACAGGTAGGATGCAGAAGGACTTAAAAAGATTAGGAGAATGGCCAAGAATGTGGCAAATGAAATATAATGTTGGAAAATGCATGGTTATGCACTTTGGAAGTAGAAATAAATGTGTGGACTATTTTCTAAATGGGGAGAAAATCCAAAAATCTGAGATGCAAAGGAATTTGCGAGTCCTTGTGCAGAACACCCTAGAGGTTAACTTGCAGGTTGAGTCGGTGGTGAGGAAGGCAAATGCAATGTTAGCATTCATTTCAAGAGTTCTTGAATACAAGAGCAGGGATGTCATACTGAGGCTTTATAAGGCATTGGTAAGGCCTCACCTTGAGTTTTGTGTACAGTTTTGGACTCATCTTAGAAGAAATGTGCTGGCATTGGAGAGGGTCCAGAGGAGGTTAACAAGGATGATTCCAGGAATGAAAGGGTTATCATATGAGGAACGTTTGATGGCTCTGGGTATGTACTCACTGAGAATTTAGAAGGGTGAGGGGGGAATCTCATTGAAACCTTTCGAATGTTGAAAGGCTTAGACAGTAGATATGGAAAGGATGTTCCCATGGTGGGAGAGTCTAGGACAAGAGGGCACAGCCTCAGGATGGAGGGGTGTCCATTCAAAACAGAGATGCAGAGACATTTCTTTTGCCAAAGGGTGGTGAATTTGTGGAATTTGTTGCCACATGCAGCTGTGTAAGCTAGGTCGTTGGATGTATTTAAGGCAGAGATTGATAGGTTCTTGATTGGACATGGCATCAAAGGTTATGGGGAGAAGGCCGCCGTACAGGGTTGAGGAGGAGATAAAAAAGGATCAGCCTTGATTGAATGGCAGAGCAGACTTGACGGCCAAATGGCCTAATTATGCTCCTACGTCTTATGGTCTTATGTCTAAAGGATGCCAAATACAGCATGTCTCCATTCCCAGGAATGCCCTGCCGTGCCCTAACAGAGGATTCACGTGGATTTTGCCAGGATATTCATGGGTACAAATTTCTTGGTAGTAGTGGATGTAGCTACAAAGTGGCCAGAAGTGTTCCCAATAATCTCCACTACTGCCTCAATCTATCTTGCAGACAACCAGTAACCAAGAATCCATGGTCCTCTGAAGGTTACCTTGCTTTGTATTGTGTTATCCTGGCTCGGGCTTTCTGAATATTGGGATCTTCAGTGAATAATGAAACAATCGAAATGCATTTGCTATAGTAGCACACACAGAAAATGCGCGAGGAACTCAGCAGGTCAGAAAACATCTAAGGAAAGGAATGAAGAGTAGGTGAAGCCAGGTGAGGGGAATATAGGTGGGTGGAAGAGGGGGGATTGAAGTGAGAAAGGAAAGGGCTGAAGGAGGAAACTGATAGGAGAGGACAATGGATCCTGAGAAAGAGGAGAATCCACCTACCTTCCCCCTCAGCTGGCTTCAACTATCACCTTCTAACTTGTGCTCCCCCCACCACCCCCCCCGCCACCTTCTTATTCTGGTTTCTTCCCCTTTTCTTTCCATTCCCAAAGAAGGGTCTCAGCCCAAAATATTGACTGTTCATTTATCTCCACTGATGCTGCCTGGCCTGCTGAGTTCCTCCATCAGTTTGTACGTGTTGCTTTGGGCTTCCAGCATCTGCAGAATTTCTCACGTTCTCTGAATTTCTCAGGCCAGTGGAAAGCGGCCAGTGCGTGAGTGGGCCAGTGAAGGAGTGGAGCTTTGAGGCTTTGACGAGAAGAGGCAGAGGACAAGCTAGCTTGCAGTTAGTTTTTACAATGTCTCCTGAGACGGTGATGTGCCTCTCATGTGAGATGTGGCAGTCTTGGGGGATCACCCCTCACCGCAGAGTCACATCTGCCAGAAGTGCATATGGCTAGGCAATCTGGAAAACCGTGTAAGGAATCTGGAGCAGCAGCTGGATGACCTTCAACTCAAAAGGGAGAATGAGGCAGTCAGAGATGAGAGCTACAGGGAGGTAGTCACACCTAGGCTGTCAGAAGCAGGTTGTTGGGTGACAGTCAGAGGGGGGAAAGCGAAGGTGAGCAGACAGGTAGTGCAGAGCACCCCTGTAGCCATTCCCCTGAATAATAAGTTTACCATCCTGGATAATACTGGCAGGGACGACCGACCAGGTGTGAGCCACGGTGGCAGGGCCTCCAGCACTGAGTCTGACCCTGTGGTGCAGAAGGGTGGGACGGAGAAGAGGAGGGCTGTCGTCATTGGAGACTCTATAGTCAGGGGAGCAGACAGGAGATTTTGTGGACGTGAGAAGGACACCCGCATGGTTTGTTGCCTCCCGGGTGCCGGGGTCCGGGATGTCTCTGACCGGGTACACGACATCCTGGTACGAGAAGGAAAGCAACCAGAAGTCGTGATACATGTTGGGACCAACAACATAGGCAGGAAGAGGGAGGAGGTCCTGAAGTGTGAGTTTCGGGAACTAGGCAGAAGGCTGAAGAACAGGTCCTCAAGGGTGGCGTTCTCAGGATTGCTGCCAGTGCTACGTGACAGTGATGGTAAGAATTGGAGGAGATGGCAGTTGAATGCGTGGCTGAGGGGTTGGTGCAAGGAGCAGGGTTTTAGATTTTTGGATCACTCTTCTGGGGAAGGTGGGACCTGTACAGATTGGATGGGTTGCACCTGAACCCAAGGGGATGCAATATCCTTGCAGGTAGGTTTGCTAGCATGGTTCGGGAGGGTTTAAACTAATTTGTAAGGGGGATGGGACCCAGAGCGATACAGCAGTGAAAGAAGTGCATGGAGTAAAGCCAGATCTAACATACAGAGAGGCTTTGAGGAAAGAGAAGCAGAATAAACGGTGTAAAGACAGTAAGGTAGAAGGGCTGAAATGTGTGTACCTCGATGCAAGAAGCATCAGGAACAAAGGTGATGAACTGAGAGCTTGGATACATACATGGAATTATGATGTAGTGGCCATTACAGAGACTTGGCTGGAACCAGGGCAGGAATGGATTCCCAATATTCCTGGATTTCAGTGCTTTAAAAGGGATAGAGAGGGCAGAAAAAGGGAAGGAGGGGTGGCATTACTGGTCAGGGATACTATTACAGCTACAGAAAGGGTGGGTAATGTAGCAGGATCCTCTTTTGAGTCAATATGAGTGGAAGTCAGGAACAGGAAGGGAGCAGTTACTCTATTGGGGGTATTCTATAGGCTCCCTGGTAGCAGCAGAGTTGCAGAGGAGCAGATTGGGAGGCAGATTTTGGAAAGGTGCAAAAATAACAGGGTTGTTATCATGGGTGACTTTAACTTCCCTAATATTGATTGGCACCTGATTAGTTCCAAGGGTTTAGATGGGGCAGAATGTTAAGAGTGTCCAGGACGAATTCCTGTCACAGTATGTGGACAGGCCGACCAAGAGGAAAGCCATACTAGATCTAGTACTAGGTAAAGAACTGGGTCAGGTCACAGATCTCTCAGTGGGTGAGCATCCGGGGAACAGTGACCACCGCTCCATTATCATGGAAAAGGATAGAATCAGAGAGGACAGGAAAATTTTTAATTGGGGAAGGGCAAATTATGAGGCTATAAGACTAGAACTTGCAGGTGTGAATTGGGATGATGCTTTTGCAGGGAAATGTACTATGGACATGTGGTCGATGTTTAGAGATCTCTTGCAGGATGTTAGGGATAAATTTGTCCTGGTGAGGAAGATAAAGAATGGTAGGGTGAAGGAACCATGGGTGACAAGTGAAGTGGAAAATCTAGTCAGGTGAAAGAAGGCAGCATACATGAGGTTTAGGAAGCAAGATAGATAGGAATATAAGGAAGCAAGAAAGGAGCTTAAGAAGGGGCTGAGAAGAGCAAGAAGGGGGCATGAGAAGGCCTTGGCAAGTAGGGTAAAGGAAAACCCCAAGGCATTCTTCAATCATGTGAAGAAAAAAAGGATGACAGGAGTGAAGGTAGGACCGATTAGAGATAAAGGTGGGAAGATGTGCTGGAGGCTGTGGAAGTGAGCGAGGTCCTCAATGAATACTTCTCTTCGGTATTCACCAATGAGAGGGGACTTGATGATGGTGAAACAATATGAGTGAGGTTGATGTTCTGGAGCATGTTGATATTAAGAGAGAGGAGGTGTTGGAGTTGTTAAAATACATTAGGACAGATAAGTCCCCGGGGCCTGACGGAATATTCCCCAGGCTGCTCCACGAAGCGAGGGAAGAAATTGCTGAACCTCTGGCTAGGAACTTTATGTCCTCGTTGTCCACAGGAATGGTACCGGAGGATTGGAGGGAGGCGAATGTTGTCCCCTTGTTCAAAGAAGGCAGTAGGGATAGTTCAGATAATTACAGACCAGTGAGCCTTACGTCTGTGGTGGGAAAGCTGTTGGAAAAGATTCTTAGAGATAGGATCTATGGGCATTTAGAGAATCATGGTCTGATCAGGGACAGTCAGCATGGCTTTGTGAAAGACAGATCATGTCCAACAAGCCTGACAGAGTTCTTTGAGGAGGTGACCAGGCATATAGATGAGGGTAGTGCAGTGGATGTGATCTATATGGATTTTAGTAAGGCATTTGACAAGGTTCCACATGGTAGGCTTATTCAGAAAGTTAGAAGGCATGGGATCCAGGGAAGTTTGGCCAGGTGGATTCAGAATTGGCTTGCCTGCAGAAGGCAGAGGGTGGTGGTGGAGGGAGTACATTCAGATTGGAGGATTGTGACTAGTGGTGTCCCACAAGGATCGGTTCTGGGACCTCTACTTTTTGTGATTTTTATTAACGACCTGGATGTGGGGGTAGAAGGGTGGGTTGGCAAATTTGCAGAAAACACGAAGGTTGGTGGTGTTGTAGATAGTGTAGAGGATTGTTAAAGATTTCAGAGAGACATTGATAGGATGCAGAAGTGGGCTGAGAAGTGGCAGATGGAGTTCAACCTGGAGAAGTGTGAGGTGGTACACTTTGGAAGGACAAACTCCAAGGCAGAGTACAAAGTAAATGGCAGGATACTTGGTAGTGTGGAGGAGC
This sequence comes from Mobula birostris, assembly GCF_030028105.1. NCBI lineage: Eukaryota > Metazoa > Chordata > Chondrichthyes > Myliobatiformes > Myliobatidae > Mobula > Mobula birostris. The sequence continues at coordinate 72,674,298 of NC_092385.1, read as the reverse complement.
AGAGGGATCTCGGGGTACATGTCCACAGATCCCTGAAAATTGCCTCACAGGTGGATAGGGTAGTTAAGAAAGCTTATGGGGTGTTAGCTTTCATAAGTCGAGAGATAGAGTTTAAGAGTCACGATGTAATCATGCAGCTCTATAAAACTCTGGTTAGCCCACACTTGGAGTACTGTGTCCAGTTCTGGTCGCCTCACTATCGGAAGGATGTGGAAGCATTGGAAAGGGTACAGAGGAGATTTACCAGGATGCTGCCTGGTTTAGAAAGTATGCATTATGATCAGAGATTAAGGGAGCTAGGGCTTTACTCTTTGGAGAGAAGGAGGATGAGAGGAGACATGATAGAGGTGTACAAGATAATAAGAGGAATAGATAGAGTGGATAGCCAGCGCCTCTTCCCCAGGGCACCACTACTCAATACAAGAGGACATGGCTTTAAGGTAAGGGGTGGGAAGTTCAAGGGGGATATTAGAGTAAGGTTTTTTTTACTCAGAGAGTGGTTGGTGCGTGGAATGCACTGCCTGAGTCAGTGGTGGAGGCAGATACACTAGTGAAGTTTAAGAGACTACTAGACAGGTATATGGAGGAATTTAAGGTGGGGACTTATATGGGAGGCAGGGTTTGAGGGTCGGTACAACATTGTGGGCCGAAGGGCCTGTACTGTGGTGTACTATTCTATGTTTGCATTAGGTATAGTGCTGTCTTTGCAAGACACAGTGTCCCCCACAGCTCTGGTCAGGCACATTCATCAACAGTACCTGTGCCAAAACTAATGCCGTCAAAGGTAAATGCTTCATTTCGAGCCTGAAGAATGTTCAGGCCTTCAGTTGGACTTCTTACCTCCAATATTCTGCAGGGTGATTGCGATAGCAGCAGCTAATTTCCCTGTGGTTCCAAATGCCCTGAGACCAAGCTGCTCATAAGCACGGATTCCTGAGTTGTGGAATAAAGAGCGATTTCAGTCACTAGACAAAAAGCCCAGATTTTGTTTACATATATTTGGATATCCTAAAAGCACACCTTAAAACCAAAAGGCACTAACAACTAGTAAAATGGAAAGGCAGAAATGAAACTTAGGGCTTTATCAGCAGGAGGCATGCTACCCGAAGGTGGAGCGATAACATTTGAAAATAAGCAAACAATTAATATTAAAGACTGCATAAACATCAGACTCTGCAGAAAGTTGTGAATTCAGCCATCTCCATCATGGGCACTAGCTTCCCCAGCATTGTGGACACCTTCAAAAGACAATGCCTCAAAAAGATGGTATCCATCATTCCTAATGCCCAGGACATGTCCTCTTCTCGATGCTACCATCAGGGAGGAGATATGGAGCCTCAAGTCACACACTCAACATCTCTGGAATAGCTTCTTCACCTCTGCCATCAGATTTCTGAATGGACAATGAACCCATGAACACTACCTCAATATACTTTTCCTCTCCTTTTGCACTACTTATTTAATTTATATGTGTATACTTCTTATTTTAATTTATAGTGTTTATTATTATGTGTTGCGATGTACCGCTGCCACAAAGCAACAAGCTTCACATCATATCAAACCTGCTTCTGAGACATGCAGTTACCTCAGACAGTGTAGGGCAAAGTAATGTGGTACGAAATCTGTGTAAGTAAAGGAGATACAGATGAGGGGGGAGTACAAAGAATGGATAATCTGTCATGAGGCTTTTACTAAAACAATATCCTAGCTGAAAATCCAGAGCATAAATATTCTTGAGGTGTGTCATGTTGACCAGAATTTAAGCCAGGATCTGGAACCAAACAGAACGTCTTTGCAGGGGACCCTTGCTCTGCTATTGCTCCCATGTGGAGTCTCATGGCTGGATTCCAGTACCCAATCTTAACGTAGACTCTTGGCAAAGCTGTGAGCTTCAGTTCAAGTTTTTTTTTTATATTTTTGGGTTCGAATGATGGTGCACAGGATGAGTGAACTAAACTTTTATTTGCTTTTAGAGAAATAGCCCGGAAAAGGCCTTTCCGGCCCTCAAGCCATGCTGCCTAGCAACCACTGACAACCCTAACCTAATTAAGGGACAACTTACAATGACCAAATAATCTACTAACCTGAACATCTTTGGAGAAAGCAGAACACATGGAGAAAAACCATGTATCCCACAGGAAGGACGTACAGACTCCTTACAGAGGACACGAGGATTAAACTCCGAACTCCAATGTCCCATGTTGTAGCGCATCATATAACCATATAACAATTACAGCACGGAAACAGGCCATCTCGGCCCTTCTAGTCTGTGCCAAACTCTTACTCTCACCTAGTCCCACCAACCTGCACTCAGCCCATAATCCTCCATTCCTTTCCTGTCCATATATCTATCCAATTTAACTTTAAACAACAACATTGAACCTGCCTCAACCACTTCTGCTGGAAGCTCGTTCCACAGAGCTACCGCTCTCTGAGTAAAGAAGTTCCCCCTCATGTTACCCCTAAACTTTTGCCCTTTATCTCTTAACTCATGTCCTCTTGTTTGAATCTCCCCCACTCGCAATGGAAAAAGCCTATCCACGTCAATTCTATCCCCCTCATAATATTAAATACCTCTATCAATTCCCCCCTCAACCTTCTACGCTCCAAAGAATAAAGTCATGCCAAACCGCTTTAGCCCCCCAAAGATCGGTAGAAGGTTTAACTAACTCGTGGATGGTCAAAGGGGAGAATAATTCATGCATCTCTGCAGGTACTGACACTGGTGGAGTGAGCCCATCACATACACTTCCACCTCCAACTGCATTGCTTGGAATTCCAAGAAACGAGGGAGAAGATTGTTCTCAATCTGTGGTGCCAGTGTACACAATAGTTACTTGATTGTCAGCATGAAGATGACGGACTAAAGGGCCTGTTTTGGTACTGTATGACATGATGATTCTTATACAGTGGCGACTGTGCTTCTGCTAAGTTCCACAGAACCAGATTTTGGGAGTGAAATGCAGCGTACAGTGTAGGTGGGCATAAAGGTCTGCATGGACATGATGGGCCAAAGAGCCTGATTCTGCACTGCATGGCTCCATGTATTCTAGGAGAAAGATCTGCAATCCCTGAAGGACTGGTGGTTGTGTTCAGGAATATGGAACAGGTGGAACACTCTCTTGCAATATTCCTCTGAGTGTAGAGGAGCACACATTTTCCACCTCTTCTCCTCCAACTGGCCACACAGATATTTTCTGGTATTGTTAGCAGATCTACAGTTTCCAACAGCAAGCAGGCATTCAACCTGCTCAGAAAATAGCTAGATCAGGCACTCTCAACCTCTTTTATGCCATAACCCCTTACGATTGACTGAGAGGGCCCTGGACCCCAGGTTGGAAACCCCTGGCCTCGGATGATTATTGTTAAGATCATCAGAGCTCACAGATCCATACACATAATCGCTACTCAAAGCTCCTTTAGCCTATTCTGCGCATTAGCCTATGTGTTTATTAATGGAAATCCTGCTTTGGGTATGAGAGGGCCTGGTTCAAATCACAAAGTGCCCATCCTTATCCCAGACAAGTAAAATGGTTACTAACACTGAGCTCTTTAGCCAAGGTGATTAGTCCAACATATAAGAAACAAAAACCAGAAGTACAACCTCTCGAGTCAGCTCCAACTTATTTTAAATTTTAATTTAAACTTTCAAACTTTCCTGCTCTTTCCCCATGTCCCTCAATTCCAGAAATCTGTCTGTCTCAGCCTAGAACAACCACTTGAGACAGAGAGTGCTAAAGACTCAGAACTTTCCATGTAACAAGTATCCCCTCAGCTCAGTCCTAAATCCCTTTACCCCAAGACAATGCCCTCTAACTTTCTAGTGCCCACACTAACAATTCCTCTCAGGTTTTTTTGACTTTTAGTGAGGGGCATGCCTGATGGTCGGATTAGCCTTCTGTGTCCATCAATTTTGTCTGCCATGTCCCTTTAATGCTGGTATCACAATATTGTCAATATGATTGTAGCATCAACTCCTGTGTATGTGTTTAATTTTATCTTATCCAGCATCACCAGCACCAGCCTACTTGCCAACAAGGACATATATAAAGAAAGGTGCGGGATAAGAACACAGAACATAGAATGTAGAAATCTACAGCACATTATAGGCCCTTCGGCCCACAATCTTGTGTCGACCATGTAACCTACTCTAGAAACTGCCTAGAGTTTCTCTACCGCATAGCCCTCTATTTTTCTAAGCTCCGTGTACCTATCTAGGAATCTCTTAAAAAACCCTACTATATCCACATCCACCACTCTTGCTGACAATGCATTCCACACACCCAACACTCTCCATGTGAAAAACTGGCCTCTGACATCCCCCCTATACCTACTTCCAATTGCTAACTGTGCCCCCTCGTGTTAGCAATTTCAACCCTGGGAAAAAGCCTCTGGCTATCCACACAATCAATGCCTCTCATCATCTTTTTCACCTCTATCAGGTCACCTCTCGTCCTCTGTCACTCCAAGGAGAAAAGGCCAAGTATATTCAACCTATTCTCATAAGGCACGCTCTCCAATTCAGACAACATCCTTATAAATATCCTCTGCACTCTCTTTATAGCATCCACATCCTTCCTGTAAAGATGTGACCAGAACTAAACACAGTGCTCCAAATGGGTCTAACTAAGGTCTTATATAATTGTAACATTACCTCACGGCTCTTGAACTCAGTCCCACGGTTGATGAAGTCTAACATACCATACGGCTTCTTAACAACATTGTCAATCTGCGCAGCAGCTTTGACTGTCCCATGGACACGGGTCCCAAGATCTCTCTGATTCTCCACACTGCCAACAGTCTTACCATGAATATTATATTGTCTTCAAACTTGACCTAGCAAAATGAACCACTTCACGCTTACCTGGGTTGAACTCCATCTGCCACTTCTCAGCCCAGTCCTGCAACATATTGATGTCCTGTTGTAAATTCTGATAACCCTCCAGACTATCCACAACAGCCCCAACTTTTGTGTCATCAGTAAACTTACTAACCCACCCTTCTACTTCCTCATGCAGGTCATTTGTTAGAAATCACAAAGAGGAGGGGGCGGGTCACAGAACAGACCCCTGTGGAACACCACTGGTTACCGACCGTCATGCAGAATACGAACCATCTACAACCACATTTGCCTACTGTAGGCAAGACATTTCTGGATCCATAAAGCAAGGTCTCCTTGGATCCAATGCCTCCTTACTTTTTAAATGAGTCTTGCATGGGGAACTTTATCAAATGCCTTACTGAAATCCATGTACACTACATCCACTGCTCTACCTTCATCAATGTGCTTTGTTACATCCTCAAAGAATTCAATCAGGCTCATAAGACATGACCTGCCTTTGAGAAAGCCATGCTGACTATCCCAAAATCAGATAATGTCGCTCCAAATGCTCGCAAATCCTGCCTCTCAGGATCTTCTCCAACAACTTGACGACTATTGAAGAGTCTCACTGGTCTCTAATTTCCTGGGTTATCTCGCCCTTTCTTGAACAAGAGAACAACATTTGCAACCCTCCAATCCTCTGGTACTTCTCCTGTCTTTATTGATAATGCAAAGTCATCACCAGAGGCTCAGCAATCTTCTCCCTTGCTTCCGACCGTAGTCTGGGGTATATCTCGTCCATTCCTAGCAACTTGCCTAACTTAATACTTTTCAAAATCTCCAGCACATCCTCTTTCTTAATGTCTATATACTCAAGCATTTCAGTCCATGGCACGTTATCCCCATAATTGCCAAGGTCCTTTACCCTAGTGAATACTGAAGCAAGGTATTCAATAAGTACTTCTGCTACCTCCTCCGACTCCGTACACACGTTTTCACTATTGCTCCTGATTGGTCCTATTTTCACATGGCTCATCCTCTTGCTCTTCACATATTGTAGAATGCCTTGGGTGTTTCCTTAATCCTGCTCATAGACTGTTTGTCCCAGTCCCATCAGGCTACATCCACTCAGGACCACCAGACTCACAAGCAGTTACTTACCCCAAGCAGTAAAGCTGAACAACACCTCCATCCACTAACTCCACCATGACTTTATTATTTCCCATCAGTTACATTATGTATAGCCTAGTGTCACTTTATGGAGATATAATCAATCTATTATGCAAGCTATCTTATGTATTCATATCTATTGCATTTTTTTGTATTATTATTTTCTTTTCTTCTGTGTTTTTTTTCTGTTGTATCAGATCTGGAGTAATGATTACTTTGTTCTCTTTACACTTGTGTTCAGGAAGTGACATTAAATAATCATGAATCGTGAATTTCATGAGTTGCTTCAGTAAAATGAATGATCCCAAAGGGGAAAAGAGAAAGGATATATGTTAATGTTGTTTCACTTACCAACCACTCCAGAAGCCTTCAGAAGCAAGTGAATAGAATAGGAGGAGAGGAGGGCTACAGCAGTCAAAAGAAAGCTAAAACAAAACAGGATGAAAGGCAGATGATTAGCCTCAACATCAATTTTTTAATTAAAGTGATTATTAGAAAGTTTAAGTATTTGTGTCAAATTATTGACTCCTGAATTAAACAAATGCTTGAGACTTAAAATATTATGACAATTGACTGAAAAGTTGGTCAACAATAAGACTTCAGCTTTTTACTCAGAATAGATTTTGAACTTCAGAAATCATAAAAATTATTGCTGGGGTGAGCAGTTTCTAGTTCCTGGGTGTCAACATCTCTGAGGATCTATCCTGGGCTCAATATGTTGATGCAATTACAAAGAAGGCATGACAGTGGCTAGATTTTATTAAGGGTTTGAAGAGACTTGGTATGTCACCAGTCACTCACAAGCTTCTACAGATGTGTCATGGAGAGCATTCTAACTGGTCACATCACCATCTGGTATGGAGGGGCCATTGCACAAGATCAGAAAAAAACTGCAGAAAATTGTAAACTTGGTCAGCTCCATCAGAGGCACTAGCCTCCTCGGCAGAAAGGACACCATCAAAATGCCACGCCTCAAAAAGACAGCATCCATCATTAAGGACCCCCTCAAACAGGACATGCCCTCTTCTCCTTGCTACCATCAGACAGGAGACACACACTCAACATTTCAGGAACAGCTTCTACTATCAGATTTCTGACTGGACAGTGAACCCATGAACACAACCTCACTATTTTTCCTCTCATTTTACTTAATTTAAATATATACATATATATATAATATTATATACATATATATACACACATACATACACACACACACACATATACACACATACACACACACACTACTAAAATTCTCATATTCTGTTTGCCTGTTTGTGACCTCCAATTAGCCCAAACGGTGCATTACAGCGGAATTTTTTTAACTAAGTTGACTTAAAATGCGCAAACTTACAGAATGCATGCAAAGTTCAGCGTTGTATATTTGTATAAAATTGCTCACTTGTCAATCAACAGGCCCCACTTTCCACAAATTGAGCCGATTTCACCTTCTGTGGAAACCGTGACGCGACACCACGACACATGCGCAAAGCCAGCCTCAGCAGCGCCTCACGATGCTCACAGCAGCGACACCAACCGCAGCAAAGGGGCAGGGCAGCTCGATTTTGAGCGGTCACATTCTGCTAATCACCATCAGCATGTGCAGGATTGGGTCAGCTCAAACTGAGACCCATCAATAACAGACAATTAAATCTTACTGTAATGACGTACTTCGAAACACCCATCAAACCCTTTGCTGCAGTCAAAGGACAGCGGTGACTATATCACGTCCATTTAGGAGAGCGCCAACCACATCATCAAGAGAAATCAGCATCCTGGAGGCTTTGGTGTTACTGCTTTGTATATTCTATCCAACATTAAGGTAAAAAAAATATGGTCAGCCTAATTATGCCGTGTGGAAAGAGAAGGGGGACATTATGGTCAAGGGATTACACCAAACGTTGTCAGAAAGTGGCAAGGAGAGGGAGAGAACAAGAATCGGATGAGTCTAGGACCGCACGACTCCAGGATAAATGAGTCAGGACAAAAAAAGATGAGAGAAGAAGAGACAGAGGAGGAGAGGCATGCACGTCTCCAAAATGACAACAATAGGCACAGAAGGAGGAGAGAACAAGAATCAGATCAGGCCACGGCCGCACAACTCCAGGATCAGAGAAAAAGAACAAACGGTAGAAGAGATGAAGGATGAAAGGGCTGCGCGTCTCCAGAATGACAACAACTGCCAACAAAGTTGCTATCATTATACCGCACAGCACCGAACCTGAAGCAAGATCACAGCATCCCATCATTTCATTGTGGAACTTGGATCCACCAAGGCTTTGCAATGGAACACGAATGATGGTGGAAGAACTGCACGACAATCTCGTCGTAGCAAGATAAACATTGGTGCGTTCAAAAATGATATTGTTATAATCCCAAGAATTACTCTCAGTTTATCGGAAGGGGAAGATGTTCCTCTTCAGCGCAGCCAGTTCCCGATACAGTCATGCTGTGCTATGACTATACATGAGGCACAAGGCCGAACCATGGAGAATGTGTTGATTTATCTAGAGAAACCGGTATTCCAGCATGGTCAGCTGTATGTGGCTTTAAATCGGAGAAAAAGAAATGAAAACATTAGAGTGTTCTTGAAGGGTGGCAGATCAACCAGAAATGTTGTCATCAAAAGTGTCCTTTGTTAAACGAGGAGCAGTATATTTGTCTTGTTATGCTTCTTTCTTCTTTAATAAACTGAGCTTTCCTTCTTTAATTTCCAAAGTAAAGTGATAGCAATAGCATTCAGGGAAAATTTAATGTTCATTTTGGTCACATCAGAATGCATTACCTTTCTCTCAAGGGGTGCCCCAACGGGTCAACCGGTTGTTTTATATATATATATATATATATATATATATATATACACACACACACATACATATATACATACATACACACACACACACACACACACACACACATATATATATATATATATATATATATATATATATATAAAATATTACAGTGAGGTGTTCTGTAATGATCGATAAACCAATTGTTTGGAATAAAAATGATCTTGCCTGGTGTCTCAGGGCTGGGTGTGCCTGCACCCGTACCCACACCACCCGCTGCCCTGGCACTCCTTCTCTGCCAACTGTCCCACACCCCTCCCGCAAATTTCCCAACATACGCCGGAGATATTAAACCTGGTTCTGATTCTGACTCATAGACCTACAGCAGTTCAACACAGATACAGGCCAGTCGATCCACAATGTTGTGCTTAACTAATTAAACTAGTATTTAAAGGCCTAACTAAAGTAACCCCTTCTGCCAATACAATGTCTGTATCGCTCCATCTCTGCACATTCATCTCTATCTAAATCCTCTTAAACACCTCTTTGTATTTGCCTCCACTACAACTACTGGCTGTGCATTCTCAAAACCCACTATTCTGTGTAAAAATCTTGCCACACATATGTCCATTGAACTTACCTTCGCTCATCTTAGATGCATTCCCTAAAGACATTAAAGGCATAAAGAAACACACATCAAAGCTGCTGGTGAACGCAGCAGGCCAGGCAGCATCTGTAGGAAGAGGTGCAGTCGACGTTTCAGGCCGAGACCCTTCGTCCTGACGAAGGGTCTCAGCCGGAGATGTCGACTGTACCTCTTCCTAGAGATGCTGCCTGGCCTACTGCGTTCACCAGCAACTTTGATGTGTGTTGCTTGAATTTCCAGCATCTGCAGAATTCCTGTTGTTTAAAGGCATAAAGAAGATCCATTTGTTATTGTCCTAACTCCCAATATATTTGAACTATATCCCTCACACTGCTTAAGGAGAGGATTCCAGAGGAGCTCATGAGGCTCATTGAAGGTGAGGTGATGAGTGGTTTGCAGGTACATGCCTGGAGTGTAGTCAGTTGCATGACCATCTGTCACTCTACTTGTCAATGCTGCAGAGCACCAAGTCAAAGTCTTCCCCTTTCTATTCCCTGTTCTGGCCTCTTAACTCTTCTCGTCACCTGCCTACCATCTCCCCCAGTGCCCCTCTTTCTTCCCTTTCTCCCACGTCTACTCTCCTATCAGATTCCTTCTTCTCAAGCCCTTTACCTTTCCCAGTCATGTAGCTTCAACTATGACCTTCTAGCTTACCCTCCTTCCCATCCCCCACCTTTTTATTCTGGTGTCTTCCCCCCTCCTTTCCGGTCTAGACCCAAAACATTGTCTGTTCATTTCCATAGATGCTGCCTGACCTGCTGAGCTCCTCCAGCATTTATGAGTGTTGCTCTGGATTTCCAGCATCTGCAGAATCTCTTGTGTTTAAGTCAATGTCTTGCCTTTTATTTATTGTCAGATCACTTTCCTGAAAATTTCTGTCAATATTGGAGGTTGTCTGAGTAGCATGCTGTGTTTAGCCCCTGAAAAGGGTAGGGGTCTTAGATCGGCTGAATGCTCTTTCAGCTTCTCCTTTACTCCCACAACCCACAGGAAGCACCTCACTTCAGATGCCAAGCACTTCACTTGTCTGGAAATATCACAGGCCTGGAAATTTCCTCAAGGCACCACGTTTCAGCCTTGACTGTATTAACGTCAAAGTCAGGTAGTTCAATTGTGATTTTACGAAAATTATCTTTCAACTAGGAAAATAAATTCAACTCCCCCATATGTTCAGGCCACTTCTGCGATATTTTGATATTGGTTTATTAACGTTGCACATGTAGCAAGATATGGAGAAAAGCTTGCTTTGTATACTGTTCATATAGATCTAATCATTACACAGTACACCGAGCAAGAATAAGGTAAAACAATAACTATGCCGATTAAGGTGTGAGCACTAACAAAAAAGTACAGTGCAGTTAAACAATAAGGTGCAAGATCATAACGAGGTCATAAATATGAAGCCAAGAGTCCACTTTGTCTTAAGACCATAAGACAAAGGAGCAGAAGTCGGCCATTCGACCCATCGAGTCTGCTCCACCATTTTATCGTGAGCTGATCCATTCTCCCATTTAGTCCCACTCCCCCGCCTTCTCACCATAACCTTTAATACCCTGGCTACTCAGATACCAATCAATCTCTGCCTTAAATACTCCCAATGACTTGGCTTCCACTGCTGCCCTTCGCAACAAATTCCATAGATTCACCACCCTCTGGCTAAAAAAATTTCTTTGCATTTCTGTTCTGAAATCTTACAAGAGGTCCATTCAGGAATCTGATGACAATGGGATGGAAACATAGAAACATAGAAAACTTACAGCACAATACAGGCCCTTCGGCCTACAAAGCTGTGTCGAACATGTCCTTACCTTAGAACTACCTAGGTTTACCCATAACCCTCTATTTTTCTAAGCTCCATTTACCTATCCAGGAGTCTCTTAAAAGACCCTATCATTTCTGCCTCCACCCACTCTCTGTGTAAAAAGCTTACCCCTGACAGCTCCTCTGTACCTACTTCCAAACACCTTAAAACTATGCCATCTCGAGCTAACCATTTCAGCCCTAGGAAAAAGCCTCTGACTATCCACATGCTCAATGCCTCTCATTATCTTTTACACCTCTATCAGGTCACCCCTCATCCTCCATCGATCCAAGGAGAAAAGGTTGAGTTCACTCAACCTATTCTCATAAGTCATGCTCCCCAGTCCAGGCAACATCCTTGTAAATCTCCTCTGCACCCTTTCTATAGTTTTCACATCCTTCTTGTAGTTAGGTGACCAGAACTGAGCACAGTACTCCAAGTGGGGTCTGACCAGGGTCCTATATAGCTGCAACTTTACCTCTCAGTTCTTTAACTCAATCCCACGGTTGATGAAGGCCAATGCACCGTATGCCTTCCTAACCACAGAGTCAATCTATGCAGCAGCTTTGAGTGTCCTGTGGACTCGGACCCCAAGATCCCTCTGATCCTCCACACTGCCAAGAGTCTTACCATTAATGCTATATTCTGCCAACATATTTGACCTACCAAAATGAACCTCCTCACACTTATCTGGGTTGAACTCCATCTGCCACTTCTCAGCCCAGTTTTGCATCCTATCGATGTCCCGCTGTAACCTGTGACAGCCCTCCACACTATCCACAACACACCCAACCTTTCTGTCATAGATGCTGTCCTTGAGCTTTGAGGTACATGGTTTCAGGCTTTTGTATACCCTGCCTGATGGGAAAGGGAAGGAGAGAGAATGAATCAGTGGGTATTTATTCTAGTAGAGAGGACAGCCGTGAGAGCTGGAAGTGGAGCAAATTCTGTTTTGGAGATAAGGCCCAGGATTTGCTTCCTAAACACAGCAATCACCCTAAGTGAGTATCACTTTCACTGCCAGGTTGAGCTGTTGACATTGGAATGCTCCCTGAATTAGAATCACTGGCCACACATGCTTTGATACATGTGGAATATACTTGCCATGCATTCCACAGATAAGATTGGACAGATGGGAAAAAAAGCTGCTCGGCTGGACAGATGTGTGGATAAAACTAGTGAGACAGACAGACATTGTGTAAAGGAAGCTGCAGCAAATGGGCTTTATCCTGTCCATATCTCGTCATTCTATTTTGGTGACGTACTTTCCACCGAAAATTAGTTTGCTCTACACTGAGGCTCAACCTGCACTTCTTACACAGCAATCCTTTCTAATTGTCTTAAATAGGTGGAGTAACTTGTAAATCAGTCCCAGGCTATCACTAACCAGAAGCTCTATTAAACGTTATGGAATAGAGTCATGGGGTTATATAGCAGCTCCTTTGACCCAACCAGTCCATGCCGAGCAAGGTGCCCCATCCAATCCATGTACCTATCCAATTTGTTATCAACCACTTCCTCTGGCAGCTCATAGAACATAGAACAGTTGAGCACAAGAAGAAGCTCAACAATGTGTGCCGAACCAATTAAATAGCCAACTAAATAAATCCTTTCTGCCTACACAAAGTTCATGTCCTTCCCTTTCCTGCACATTCATATGCCTATCTAAGAACTTCTTAATGTCTTATTGTATCTGCCTCCACTACCGCTCCAGGCAGTTAACGTCCCTATTGGATCTGCCTCCACTACCGCCCCAGGCAGTCCATTCCAGGTACTCATCTCACTCTGTGTAAAAAATTTGCTCCGCATATCTCCCTTGAACTTACTCCTTTTTCATCTTAAATATATGCCCTCTGGTATTAGACATTTCAACCTTGGGAAAAAGAGACTGTCTGTCTGCTCTACTGTTGTCACACATAACTTTATAAACTTCTACCAGGTCTCCCCTCAACCTCCACCACTCCAGAGAAAACAACTCTAGTTTATCCAACCTCTCCTTACAGCTCTTGCTCTCTAATTCAGGCAGCAGCTTGGTCAAACTCCTCTGCACCCTCCCCAGAGCTTCCACATCCTTCCTATAATGGGCGTCCAGAAATGAATACAATATTCTAGATGTGGCCTAACTTTTTCTTTCTAAGGCTGCAACTTAAGTTCCTGACTCAAACTTATTCCCTCAAATAATAAAGGCAAGAATGCCATATAATATAATCACTTTATTTATAGAGCTCTTTTCATATAGATGACATAGTTCATGAGATTTACAATGGGATAGAGTACAAACATGAAAATAAAATAAAAATAAACACGAACACAAAAGACAAAATATGTTAATTAAAAGCAAGGAGTTTAAAAGTGTCAACAGAGTCAGCAGTTTTAGGTATTGAATTCCAGTTGAGGAGCGTAGTTCAAAAAAGCTGATCCACCAATTATTTTTTGAGGGAGATAGTTTAATTTTAAGACACTGGTGGAAGAAGACCTGAGAGCTTGAGCAGCACTATAAAACAAAGGTGATTCTATGATGTACTTCAGTCCCAGACCATTAATTGTTTTAAGACAGGTAAGATGCCTTTTTTTTTAAAATCACTCTGTCAAACTATGTTGTCACTTTCAGAGAACAATGGACTTGAACCCCAATCATCCCCTCTACCTATCATCATTGTTAAGCATCCTGCCATTAACACTTTATTGTCCCTTTGTATTTGGTCCAGCAAAGTGCAACATTACATATTTGGCCATGTTAAACTGCATCTGCCATTTCTCTGCCCGTATCCGCAACTGATTAACATTCCGTGTCCTTTGGCAGCTTTCTGCACTATCCATAATGCCAGCAACCTTTGTATCATCTGTAAGCTTAGTAACACACACACATTTATGCTTTAATCCACCTGAAGAGGACCTCTCCTATGTGATATATATGATTCACTCTGGATCCCATGCATCTTAATCTTTCCCCTTGCACCAGCCCTGGGAAAGAGGATCAGAAATGCATTCATCCTGCCTATGCTCCTCATGAAGTGCACAAATTAGATGAAAAAACTGAAAAATGTGGCAATTAGATGGAGCTGGCAGAAATAATTTTCAGCCCCTCTTGAAACTATCTTGAGCATGAGATGTCATTTAAGCTATACACTTCCTTCTTGTCTATTAAACCAAACTGGAAGATAATTTGTCTTCCTCTGTGTGTGCATACTATGTGAAAGAATGGCCCAATTAGGTATACATTCCTGCACTCCATTCAAAGCCCTGAAAATGGGTCTGTAGCAGATAGAGAAATGCTATTACAGCTCAGGGCATCGGATTTCAATTCTGTCATCATCTGTAAAGGAGTGTTTACTCCTTCACTGGAAATGCATGGGCTCTTCTGGGTGCTTCAGGTTCCTCCCACAATCCAAAGGCATAGCAGTTAGTAGGTTAGTTGGTCTTTGTAAATTTCCGTGATTAGGCTGGGGTTAAATCGGGGGTTGCTGGCTGCATGGCAGGGTTGAAAGGGCCTATTCTACCTGTATATCTAAAGAAACGCAACTTTTAGCCAGTTTGTTCTTGAATATTGTTTGGAAATCCCATTTCAGGCAAATAAATTGTATCATTTATATCCTTACATTATCTACTCTCTTAGATCGATAGCAAAGGATGTAGGTGAAAGCATGGGTTTCATGGCAGGTTTGGGTGGTTCTGTTTTCACTTGAATCCAATAAAATTTGGTGTAAATTTGATAGTGGATTGTGGGTGCATAGTATGGATACCGATATCTGACAAATCCACTCAACTGTGTACACAATGTCACTGATCTCTCATGAAAACTTGTCATAAGACCTTTCTGCTCAAGTCTTCTCCACCGTTCAATCATGGTTGGTTGATTTATTTTCATTCTCAACCCTACTCACTTGCCTTCTTCACATAATCTTTGATGCCTTTACTAACCAAGAACCTATCAAATTCCACTTTAAATATACCCAATGACTTGGCTTCCACAACCGCCAGTGAGAATGAGTCCTAAAGATTCCTAACCTCAGGCTAAAAGTATTTGAACAGAATTCCTCATTTCTGTTCACAAGGGATATCCCTCTAGTCTGAGGCTGTGTTCACTGGCCCTAGTTTAGCTCATTTTCGAAAACATCCTCTCCATTTCCACTCACAGAGATTGGTAAGGTTTCAACTGTCACCTGGGTGACTACTATTCACAAGTACACTTAGACAGAGGCTGCTTGGATTGTTTAACCTCTGTTACTGATACCCACTGCAGATGTCCAAAGATTTTTCTTCATCATTTCTGGAATGCTGGTTTCATTCTGGTAGTTCTGCAAAGGCCCAAGTTCAGCCCCAAACTCACAGCCTTCCTCTAAAGAGACCTGTCTGGGAAATTGGGAAATATCATGCTAACAGGGAGATTGTCCTCCATGCTGAGGTACATTCTGGGCAAATTTAATCTGCCAAGGGATGCTAAACAGATCAAGCAAAAAGTCAATTGTACAACCCTATACACCAGGGGTGGTGAACCTTTTTTGAGAGTGTGTGCTCAAATGGGCAGTAATTGGAAAAAATCCTCGTGTGCCATGTTAATTTTGAGAGGATCTGTCCAGGCTCCAGCATGTAAGTGACGTTACGACGAAAACACAGCAACACCTCTACTTTCTTAGAAGTCTGCGAAGATTTGACATGTCATCTAAAACTAAGACAACCTTCTATAGATGTGTGGTGGAGAGTATATTGACTGGTTGCCTAACGGCTTGGTATAGAAACACCAATGCCCTTGAATGGAAAAGCCTACAGAAATGAGTCAATACAGGCCAGTCCATCACAGGTAAAGCCCTTCGAGGACAACTGATGTGCAAAGGAGGGCAGCATGGTAGTGTAGTGGTTAGCACAATACTTTACAGAACCAGCAACCCAGGTTCAACTGTCTCTGCTGTCTGTAAGGAATCTGTATGTTCTCCCTGTGACCACTTGGCTTTCCTTAGGGTGCTTTGGTTTCCTTCCACAGTACGAAGATGTACTTTGGGTTTGTAGGTTTACAGGTTATTGTAAATTGTCCCATGGTTAGGCTAGGGTTGCTGTGCAGCATGGCTCAAAGGCTTGAAGAGCCTGTTCCATACTGTATCTCAATAAATACAATAAGTAAATTGTGGAGGAACAGCAGAATAGAGGGACCTTTGTCCCAGATCACTAAGTCATATAGCATGGAATAGGCTCTTTTGCCCACAATTTCACACTGACCATCAAGTACTAAGCACAAGAGATACTAGAGATGCTGGAAATCCAGAGCAGCACAAACAAAATGCTGGAGGAACTCAGGAGGTCAGGCAGCATCTTTAGAGGGAAATAAACGGTAGACATATCAAACTGAGACTAGAGAAGCTTCTGTCCTTAAGGATCCACCTCTAATTGGTCCAAAATGTCGACTGTTTACTCCTCTCCATTGATGCTGCCTGACTGCTGAGTTCCTCCAGTATTTTGTGTGTTGACCATCAAGTATTTATTCACACTTTCCCTACTTCATTCTCTACCATTACCCTCAGCTTCCCCCAACTTGTCTCTGATTCTGCTACTCACCTACACATGAGGGATTTCACAGGGGACAATTCAGCTGCATATCTATGGGACGAGGGAGAAGACCTGGAGCACCCAAGGAAAACCTGCTCTATTACACAGGGAACATACAACTTCCATTGAGACAGCACTAGAGATCAGCACGGAAGTCAGGTTGTTGCAGCTGTGACACCAGCCTGTCTGCCAAAAGAGGTTCCATTAACCAAAGTTCTGTTCTCACGGTAAAGACAAAACAACAGTGTAAGAGCATAATTCATAATGGTTTCAGACATCAGCACATTCCAGGAGCTGGTAGTCTGTGAGTTTTTATTTATTTAGAGATACAGCGTAGGCCAAGCCCTTCCAGCCCAACAAGGCACACTGTCCAGCAACCCACCTACTTAACCCTAGCCTAACCACAGGACAATCTACAATAACCAATTAACTTAATAGCCGGTACATCTTTGGACTATGGGAGGAAACCGGACACCCGGGGGAAACTCACACACACACAAAGAAAGAGCATACATACTCTCTTACAGAGGGCACTGGAACTGAGCTCCAAACTGCAACGCCCTAAGCTGTAATAGCGTCACACTGTGCTACTGTGACACCGCTAATCACAACTTTCTTTTGACTGTAGCAGAACAAGGGAATGGAATACTTTCAAAATCACAGTCATGCCTCCAGGTAAGGTAAGGGATACAACTCATTCTCAGCAAGATGCTACGGGGGAGAGGGGGGAGGGGGGGAGGGGGGGAGGACAGAAAGAGTGGGGGAAAGAGCTTGGAGAGCATGGCGGAGAAAGACAGACACAAGGAATGAAGGAGGAGAAAGAGAGAAAGAAAGGCATGAGAAGAGAGAGGAAGAGAGAGAGGTGGAGGCATCAGCGACTGATATGGCAACACCAATGCTCTTGAATGGAAAAGCCTACAAAACGTACTGGATACAGTCCAGTCCATCACGAGGTACCCAAACCACCCAACAATCCATCATTAAAGTCACTTAGATCACATTTATTCCCCATTCTGATGGGGACAGTCTGAACAACTGAACCTCCTGAACAAGTCTGCATGCTTTTATGCATTGAGTTGCTGACACATGATTGACCGATTTACATTAGGGAGCAGGCATAAAGGTGTATCTAATAAAGTGGCCACTGAATATACATCTCCACTTCACCCTTTAAAATAGCTAGAAGCACAGCAATACATTTCATGCAGAGAGCCACAGCAGCTGATGTGATTATTTCTTACAACCGGATCCAATATAAACCTAGCTTTTACTATAATGTTAGAGAAAGTGATATCTGAGAGATAGCCTAAAATGTCTGCATTGCAGAAGTTAGGGTTTACTATACGGTATTGCATAAATATTCAATTCTCCTATCTACCAAATAGTATGAGAATTGGAAGCATAAGTCCCCTGATCTGGTAAAGACAGTGGATTCCTGTTCCTAATAGTTAATAATGGAGGAATTCATCCAGTGTGCACACATGTTCTTTTGATTGACTGTAAATGACAAAATCAGCACAGATGCCTAGTATAGATAATTGACTGCCTTCATGCAAACCTTTTGAAGATTACATCCTCCAAATCTTCAATTTCACTGTACCTGTAACGTTCCAGATGACTGCTGAGATCTTAAAATTCTTCATAGTTCCAAACTTGTTAAAGTTGTGAAATCATTTTATTTCTGCTCCCAGCCGTTTCTGGCATGCCCAAACCTGAATGCCTGAAACCGCGGTAAGCAAAGCAGTTCGGAATTGTGTTGCTGCTTATTTCCCACTAATTCCAGTGACAAATATCACTGCTAACGACCACACAAGTACATCCGACTAGCACTTGTAAGAACCTGTTTGGCAATAGTCTCCTGCCCCAATTAAGCAGCATAAAGGCCCAAATAAATGGGAATCTGGCTATTTTCTTGATTAGTTTTTGTTCTTTAAGAGTTGTTCCAAAGAGTTGCCCCGATTAACCGATGACCCAATTAATCGATATTCACTGTATTTTGAATAGCCCTAGATTGCAAAGAATTCAAACCTACTCAGTAGTTATGGTGTTTTATGTTAGATTCACCTCTTCTGTTGCCCTAATTCTGTTCCAATTCAATGGCTGTCAGTTATTTTCATCACTAGGTAGGGTTCTGCGTCACACTTGAGTCTGGGACCCAATATCAAGAGCACAGTGTTCAGAAAGCACAGTGACATTTAATTATACAGATTTATTGTTTACGTGAAATGTTAACTCACTCTGTTTGATCCTGAGCAGCAGAAGCTGTCAGTGTAATTTGTGTTTCTCTACTCAAAGGGCTTTAGTTGCTTGGCTGCTGGGTATACTTAGGCCTTTAGTATCCAAGCAGATGAAGGGATATGGAAATTAGTTGAGAAATTATGGTTTCTGATACAGGATAAGTTTTGACTGAAATTGGCCCATGACCTATTCCAACTTTTATTCCTGGTGTCTCTGCATTGTGGAAACATAGAGACGTTTACATGATGTCTTTACGCTTGGCAAAGGTGGAGATGTGAATTACAAAATTAGTAATCCAGAGTCCTGAACCAATAAGCTAGAGACCGCAGTTGAAATCCCACACATGTAATTAAATTTTGGCTCATAATGTTGAATTTGAAAAATACAATAACCAGTTTTAGAAAACAAAAGAGATTCTGTGGATGCTGGATATCTAGAGTAACATATATATTAATTCTTGGAGAAACTCAGCAGGTCAAGTAGCATCTATGGAAAAGAATAAACATTCAACAGTTCAAAGTTTAAAGCTCAAAGTCAATTTATTATGAAAGTATATATATGTTACCATATATAACCTGAGATTCATTTTCTTGAGAGCATACTGAATAAATCCAACAACAATAATAGAATCAGGGAAAAGCCGCACCAACTGGGCATACAACCAGTGTGCAAAAGACAACAAACTGCAAATACGAAATGACAGAAATATTAATAATTATCTAAATAAATAAACATTGTGAACATGAGGTGAATAGTCCTTGAAGGGTTGTCCACAGGTGCAGCACAACACTTCATGCTTAGCCTCCTGCTCTATCACTGAAGCACAGCTCTAATGCCATGTACTCAAATATACCGATGACACCACTGTGAAGGCCGAATCAATGGCGGCGACGAATCCCTCACTCAGTGTCAGCAAGACCAAGGAGCTGATTATCGACTTTAGGAGGAGGAAGCCAGAGGTCCATGAGCCAGTCCTCATCAGGGGATCAGAGGTGGAGAGAGTCAGCAACTTTAAATTCCTCTGTGTTATCTTTTCAGAGGACCTGTCCTGGGCCTAGTATGTAAGTGCAATTATGAAGAAAGTACGGCAGTCCCCCTACTTCCTTAGAAGTTGGCAAAAATTTGGCTGAAATCTAAAATCTAGTATGGAAACACCAATGCCCTTGAATGGAAAATCCTACGAAAAGTAGTGGATATAGCCCAGTCCATCTTGGGTAAAGCCCTCCCCACCACTGAGTTCATCTGCATGGAGCACTGTTGCAGGAAAGCAACGTCTACCATCAGGGACCCCCAGCACCCAGGTCATGGTCTTTTCTCGCAGCTGCCATTAGAAAGAAAATACAGGAGCCTCAGGGCTCACACCACCAGGTACAGGAACAGTTATTACCCCTCAACCATCAGGCTCTTGAACCAAAGGGGATAAATTCACTCAACTTCACTTGCCCCATCATTGAAATATCCCCTCAACCTATGAACTACTTCCAAGGACTTTTCATCTCATGTTCTCAATATTTATTGCTTAGTGATTGTCATTATTTCTTTCTTTTTGTATTGACACAATTTTTTGTATTTTTCCACACTGGTTGAATACCCTGGTTGGTGTGGTCTTTCATTCATTCTATTATGGTTATTATTCTATTTTGGATTTTTTTTTGAGTATGCCAGCAAGAAAATGAATCTCAGGGTTGTATATGATGACATATATGTATTTTGATGATAAATTTAATTTAAGCTTATTGAACTTCAAACTTCACTCAATTTCACTTGCCCCATCACTGATGTTTCGTGCCAGGACTTCATCTTGATGAAAGGTTTTGTTCCAAAGAAAAATTGACTGTCTAAGCATTCCAATAGGTGCTGCCTGACCTGCTGAATTCCTCCATCATTTTGAGTCTTAGTAATAACTATCACAAAAGCTACCTAATTGTTGTAAAATCCGTTTGGTTTACGGATATCCTTCCTGGGAGTACTTCTGTCATTCTTGCCCTATCTAGCCCAACTGTGATTCCAGCCCATTTAAAGACAGTCTGAAATGGCTTGGCCTGGCAAGTCACCCAATTGTACCAGTGCATTACTTTGTCAAACAGAGAAGGAATGCAACTAGATAGACCACTGGTATTGACCTTGGCTCCAAATTTGGAAATGCCAATGTCATTCACATCCATGTCAACCTTGCAAACCTCCCTGCACAAACATCCAAGGACTGACAACAGAACTGAGAGAGCCAACCCACAGAGATGTTTATTCCAACAATACGTCCCAAACCAGTGAACCATCCATGAGGACAAGAACAGCAGGTGTTTGGAAACACTACTACGTGCAGTTTTTCCTCAATGTCATCCACCATCCTGATTTTGAAATCTATTATCAGTCCTTCATCATCACTGGATTTAGATTCTGGAACTTCTTAGCAAACAACATTGCAGGAATACTTTCAATCTGGGACTGTGGCAGTTGAAGAAAATGGCTCAGTACCTCCTTGTCAAGGACAGACAAGGGGCAGGCACAAAATGCTGGCCTGCTAGCAGTGTTCAGATCCCAAAAACAGGAATAAGGTTAAGAAAATAATTAATATTTTAGCTATTTAATTTCTTCATTGAATGCAAATTGATTGGCCTAATCAATGCAAACTGAACTACATTGATTGGCCTAATCTCAAACAATAACAAGGTGGTGTACAGGGAAGAAGTCATCTCTCTGACACAGTTGTGTCAAGAAAACAACCTCTCCCCCAATGTCGCAAAAACAAAGGAGCTGGTTGTGGATTACAGGAGGAATGGAGATGGGCTAACCTCTATTGACATCAATGGATCTGGGGTTGAGAGGGTAAACAGCTTTAAGTTCCTTGGCATCCACATCACAAGGACCTCATATGGTCTGTGCACACCAGTTGCATGGTGAAAAAGGCACGACAGTGTTTCTTTCACCTCAGATGGTTGAGGAAGTTTGGTATGGGCCCCCTAATCCTAAGAGCTTTCTACAAGTGCACAAATGAGAGCATCCTGACTGGCTGCATCACTGCCTGGTATGGGAACTGTACCTCCCTTAATCGCAGGACTCTGCAGAGGAGTGGTGCGGACAGCACAGCACATCTGTAGTGTGAACTTCCCATGATTCAGAATGTTTACAAAGACAGGTGTGTAAAAAGGGCCCAAAGGATCATTGGGGACCCGAGTCACCCCAACCACAATCTTTTCCAGCTGCTACCATCCGGGAAACGGTACTGCAGCATAAAAACCAGGACCAACAGGCTCCAGGATAGCTTCTTCCACCAGGCCCTCAGACTGATTAACTCACGCTGATTTGAGTGTATTTCTATGTTACATTGACTGTTTTATTTATTATAAATTATTATGTATGTCTATGATTGCACAATGCACATTTAAGTGGAGAGGTAACGTTAAGATTTTTCTCCTCATGTATGTGAAGGATGTAAGAAATAAAAAGCCAATTCAATTCAATTCAAATTTCTTACCCACATAGGGCAGCACGGTAGTGTAGCAGTTAGCATAACATTATTACAGCACCAGTGATCACCAGTTGGGGTTCAATTCCCATCAAGGAGTTTGTACATTTTCCCTGAAACGCATGGGTTTCCTCTGGATGCTCCATTTTCCTCCCACATTCCAAAGGCGTATGGTTGGGGTGAGCAAGTTGTGGGCATGCTATGTTGGCAACAAAATGACACTTGCGGTCTGCCCCAGCAATCCTCACTGATGTGATTTGATGCAAATTAATGTCCAATCTTTAAAAGACAACAATTCTCAACTTTAATGAGAGCTATGTATATGATATGGGATTAGAAACATGACAAGTACAGGAGCAAACTTCTCTTCCCCGAAGGACATTAGTGAATCAGTTACTGAAAAGATGCTAGAAATCTGATATAAAACAGGAATTGCAAAAACAATCAGCAAGTCAGGTAGCACTGATGAGGAGAAAACCAGAGATTTTTAATTTTTACTTAGAGCTACAGCTTAATAACAGGCCCTTCTGCCGTACAGCCCAATTGCACTCATGTGACCAATTACCTGCTAACCCATACGCCTTTCCAATGTGGGAGGAAACAAGTGCACCCAGAGGAAACACATGGTCACGGGGAGAATGCACAAGCCCCTTAGAGACAGCCCACACTGTCTGTGCTGAACACTTCTCCAAATTAAACTACGTCTGCTTCTGCCTGCACGTGATCCATTTCACCACCACACACCCCCATCTCTGTATATTCTATCACCATCATCTGTCTCCACCAATCCTGCACCAAGCATTCTGTGCAAAAAACAAGCCTCACACATCTCCTTTAAACTTGCCCCCCTATATGCACACTCTCTAATACTTGATATTTCTATCCTGGGAAAAATATCCTAAATGTCCAGCCTATCAATTCCTCCCATAATCTTATAAACTTCAGTTAGGTCTCCCCTCAGTTTCTCTTACTGAGAGACAACAAAGTTTATCCAACCTCTCAATATAGTTAATACTCTCTCATCCAGGTAGTATCCTGATAGACCTCTTCTGTATGCTATCCCAAATTTCCATAACGGTCCTGTAACGGGGCAACCTGAACTTTATGCAATACTCCAACTGTCGTCTAACCAGTTTTATTTAGCTAGAACTTGACATCTTATTCTCCTACTCAATGCCCCAACCAAAGGAGGCAAGCTTGCCACATCATAAACACTGGATGTCGGAAATATTGAGCAATGCACACAAAATGCCGGAGGAACTCAGCAAATCCGGCAGTCTTTGGAGGGAACAGTCAATGCTTCAGGCCAAGATCTTTCATCAACATGCCAAATGTCTTCTTTACCACCCTATCTACTTGAATGGGGGAAAAAATCGTGCCGGACACTATCTTTGACCAGTTGTTAACTTGCGAGGTAATAATCAACTCGTGTGCCATTACACAGTCAAAATACATTTTAAACTAACTGGCAGTAGGGAAACAGGGAGCTTTAGATCTACTTAAATATTAAACTAAATAATAACACACTAACTGTTGTCTGCTGGCAAGGAACTGCTGAACATAGTTATGCCACATTTTATGATACCCAGACTAGGCATGTGAATCATCTACTGCATTTGAAAGCCTTTATTTTCTCCATTCAGTCACCACCTGTAGTCCCAGCCAATGGGACAGCTGATGCTGCGCCACACCTCCACCCCACCCCCACCAGATCTATGCCAAGATTGCAATATCACTGCCTAAAAAAGGCCTGGGTACCAGCCTCATTGTTCACCATGTGGGTTCAAGCAGCTGGCTTGAACAGTGCATATCCTGTCTAACAGTATCACTGGGATATATGTCTCTTGCAGAATCATAACCTTAAATTAGCATGCTGCCATTTTTCCTATCACACTGGAAGTTTGATGTACATGCATCTATCCAGATATATAAATAAAATAAATAATAAGGTATACATCTTATTAATGTGACTGACACATGCTCTGAATTTTCCAGTGGTCATAATCAACATTAAGAAACCAAGTGTATCCTGATGCAATTAGCCTCATCTAATTATGGACAGACACCCAAGGGGACAGATATGTTTGCCCCAGTAAATTATGTGAGGGAACACTACATTTGATGAAAGGCAGCAAAACAAATTGCCATTGTTATTTAAAAAACATTTACATTAAAGTATTTAAGCAACTCTCCTCATTTGCTAATATGGATGTAGTAACAAAAAACCTTTTAAAATTAGCATGAAGTGAAATGCATTGTTTGTGTCAATGACCAAAACAATCTGAGGATGTGCTGGGGGCAGCCTGAAAGTTTCAGCAAGTTTCTGGCACCCACATAGCATGCCCACAATTTACCAATCCTTACTAACCTGTACGTCTTTGGAACATTGAAGGAAATCAAGGCACCTGGAGGAAACCCCTGCAGTCACGGGGAGAGGGGAGAACGTACAAACTCCTTACAGACAGCCGCAGGAAATGAATCTCTGCTAGCCAAGGTGCCACCTAAGCTAGTCCCATTTGCCTGCATTTAGCCTAGTTCTTCCTAAACCTGGTGAGAGATAGAACAGTATACACAGAAACAGGCCCTTCAGCCCACAATGTTGTGCTGAACCAATTAAATTAGTAATCAAATAATCAACTAAACTAATCTCGTCTGCCTACAAAATGCCCATGTCCTTCCATTTTCATAATATTCATGTGCCTATCTATACACCTCTTAAATGTCTCTCATGTTTCTGCCTCTCCAGAAAGGAATATTATTGCATATAAAATAAATATTATAGTCATTAGAGGTTCAAAAGAAACCATAGAATTCTAGAGCACTGTTGTTATTGCTTAACTTAATGCAAAGGCTTCTTGAAAGAGAATTTCAATGTATATCCCAATAGCACTATATACCATCGTTATGTGCAATGTCCATGGTGTTGGCAATCACGGTCTCATGGCCATGATTGTTCTTGGCAAATTCTTCGACAAAAGTGGTTTGCCACTGCCTTCTTCTGAGCAGTGTCTTTACAAGAAAGGCGATCCTTGCCATTATCAATACTCGTCAGAGATTGTCTGTCTGGCAACAGTGGTCACATAACCAGGGCTTGTGACATGCACCAGCTACCCATACGGCCATCTACCACTTGTTGCCATAGCTTCACGTGAGCCTGATCGGGCGGGGTGGGGGTGGGGTGGGGGGTGGCGAGGCTAAGCTGGTGCTACACCTTGTCCAAGGGTGACTTGTGCTCCAGCAGAGGGAAGGAACACCTTACATTTCCTTTGGTACAGACTTATGTTCACCCCACCACAATATACACATACAACTAAAACACTGAAAATTGACATGTTCACCCAATTTTATATATCCCAAAAGAATATGTCATGGAACTGAATTGGTTCTCAGTATACTTTGACGCCCTCAGAATCCATTCTTCAAACCTCAAGTATTTCAAACAAGGCATACATTGTTCACCGTTATAGGATACGTGCATAAAATCTCGTGCCCAGCACTGACAGTGCTTACTGTATAAGTTGACAACACGGCTTTATGCAAAACCACTTGGTTCAAATAAGACCTGTCTCAGGTTCATAAACCTGAATTCTTAGAGCAGTTAGATGTGTTGTCAGATTTAATTACAGCACCCATCGGCAATATTGCTAAATGACTGCTGTTGACGACAAATGACGTATTTGGTGAGATTCTCAGTCCAAATGGTAGACTAATTAATTTTATGTCTACTGTCTCCGTCAACATTGCAACCCTCTGCTTTCAGCCATTTCTGTCATCTTGCACTGCCTTTATTTCCTTCCCCACACACTGTGACTGGAAGCTGTGTCTTCTCTTCTCAAAGCCGGCAGTAAAAGGAAGAGGGTTGGGCATAGGGCTATTAACCCCAATCTGTAAAAACCTAGTGCTGCAGAGACACAAACAGAAGCTCTGCAGGGTCTCGTCCCAGGGAAAGGAAGGATCTTTGAAGATGGGCTATAGCTGGGGATAATTTGAAGGACCAGCCCAGGAGAGCTTCGCAGCCTTAACTCTAGCAGGTGTGATGGGCTTCAGAAGAAGAAGAAGAAGGAGAAGACACACTGCGACTGGTAGCATGTCTCCAAGTTCCTGAATTTGCTTCCTAAACCTCTTCGCCTTTCTAATTGTTTCAAATTTAAGATTTAAAATTCAAATTCAAATTCAAATCTGCTTCTTTGGTCCAGATGTTCGTAGTATATCCCTGCATTACTTGGTTTGGTGTCAAATTTTGTTTTACACTACTTGTGATGGTTTATTGTGGTCTGCTAATTCAAGCTGTTTCTAATATTGCAAAGCAGGAACATAATACTCAGATCCCTCACTGATGCTTCGCTCGCTGGTACACATCCATTTGGATCTTCCGCTATGCCTTTTTTAAACACTTCCTCAAAGGTCGTAAGAAAAAAATGAGGATGATTGGAATAGATGGGGAACAAATCACAAACTAGTCAAGGTCATAGAGTCATAGAAAAGTACAGCACAGCAACCGGCCCTTTGGTCCATCTAGTCTGTGCTGAACTATTAATCTGCCTAGTCCCCATCGACCTGTACCCTGACCATAGCCTTTCAAACTCATCCCATCTATCCACCCATCCAAATTTCTCTAACATGTTGGAATCGAACCGTATCCACCACTTGTACTGGCAGCTTGCTCCACATCCTCACCACCCTCTGAGTGAAGAAGTTCCCTCTCTTGTTCCCCTTAAATATTTCACCCCTAACTCATAGCCTCTAGTTCTAGTCTCACCCAACCTCAGTTTGTATTGCCTGCTTGTATTTACCTGATGTATAACCCTTATGATTTTGTATACCCCCATTAGTACATCTATAGTTGTATGCACTTTTGATTAGGGTTGAAATGTTATTAGCTGTCTATTGATGAATACATAGAACTGCACAAAACTACCCTATCTTGCATTCTGAAAGGAAATGGATAGTCAACCTTTGGGGTTGAGGACCTTCAACCAGGCCAAATGAAGGGTCTTTACCTGAAATGTTACAAAAGGTAGGTGGGTATGGCACATCCATCAGGGGTAAAGCCCTCCCACTACTGAGCATAAATACATGGAGTGCTGTCCTGGGAAAGCAGTATCCATGATCAGGGCGTCCATCATCCAGGCCATGTTCTCTTCTTGCTGCTGCCATCAGGAACAAGGTAGAGGAGCCTCAGGACTCTCACCACCAGGTTCAGGAACAGTTACTACCCCTCAACCATCAAGGTCTTGAACTCACTCAACTTCACTTGCTTCATCACTGAAATATTCCAACAACCTATCAGCTCACTATCAAGTACTCTTCACCTCGTATTTATTGCTTATTTATTATTATTAATTTAGTTTGTATTTGCATAGTTCATTGTTTGCTTATTTATTTATTAATGTACAATGTGGAATAGGCCCTTTCAGCCGCACCTCTCACCAACGCCTGATTTAACCCTAGCACCATGCAGTCACAGGGACAACTTACAATGACAAATTAACCTGCCAACCAGTATGGTTTTGGACTGTGGGAGGAAACTGGAGCACCGAGAGGAGCCCATGCAGTTACAGAAACAACATATAAACCCCTTATAGACAGCGGCAGGAATTAGACCCAGATCGCTGATACTGTAAAGCGTTGTGCTAACCACTAAGCCGGCCTCTATGTCCACCCTGTCAGCTGCGGTCTCCCATTGATTCTATCATGGTTATTGGATTTATTAAGTAACCCACAAGAAAGTGAATCTCAGGGTGCTATATGATGACATATATGTACTTTGATAATAAATTTACTTTGAACTTTGAAACATCGACTGTCCATTTCCCTCCACAGATGTTTCCTGTCCCTCCCCATTCATCCAACTGTTTGTTTTTTGCTCCAGATTCCAGCATCTACAGTCTTTTGTGTTTGGGTAGCTTGGTAGCATCGCAGTTAGCATAATGCTTTACAGCACCAGGAATACAGATTCAGATCCCTCCACTATCTATAAGCAGTACATTTTCCCATGACCGTGTGGGATTCCTCCAGGTGCTCTGCTTTCTTCCCACAGTCCAAAGATATAAGGGGTAGGGTTTGTGAGTCCTTGGCATGGTATATTGGTGTATGTAAGGGGTAGGGTTTGTGAGTCATGGGCCTGGTATATTGGTGTATGTGAGGGGTAAGGTTTGTGAGCTGTGGGCCTGGTATAAAGATATAAGGGGTAAGGTTTGTGAGTTGTGGGCCTGGTATATTGGTGTATGTGAGGGGTAGGGTTTCTGAGTCGTGGGCCTGGTATATTGGTGCTGGAAGCATGGCGATACTTGCAGAATGCCTCCTGCACATCTTCGGTCTGTGCTTGCTGTTGACTCAAACAACGCATTTCACTATGTTTCAACGTACATGTGATAAATCAATCTGAATCGGATCAGAGAGAGAACTGGCTTCCCACTTACTTAGTGCTGGAGAGGAGAGAACACAAAGATAGGCATAGGATTGGATGTGGCCAGTCATGAACATTAACCCATGGGTCCCTGACTATTGCAGAAAAATAAACTGGATTGTTCTCATTTCCAACGTACTCAATTTGTATTAACATTTTTACCGAATTGGAGCTGGTAAAAAAAGTTTCAAAGCTGAGAAATCCTTGCTTTAGGAAGCTTTTCTTTGTGATTTACAAGCTTTGTGGAGTTAAAACTTGACCAGTGTGTTTTACACAGACTGCTGCAAATTAAACAGGCAGTGGTAAAATCATTCCCACACTGGCCCACGAGAAACAGGTCTGCACATTTAAATTAACCTCTTCCTAGCAGCTTAAGATGGCTATGGAGATGTAGTCAAATGGAAATGGGTTGCAAAATCAGCAGACACAGAGCAATACAGCAGATCAGTCACTGAACGGAGAATGGGCCAATCGTGAGGTACAAATGTGGGTGGCCTTAAGCACTCACCAGCACCCGCAGTTTGAGAGATCTACAAGGAGCCCGGATCAGTTCACAGAAGCCTTGATTGATACTGATGGCTGCCAGCCATGAGCTGAATCAAAATAAAAATTATCATGTGTTGATCACATGAAAACTATGTCCCATAGGGACACTTCAAATCACAGAGGTTTCACTATTTCCACTGTGTCCCCCCTACTGAGCACCATGTTAAAATGTAATCTGATCTATTAATCCAGCTTCTGTAGTGAGGTGAATAATGTGTGCTGCAATTACATCGAATAAATCATTGTGTGTGCAAAATATTACAAGCAGCAAATCTAGTTGTCTAGTTCAATCTATTCAGAATCAGAATCAGGTTTAATATCACTGGCATATGTTGTGAAATTTGTTAATTTGCAGCAGCAGTACAATGCAATACATGATAATAGAGAAAAAAGAAATCTGTGAATTACAGTAAGTATATAATATATATTAAATAGTTAAATTAAATAAGTAGAGCAAAAAATAGGAAATTATAAAAAGCAGTGAGGTGGTGTTCACGGGTTCAATGTCCATTCAGAAATCGGGTGGCAGAGGGCAAAAAGCTGTTCCTGAATCACTGAGTGAATGCCTTCACGCTTCTGTACTTCCTTCCATCTGAAGAAGAGGACATGACCTGGGTGTTCATAGTCATACTTTATTGATCCTGAGGGAAATTGGTTTTCGTTACAGTTGCACCATAAATAATAAATAGTAATTGAACCATAAATAGTTAAATAGTAATATGTAAATTATGCCAGTAAATTATGAAATAAGTCCAGGACCAGCCTATTGGCTCAGGGTGTCTGACCCTCCAAGGGAGGAGTTGTAAAGTTTGATGGCCACAGGCAGGAATGACTTCCTATGACGCTCTGTGCTGCATCTCGGAGGAATGAGTCTCTGGCTGAATGTACTCCTGTGCCCAACCAGTACATTATGTAGTGGATGGGAGACATTGACCAAGATGGCATGCAACTTGGACAGCATCCTCTTTTCAGACACCACTGTGAGAGTGTCCAGTTCCATCCCCACAACATCACTGGCCTTACAAATGAGTTTGTTGATTCTGTTGGTGGCTGCTACCCTCAGCCTGCTGCCCCAGCACACAACAGCAAACATGATAGCACTGGCCACCACAAACTCGCAGAACATCCTCAGCATTGTCCGGCAGATGTTAAAGGACCTCAGTCTCCTCAGGAAATGGAGACGGCTCTGACCCTTCTTGTAGACAGGCTCAGTGTTCTTAGACCAGTCCAGTTTATTGTCAATTGTTGGGGTCCTTAATGATGGATGCTGTCTATCTGAGGCACCATTCCCTGAAGGTGACCTGGATACTATAGAGGCTAGTGCCCCTGATGGAGCTGGCTAATTTTATAACTCTCTGCAGCTTACTTCAGTCTTGTGCAGTAGCTGCCCCTCTGCCCGTACCAGAAGGTGATGCAGCCAGTTAGAATGCTCTCCACAGTACATCTGTAGAAATTTAAGTGTGCTATTGATGGGGGTTCACCTGGAGATTGTATGTGCAAAATACGCTCAAAATCAATTTACACATACACATGCGCGCATGCTGTAGATTTTCTCTAATCCAGTTATTAAGCTTAGAACTTCACAGGAATGTAATCCTTTTGATCTGCATATCATACAAGTCTCAGTCATAATGACTACAAGTGAAAACTAATAAGTGCAATTATGGTGGATGGAAACGTAGTTTCATTGGCAGAACTAATCCCCATTCTTTCTGTCCCTTAGGGGCTTCATGCGGTGCTGACTTTTCTGATGAATAATTACATACAGGTATATTGTTTTTCCCTATGTTACATGATCACAGGGTTAAGCACCAAGAACCAGTACAAATGGGGTTAATTGGACTGGGATTCCATATCTGTATTTTAACCACCTACCTACCATAAGACATAGGGACAGACGTAGGCCATTCGGCCCATCAAGTATGCTCCATCATTCAATCATGGCTGATTTATTATCCCTCTCTGTAACTGAGTATAGAGCCATAGAAACTGCAGCACAGAAACAGGCCCTTTGGCCCTTCTTGGCTGTGCCGAACCATTTTCTGCCTAGTCCCACTGACCTGCACATGGACCGTATCCCTCCATACACCTCCCATCCATGTATCTGTCCAATTTATTCTTAACTGTTAAAAAAGAACCCGCATTTACCACCTCGTCTGGCAGCTCATTCTACGCTCCCACCACTCTCTCTGTGTGAAGAAGCCCAGAGAGTGGTGGGAGTATGGCATGAGCTGAGAATGAGCTCTCCATCCCATTCTCATGCCTCCTTCTTCGCATAACCTTTGACACCCTTACTAATCAAGAACCTATCAACCTTCGCTCTAAATACCCAATGACTTGCCCTCCACAGTCTCTGGCAATGAATTCCACAGATTCACTACCCACTGACGAAAGAAATTCCTCCTCATCTCTGTTATAAATGGATGTATTTCTATTCTGAGGCTGTAACCTCTGGTCCTAGACTCACCCCCTATAGGAAACATCCCTTACATGTCCTTTCTATTTGGACCTTGCAATATTTGATAGGTTAAAACACTATCTATCAAAAGGATGTAAAATTCCCTAATGAGGACATTAGAAAATGTAAATAGCACAGCAGACTTTATACAAGCTTTGAACTCAAAGAGCTTCACAATTCTAGAGCCATTGGACAGTTGTACAGAACAAAACCACACCCTTTAGCCAACACATCCATTGAGTCATACAGCCATACAGCTCTACAGCACAGCAACAGGCCCTTTGTCCCATCTAGTCCATACTAGCCTGGTTTTATGGCTAATCCCATCTACCTGAACCCGTATCATAGACTTCGAGACGCCTCCCTTTCATGTACCTATCTAAACTGCTCATATATTACAATTAAACCCACTGTTAACGCTTCCCCTGACAGCTTATTTCACTCTCGTACCACACTCAGAACGAGTAAGTTTCCTGCCAGATTCCCCTTAAATATTTTGCATTTCACCCTAAACCTCTGGTTCTAGTCTCATCCAACCTGAGGGGAGAAAGCCTGCATACTTTCACTCTATTGATACCACTCATAATTTTGAATACTTGTATAAGATCTCCCCTCAATCTCCTGCACTCCATGGAATAAAATCCTAACCTATTCAACTTTTCCTGATAATTTAGGCCTTCAAGTGCCAACAACATTTTTACTCATTCAAGGTTATTTATATCAGTCTTGTAGGTAGGTGACAAGAACTGCACACAATACACTAAATCTACCCTCACAATATCTTATACAACAACATAATCAGTCTGTACTCAGTGGACTGATTTTTCGAAGCCAATGTGACAAAATGCACGCAGCATAAGGAATAAAATGGACGTTCTTGAAATTCAGCTACAGATTGGCATATATGACATTGTGGCCATCTCTGAAACTTGGCTAAAGGGTGGCTGCCATTGGGAGCTGAATGTCCAAGGATAAACGGTGTATCGGAAAGATAGGTTGGTAGGCAGAGGGGGTGGTGTGGCTCTGTGTATAAGAAATAATATTACATCATTAGAAAGAGATGGCATTGGATAGGAAGGTATAGAGTCTCTATGACAAGGGTAAAAGGACCCTAATGGCAGTGTATACGGGCCTCCAACAGCAACTGGGATGTGGATATGGATTACAAATTATAGCAGGAGATAGAAAAGGCGTGTCAAAAAGGCAACGTCATGATTATTGTTGGGGATTTTAACATGAAAGTGGATTGGGAAAACCAGGCCAGTACAGGACCTCAAGAGAGAGAATTTGTTGAATCTCTAAGGAATGGCTTTTTAGAGCAGCTTGTTGTTGAGCCCACTAGGGGATCGGCTGTGCTGGATTGGGTGTTGTGCAACGATCCAGAGGTGATAAGAGAGCTTAAGGTAAAGGAACCCTTAAGAAACAGTGATCACAATATTATCGAGTTCACATTGAAATTTGAGAGGGAAAAAATAAAATCCAATGTGTTGGTATTTCAGTGGAATAAAGGAAATTACAATGGCATGAGAGAGGAAATAGCCAAAATTGACTGGAAAGAGACATTTGCAGAAAGGACAGCAGAGCAACAATGACTGGAGTTTCTGTGAAAAATGAGGGAAGTGCAAAACATATATATTCCAAATAAGAAGAAATTTTCAAAGGGAAGGAGGACACTACAGTGGCTGACAAGTGAAGTCAGAGCCAAAGTAAAAGCAAAAGAGAGGGCATACAAGGAAGCCAGAGCTAGTGGGAAGATAGAGGATTGGGAAGCTTTTAAAAATTTGCAGAAGGAAACAAAGAAGGTCATTAGCAAAGAAAATATGAATTATGAAAAGAAGTTGGTAACTAATATCAAAGAAGATACTAAAAGTTTTTTTAAGTATATAAAGGGTAAAAGAGAGTCAAGGGTAAATACAGTATAGGACCAATACAAAATGACTCTGGAGATATTGTAATGAGAGATGCAGAGATGGCAGAGGAACTGACTGCGTATTTTGCATCGGTCTTCACAGTGGAAGACGTCTGGAGTATATCGGACATTCAAGAGTGTCAGGGAAGTGAGGTTCGTGCAGTGAAAATTACAACTGAGAAGGTGCTCAGAAAGCTTAATGGTCTGAGGGTGGATAAATCTCCTGGACCTGATGGAATGCAAGCTCGGGTTCTGAAGGAAGTAGCTGGAGAGATTGCAGAGGCATTAATGATGATCTTTCAAGAATTGATAGATTCTGGCATTGCACTGGATAACTGGAAAATTGCAAATGTTACACCACTATTAAGAAGGGTGGGAGGCAGCAGAAAGGAAACTATAGACCTGTTAGCCTGGCATCAGTGGTTGGGAAGTTGTTGGAATCGATTGTTAGGGATGATATTACAGAGTACCTGGAGGCACATGACAAGACCGGCCAAAGCCAACATGGTTTCCTGAAAGGAAAATCATGCCTGTCAAACCTACTACAATTCTTTGAGGAAACTACAAGCAGGGTAGACAATGGAGATGCAGTAGACGTGGTGTACTTGGATTACAAAAGGCCTTTGACAAGGTGCCGCACATGAGGCTGCTTAGCAAGACGAGAGCCCATGGAATTACCAAGAAGTTACTAGCATGGGTGGAGCATTGGCTGGTCGTCAGAAAACAGAGAGTGGGAATAAAAGGATCCTATTCTGGCTGGCTGCCGGTTACCAGTGGAGTTCCACAGGGGTCAGTGTTGGGCCAGCTGCTTTTTACGATATATGTCAATGATTTGGACTATGGTATTAATGGATTTGTGGCTAAATTTGCCAATGATACAAAGATAGGTGGAGGAGCGGGTAGTGATCAGGAGACAGAAAGCCTGCAGAGAGACTGAGATAGTTTAGGGAAATGGGCAAAGAAGTGGCAAATGAAATACAATGTTGGAAAGTGTATAGTCATGCACTTTGGTGGAAGAAATAAAAGGGCAGACTATTATTTATATGGGGAGAGAATTCAAAATGCAGAGGTGAAAAGGGACTTGGGAATCCTTGTGCAGGATACCCTAAAGGTTAATCTCCAGGTTGAGTCGGTTGTGAAGAAGGCGAATGCCATATTGGCATTCATTTCTAGAGGTATAGAATATAAGAGCGGGGATGTGATGTTGAGGCTCTAGAAGGCACTCGTGAGACACACTTGGAGTATTGTGTACAGTTTTAGAACATAGAACATAGAATAGCACAGCACAGTACAGGCCCTTTGGCCCACAATGTTGTGCTGACCCTTAAACCCTGCCTCCCATATAAGCCCCCACCTTAAATTCTTCCATATACCTGTCTAGTAGTCTCTTAAATTTCACTAGTGTATCTGCCTCCACCACTGACTCAGGCAGTGCATTCCATGCACCAACCACTCTCTGAGTGAAAAAAAAACCTTCCTCTAATATCCCCCTTGAACTTCCCACCCCTTATCTTAAAGCCACGTCCTCTTGTATTGAGCAGTGGTGCCCTGGGGAAGAGGCATTGGCTATCTACTCTATCTATTCCTCTTATTATCTTGTACACCTCTATCATGTCTCCTCTCATCCTCCTCCTCTCCAAAGAGTAAAGCCCAAGCTCCCCTAATCTCTGATCATAATCCATACTCTCTAAACCAGGCAGCATCCTGGTAAATCTCCTCTGTACCCTTTCCAATGCTTCCTCATCCTTCCTATAGTGAGGCGACCAGAACTGAACACAGTACCCCAAGTGTGACCTAACCAGAGTTTTATAGAGCTGCATCATTACATCGTGACTCTTAAACTCTATCCCTCGACTTATGAAAGCTAACACCCCATAAGCTTTCTTAACTACCCTATCCACCTGTGAGGCAACTTTCAGGAATCTGTGGACATGTGCCCCCAGATCCCTCTGCTCCTCCACACTACCAAGTATCCTGCCATTTACTTTGTACTCTGCCTTGAAGTTTGTCCTTCCGAAGTGTACCACCTCACACTTCTCCAGGTTGAATTCCATCTGCCACTTCTCAGCCCACTTCTGCATCCTATCAACGTCTCTCTGCAATCTTCGACAATCCTCTACACTATCTACAACACCACCAACCTTTGTGTCATCTGTAAACTTGCCAACCCACCTTTCTATCCCCCACATCCAAGTCGTTAATAAAAAAAATCATGAAAAGTAGAGGTCCCAGAAACGATCCTTGTGGGACACCACTAGTCACATCCCTCCAATCCAAAGGTACTCTCTCCACCCTGACCCTCTGCTTTCTGCAGGCAAGCCAATTCTGAATCCACCTGGCCAAACTTCCCTGGATCCCATGCCTTTTGACTTTCTGAATAAGCCTACTGTGTGGAACCTTGTCAAATGCCTTACTAAAATCCATGTAGATCACATCCACGTCAGGCCCTGGGGACTTATCCGTCCTAATGTATTTTTTCCAACACCTCCTCTCTCTTAATATCAACATACTCCAGAACATCAATCTTACTCATATTGTCCTCACCGTCATCAATTCCCTCTCATCGGTGAATACCGAAGAAAAGTATTCATTGAGGACCTTGCTCACTTCCACAGCCTCCCACCTTTATCTCTAATCGGTCCTACCTTCACTCCTGTCATCCTTTTGTTCTCCACATAATTGAAGAATGCCTTGGGGTTTTCCTCTACCCTACTCGCCAAGGCCTTCACATGCCCCCTTCTTGCTCTCCTCAGCCCCTTCTTAAGCTCCTTTCTTGCTACCCTAGATTCCTCAATTGACCCATCTGATCCTTGCTTCCTAAACCTTACGTATACTGCCTTCTTCCACCTGACTAGATTTTCCATCTCACTTGTCACCCATGGTTCCTTCACCCTACCATTCTTTATCTTCCTCACCAGGACAAATTTATCCCTAACATTCTGCAAGGGATCCCTAAACATCGACCACATGTCCATAGTACATTTCCCTGAAAAAACGTCATCCGAATTCACACCCGCAAGTTCTAGCCTTATAGCCTCATAATTTGCCCTTCCCCAATTAAAAATTGGGCTCCTTATTTTAGAAAGGATATACTGACATTAGAAAGGGTTCAGAGAAGATTCACAAAAATGATTCCAGAAATGAAAGGGTTACTGTATGAGGACTAACTGGCTGCTCTTAGGTTGTATTCCCTGGAGTTTAGAAGAATGGGGGTGGAGGGGATCTCATAGAAACATTCCGAATGTTAAAAGGCCTGAACAGATTAGATATGGTAAAGTTATTTCCCATGGTAAGGGGCTCTAGGACATAAGGGCACAACTTCAGGATTGAAGGATGTCCATTTAGAACAGAGATGCGGAGAAATTACTTTAGTCAAGAGGGTGGTAAATCTGTGGAATTTGTTGCCATGAATGGCTGTGGAGGCCAAGAAATTGGGTGCATTTAAGGCAGAGATAGATAGGTTCTTGATTAGCCAGGGCATCAAAGAGTATGGGGTGAAAGCAGGGGAGTGAGATGACTGGAAGAATTGGGCAGCCCATGATTGAATGGCGCAGACTCGATGGGCTGAATAGCCTACTCATGCTTCTATATCTTATTGTCATATGGTCAAGAACCTCTCTTTACGAACCTATCTACCTAGGATGCCGCTTTCAAGCAATTATGGATCTTTATTCCCAGATCCTTTTGTTCTACCATACACCACAGTGACCAGCCAGACACTGTGTAAGTCAATGTAAATATCTGATCAACAAACCCTAGTTTGTACTTCCAAAGTGCAACACGTCACACTTGTCTGCAATAAAATTCCACCTTCCATTATTCAGCCCATCCATGCCAAACCTTTTGCCCATCTAGCCTGATCTCATCTCCCCACGTCCATTCTTGCTGTAGAAGTTCTCCCCAGTTTTCAGCAGGGCTCCATTCCTGTGAATCTTTCATAACCCACACAGTTTGAATATCACAAATTCTGCCTGCAAGCCAAATTCCCACACTGCAGAAGATCCCTGCAGGTCATTACAGCCAGCACATCCACACCAGCAGTCTGCCAAGTACTTGTTCATAAGAATAAACTGTACGTAAGTTTGGTATTCATAGACTGGGAAGTACTTACAATATCATCCACTCACACACAACTCACATGGTTTCATGTACAAATAAAACCAACCACCTTGTATCATTTAACTGAAAAGTATACACTCAGTGCCCACTCTATTAGTGCACCTGCTCTCATCTAAACAGCCAATCACGTGGCAGCAACTCAAAGCATAGAAGCATGCTCACATGGTCAAGAGGTTCAGTTGTTGTTCAGACCAAATGTTGTTGAAACATCACATCGGGGAAGAAATGTGATCTAAGTGACTTTGACTGTGGAATGATTGTTGGTGCCAGACGTGGTGGTTTAAGCATCTCAGAAACTGCTGATCTCCTGGGATTTTCACCCACAACAGTCTCTAGCGTTTACAGAGAATGGTGTGAAAAACAAAAAAACATCTAGTGTGCGGGAGTTCTGTGGGCAAAAACGCCTTGTTAGTGACAGAGGTCAGAGGAGAATGGCCAGACTGGTTCAAGCTGACAGGAAGGTTACAGTAACTAAAATAACCACGTTACAACAGTTACGTGCAGAAGAGCATCTCTGAATGCATAACATGTTGAACCTTGAAATATATGAGCTACAGCAGTAAAAAGAACACAAGCATACACTCCCTGTACTAAATAAAGTGGCCACATTGCCTGATATTTCTCATCGGTAGTTTATTACAATTAATCTTTCAGATGTTCTCTCTATCCTTACAGACCAAATATTCTAGAATCTAAACTGATGGTGCAAAGTGTTTAGTTCTTCCAGGATCTAGCTTTCCAACACTAAATCAGAAAATGCACATATGGTGATATTTGTAAATGGATACTTTTCTGTTTGTTTATCAATCCAAATTTTGAGATCACTGGCTTTTAGGTAAGTCAGATGTAAACTAACCAGGCTGATAAATACACCCCACAGCAGCTACATCAGTTCTTGGTGAAACATGCCCCTATTCCTCCCTCAGCAGTTTCACGCTGCTGTAGTTGGAAGAACAGTCCTTGAAACATCTTAATGAAACACCTCATCAATTCCTGATCTATTCAGTACATCAGGAGGCTTGCAGTTGGGGAAGGAAATCATCTGTTCTTCATTAAATTCTCACTCTCCTCCCAAGAAACCCACCCAAATCCAGCTCCCCCACTCACGCAAGGGATTCTCAGTTCAGGAAGAGACACCCTGCTTACAATGAAAAGCTCAGGATATGAGATGGGATCCTTTCCAATGACTGGCCCACTTTTAGAATATAGCAACATGTGAAATGAAGCAACTGACCTCAGTTTACAGCATGTGTAAAATGACAGAACTAGACTTTCAACATCACACTCTCAAAGGCCAAGAAACCATTGCAAGTACTGCAGGCTTTCAAACCAAAAAGTGCAGTCAATTGCATCCGTACAAATACACCTTTGAGAGTGTGATGGCAAGAACGTTAAAATGGTCTCAAAGACGATCTTAACCTGCTGCAGAACATATGTGAATGTATCCCAGATTGCAGTCGTCAGGAATTGAGTGTAGCAACTATTTTGATAAAATGACAGTGCTTAAATAAGCCAAGAGTACAGTGCATTGCGCTTTGCTGGCAAGTTAGAATTTATTATTTAGAGTGCAGAATAGGCCCTTCCAGACTTTGAGCTATACTGCCCAGCAACTCCCAACTTAATCCCAGCCTAATCATAGGTCAAATTACAATGACTAATTAACCTACCAACTGATACATGTGGGGGGAAATCTGGAGAACCCAAAGAAAGCCCATGCATTGCAAGGGAAGGCTTTACGGATGGCGCTGGAATTGAACTCCGAACTCTGACACCCTAAGCTGTAATAGCACTGCTATGCTACTGAGCCGCCCAGTGCACTGTTGTTCAAATTAATGGCATCCGTTAGTCTTGAGAGACCATGGATCTGCGCCTGGAAAGTCTTCACTCTCCAGGGCGCAGGCCTGGGCAAGGTTGTATGGAAGACTGGCAGTTGCCCATGCTGCCTCGGCTGGGGCTTGAACTCACGACCTTCAGCTCGCTAGTCGAATGTCTTAACCACCTGGCCACGTGCCCACTATATTTGTGGAAACCCTGGTGGGTGGCTGCAGTTTGCAGTTTGGCCACAGAGGGTGATGTTTTTATGCAATGCTTTGGAAGAGCAAACATAATACTTCGGACTTCCATGGGTGTTTCTGTTCTAGTTTTAAGTGCTGATGGGCAACGAAGACATACACTATTCAACTGCATTAGATTTTTTTTTAAAAAAGGGGAACAATTTTAATATAATTATTCACTATAATATTTTTGATAAGGGTGAACAAGGAAATAAACTAAAGCATATTAGAAGAAATCTTGGTTATTAATATACTGTAGATTAAAGAAAATCCTGAAATGAACAGCAACTGATAATCTATTGGGGGAGGTTTACAAAATCCATGCAAATTGTGCTGTTTGGAAATTACAAGGAAGCTTAGTAATCTTATTAAATGGGCATCTTGATCAGCTTAGACCATTTGGGCCAAAGGGCCTTCTTCTCTGCTCTATGACTCTGTGACTCTTAAACTCTGTAGCTCCTTCAAAGGAGAAATTTTCTCTGAAATCTTTGAGATTCTTGCAGTCATACTAGTTGATCTTTTTTCCAAATTCCAGATTATTACCAGACTTTAAATTTCATATCTGCCATGTTGTGATTTGAGCTCAGATCTCCAGATACTGGGGTGTCACAGTAGTGGTCAGCGCAATGCTACTCCAACTCAGGACATCAGAGTTTAGAGTCAATCCCTGCATCCTCTGTAAGGAGTCTGTACATTCTCCCCATGGAATGCATAGGTTTTCCCTGGGTGCTCCAGTTTCCTCCCACAGCCAAAAGAGGTACCAGTTAGTAGGTTTAATTAGTTATTGAAAATTGTACTGTGATTAGGCTAGGGTTAAACCTAGGGCTGCTGAGCGCCGTGGCTTGAAGAGCTAGAAGAGCCTATTCCACACTGTATCCTAAAATAAAAAAATAAAAAAATATATCTTGTGTTTATGAAAGTTACTGTTGGGCATGTTGCCCACACTACAATAGAGTATAAAGGCTGATTTGTACTTGTGTGTACTATCTTGCACCACAGCCTACGCAAGTGGGCTACGCTGCTGTGAACATTTATACTTGTGCATTGGTGTGTCTGCCTTGCTCTGCAATTCACCTCCAAAATGCTAGTTGGCGGTGGGGTTTCTAGGCCACTGTGTTGAGTTTCTTTGTGTTGAAAGTCTACAAGAAGAAACTCGAACTTCAAAGAATGGCGACTGAAACTAAAGGAGGGTGAATTTTCTGTGTTTGTCCAGCCACTGAGAGACATGGACGAGGAAATGCATTTCAAATATTTTCGGATGTCAGCAGGTAGATTTGACGATTTGGTTCATCGTTTCCAACCATTAATATCGCATCAGTGTACGCACAGTACACTCAGAGACTGGCAATCACCATTTGAGTTTTAGCTTCAGGTGGAAGTCAACAGGCTGTAGCAGCTAGCTACAAGCTGGCGTCAAGCACAGGGTCCTCCATAATTTTGGAGGTCTGTAAAGCTTTATGGAAAGCATTGCAGCCAGAGTTCCTTCCCTGCCCTTCAGTCGCCCAATGGGAAGCTATTGCAGCGTAGGAGGAAATGCGATGCTACCAAGCGGACCAATCACAGTTGTTCAGGTCTGTGTTGCTGCAACGCGTAGTTACATTTTGGGAGAGGTGCGCGTTAGGCTACGGTGTAGGGTTCGCGTAAAGTATAGTATAGGGTATGCGGCTACCGCGTACATTTGACGCACAAGTATAAATCAGCCTTAAGAATGTTTACAAGCTACGGAGTAGAGTTACAGACTGTTCTGTCAGCATGAAAGCTGTGAGACCCGAGTACGGAACATTCAAATAGATGAAAGGTGTACTTACAGGAACAGGACAATACCTGTGTTGGCCATCGCATATGCCAGTCCCAGGATTCCACTGCCCATGATAGCATTGCTCAGATTGAACACAGACATCCCAAAGGAGGTCTTCCCTTCAAACTGCAATGGAAGAAGTGCCTTGAGCATGGAGGATCAAAGGGTAAAACAACCTGCTGACTAATGATTCCAGATGCATCCGTGTACTTAAGGAACAAAAATCTATCTTGATCCAACTAACCATATTCAGCACTCTCCCCTGACTGAGAAGGAACATGTCTCAAATTAACTTACATCTGTAAATCGAGTTGGCTTCTTCTCTGTGTCTGAGTGAGGCAGGAATTCGTCACACTCGGCCGAGTTTCCTTCATTTTCTTCATATCTGATGGGTTTCAAAATTAGAAAAAAT
Organism: Mobula birostris; assembly: GCF_030028105.1. Classification (NCBI taxonomy): domain Eukaryota; kingdom Metazoa; phylum Chordata; class Chondrichthyes; order Myliobatiformes; family Myliobatidae; genus Mobula; species Mobula birostris. The sequence continues at coordinate 72,632,117 of NC_092385.1, read as the reverse complement.
ACCAAAATGAGTATAATGTACTCTTCATCTGGTATGGAATTGCAAGGAAATTGGCCAAAAGCCCCTGCAAAGGATTGCGAGGACAGCTGAGAGGATCATCAGGGTCTCTCTTCCACCCATCAGAGATATTTATCAGGGGCACTGCACATGCACAGCATTATCAATGACCCCTCCATCTGTCCAACTTTTTTTTTTTTGACTCCCTACCTACCATTAGGCAGGCGGTATTGTAGCATTAGGACAAGAACTGTGTCGGTTCATGGCTTCCTCTTCTGCCACGATGAGACCACTCTCAGGGTGGGGGAGCAACACATCATACCCTACAACCTGATAACATAAACATTGATTTCTCCTGGTCACTTTTTTTCTCTATTTCTTTTCACCTCCCTCTTCTTCTATTCCCCACTCTGGCCTCTTACCTTATCTCCTCACCTGCCTATCACCTCCCCCTAGGTCCCCTCCTTCTTCCCTCTCTCCCATGATCCACTCTCCTCCCCTATCAGATTCGTTTTCTCTCTAGTCCTTGATCTCTCCCACCCACCTGGCCTCACCTATCACCTTCTAGCTTGTCCTCCTTCCCTTCATTCCGCCTTTTTATTCATTTGGCTTCCCCTTTCCTTTCCAGTCCTGATGAAGGGTCTCGGCCTAAAACGCCAACAGTTTATTCATTTTCATAGCCTGGCCTGCTCAGTTCCTCCAGCATTTTGTGTGTGTTGCTCTGGATTTCCAGCATCTGTAGACTTACTTGTGATAATAGTTCAATGCTTCCAAAATGGCCTGATTCAATTGTAGTCATCTGAGAAATAAATCCATGGAGTGTTTGATTGTTCTGAGCTTGTACTCAGTGTAATTCAGAAGTACATGAGGCAATCTCATTAAAGCTACAGAGTGAAAGGCCTGGATAGAATGGACATGGAGAGGATGCCTCCTTTAGTATGCCTGTCTTTAGTATGCACATCCTCTGGACAAAAGGACATCCCTTTAGTACTCTGAACAGGAGGAATTTCTTTAACCAGTGGGTGGTGAATCTGTGGAATTCATTGCCAGAGAGGCCAAGTCATTAGTTCTTTGCTGGGAAATGGGCTAAGAGTTACAGGGATATGACAGCAGCGTGAAGCTGAAAAAAAATCAGTCGCGATTGAACGGCAGAGCATTGTCAACAGGCCAAAAGGCCTAATTCTACTTCTCCTTTCTACATTGTCTCTTTTTCCATTCCCTATTCTGGTTCCCCTTCTCTTTTTTTTTTCATGGTCCATAGTCCTCTCCTTCTTCTTCAGCCCTTTACCTCCTCCCCCATCACCCTGCAGCTTCTTACTTCATCCCCCTCCCTCACCCACCCACCTTCCTATCCTTCGACTCCCTTCCTCTCTGAAAAGCCGTGTGATTGATTCATCCAGAATCCACTGCAGTGGGAATGAATATGCCAAGGGTTCACAATCTTCTTGAGTAAAGAAATCTCATTTCTGGTCCTAAAACACACATACAAACATGTGAGACAGAACTAGATTACTACTAAGCTTCTCACACCTACTACACCATTCAATAAGAACATGGAGGATGTGATTGCAAGTTTAACTCTAAATTCCCAACTACACCCAATAACCCAAACACGAGGAAATCTGCAGATACTGGAATTTCAAGCAACACACATAAAAGTTGCTGGTGAACGCAGCAGACCAGGCAGCATCTCTAGAAAGAGGTATGTCGACGTTTTGGGCCGAGGCCCTTCGTCAGGACTAACTGACAGAAGGGCTAGTAAGAGATTTGGTTATTATGCCCTTTCACTCTTTTATTATCTAGAATGTATAGTCTTATAAACAGTCAATGTCTTGTCATGAGACAACACTCCTTCATTTCAGACGTTAAAAAGGAACCAATTCCACTCAAAATTTTATGTTCTGATAAGTTCATCTCTGATTTGTTTGATCAACAGCGGGTTGCATTCAGACTCTTTTCAATAGTCAATGCCCCATCCTGTCCATCAATTTGGTGATTCTGTACCACATTCTGCTTTTTAAGGCAACAGTTGGTCTTCAACACCAGACCTCCCTCAAGCTCTGAGTGGACGTCATGTTTACAAATTATCTACTTGCGAGCAGCAGAACATGAGGCAGTGTGGAGCTTCACAAGATGGCTCCTGGCATCCCAAGAAAGCAAGCAGGAGACTGTAGATCAGCATTGACATGTGTTGACTTTGGAAGAGAATTACCTGCATTTGAGAGGAGGTAAGGGATATTTCCTAGGATATTTTCAGAATTTAAATGAGGATGGACCAGTAAACTGAGATATTCCATAGAACCAAGGGGTGGGGGGGGATTAATTGAGAGCTATTTTCCTTGGCTAAGATGTCAAAAACCACAGAAGACATCCAAGTCATTGAGAGAAATTTGATTTAATTGCTAAAAAGATTAGAAGAGAGGTGTGGAAAACTTGTTTTCACTTAGAGGGTGGTGGGCAGTCAGGAATTTGCCACCTGGCAGGAGGCATCGCTTTTAAGAAGTGCTTTGATGTGATGTTTGTCAGTCTTTGTTTATGAATAGTTTTTCATAAATTCCTTGTTTTCCTGCACAAAAATGAATCTCAATGTAGTATATGGTAAGATATGCAGACTTTGAAAATAAAAGTACTTTGACTTTGAAGAGCAGAGACTCAGAGTTATGGACCAGGTGCTAAAATGTAGGATTAGGCCAAGTAGTTCTTCCTCACTGGCATGGATGCAAAGGGCTGAATGGTTACTTGCACTGTAACTTTTCTGCGAATCCATGATCCCTGCTCTGTGTCTTCTTCTATGCACTGCCTATGTAAATACCTGTGTTTACACAGACACGTTAAACAATCAAGGCATGGAAGGAACTGGTTTCAACATGGGCAAATGAGATGAATGTAGAAGGGCATAAAGGTCAGGATGGATGTGATGGGCTGAAGAGCCTGTTTTAGTGGTGTAGAACTCTACGACTCTCCAATTATTTACAGAATCTTTGGGGTCATTTGAATAAGGGTATTATTTTATAAATTATAGAAACCTCTATCTTCTATACCAGCACATTTCAACAGTTCTGGCATCATACAGTAGCTGCCTGTGTCCTTTAGGATCCACTTTAAAATACTCTTAATTACATATAAAGTTCTGAAAAATCTAGATCCTCTGTATATTCTGGAGTGTCTATCCCCCTACATCCCTAATTGTAATCTTAGATCCATGAATACTGGTTTGCTTACTGCACCAGGAGCCAGGCATTTAATAACCAGTGATGTAGCCTTTGGTTCTTCTGCACCAAAAACTTGAAATACTCCACTGAATTTGGCCTACTTATAGGATTACTTAATACCTGTTGATTTTGATTATATTTGTATAATTTGGTATGTTCAATTACATTTTATTCTATATGATGTTTGTCTTTATTTGTGATTTTTAATTTTGGCTAGTAATTTTATAACTATAGTGACTTATCTTCAAAATCTATATAAAGCACATTGAGCCAGCAACTTAATGTATGAAAGGTGCTACATGAATAAAATTATTGTTATTATTATTAGCATGTCATAACTTGACTTGACTCAAGCGCCTGGTGTTGCTCTGCTCTCTTCCACAGGAGGACAGATGGAAGGAGAGGGAGGCCTTGGTGCCTCTCGACTCGGTCAGCACAACCTTTCCATGACCTGGTAGATATCTGTGATCCATGTTTACCCTCGGTCACTGATGCTTAGCACTGAAAAGAGCTAAAGAAATGGAAGTTGAAGAAAATAATGATGTTCCAATTTGCGTTTGTTCTGCATTGAACAACGTAGCCGCGGTGTCACGATGAAAAACATGCTCCTGACCCATCATTATTTATTGTTGAACAATTTCAATGGAAAGAGCACCTCAAGTAGTCGAATTATAAGTCACCCACCTTTCCTCTTCTGTGGATGTTTTGATCGGCACCATCAGATCTTCTACATGATTGCCATTTGGAATAATCTCCACCATCTCTGCATCTTTTTCTACTTGTACACACTCCATGTTGCTGCACTTCTTTTAAAAGAGTGTGGTGATGACTGTAAGCAAAGAAACAATAACAAATTTATACCCAGTGCCCATTTTATTAGGTACACCTATACACTTGCATGTAAATGCAAGTATCCAATCAGCCAATCATGTGACAGAAACTCAACGCATAAAATCATGCAGGCATGGTCAAGAGGTTTAATTGTCAAGATGGGGAAACATCTGAAAGAGGAAGAAATGTGATCTAAGTGACTCTGACCGTGTAATGATTGTTGTCGCATGACAGGGTGGTTTGTGTATCTCAGAAACTGGGCTCCAACTCTAGAGTTTACAGAGAATGGTGCAAAACACAACAAAAAAATCCAGTGAGTGGCAGTTCTGTGGACAGAAATGCCTTGTTAATGAGACAGGTCAGGGGAGAATGGCCAAACTGGTTCAAGCTGACAGGAAGACCACCCTAACTCAAAACACCACATGTTACAACAGCGGTGTGCAGAAAAGCATCTCTGAATGCGCCACACATCAAACCTTGTAGTGGCTGGCTACAGCAGCAGAAGACCAGAAACATACATCAGTGGCAACTTTATTAGGTACAGAAGGTAGCTAATAAAATGGACACTGAGTGTATAAGAAATATATATTTAACCAATTTCCCCCGGGATCAATAAAGTATGACTATGACATAAAAGTAATTTTTAATAAATGAAAGCAAAAATTAGTGAGGTAGTGGTAACGGATACATTGCCCATTCAGAAATCTGATGGCAAAGGGGAAGAAGCTGTTCCTGATACATTGAATGTGCGTGTTTAGGCTCCTCTACCTCCTCCTTGATGGTAGCAATGAGAAGAGAGCATGAAATGAGTGATGGTGGTCCTTAATAATGGATGCGCCTTTTCAAGGCATCACCTTTTGAAGATGTCCTTGATGCTGGGGAGGCTCGTGCCCATGAGAGAGCCGGCTGAGTTTACAACTTTCTGCAGCCTTTCCAATCCCGTGCAGTGACCCCTCCATATCAGACAGTGATGCAACCAGTTAGAATGCTCTCCGTGGTACACCTGGAGAGATCTGTGAGTGTCTTTGGTGACATACCAATTCTCCTCAATCTCCTAATAACATCTAGCCGCTGCCATGCTTTCTTTGTAATTACACCCTTGTAATGCGGTAACAATTGAAATCTAAAGGAATAGGATCTAAAGATTAGGCACCAGAAAGGAAATTAGATAGTGATTAAGAACTCTGGTTTTTAAAATATTACTTTTTGACAATTCCATGGGCACCTTACATGTAATTCAACAACTTCAGATCATTCTGCTTAATTTAATGCATTGATTTTTGGCACCATAATCCAGACAGCAACTGCCTGATATTACTGTTGTAACTACTCATGGGCACTGCCTGTAGATTACTTCCCAATTTATTTCCAGTCGGGTTGAATCTACCGATACCATTTTTGAAAAATACAGTCATTTTTTTGTCGGCCTATATTAAGTACACTTAAAACATATTTTGATATGGTCCTGATTAGTCAGAATGTCAAAGTTTAAGGGGAGAAAGTAGGAGAATGAGGTGGAGTGGAATATTAAATTAGCCAAGTGGCCTAATTCTGCACCAATGTCTTCTGTTTTTATTTGGTCACTTCAGATGTACTACATGCAATAGAGAATAACTTCATGGCTATTTTCCTGAAACACATTCTGCCTGCAAGTGTGAATAGGCCCTTCCAGCCCTTCAAGCTGCACCACCCAACAAACCCCAATTTAATCCTAACCTAGTCACGAGATCATTTACAATGACAATGGGCTGTAGTAGCATTATACTAACCACTACGCTACTGTGGCACCCTAGTGGAGATATCAAAAACCTAGCATGAGTTCATTCCAGAACAAAATAATTAACAATGAAAAATTAGCTTAGGTTGAAGTTCTTTTCATTCAAAGGCAACTTTAGTTCATTCTTTCACTTAATTTATGGGAGTGAGTTTGTACAAACAAATTATTAAAGTGATGAGAATGTTGTGGGAGAGTAAGAAGGGAAGAACTTCAGTTCCAGAGACAATGAGCTCCTGATCCAAGAAGCATTAACAGTGAGCCATGAAGAGTCATGACCCTAAATACTTGATCTATTGTCTCAGGTCACATGGCGAGTCATAGTACCATTGAAAGAGATCAATCAGCCCTCCGAGTGTTTGCAAAGAAATCCAGTCTATCTCATCCACCCGCTCATTCTCCAGACTGGCATTTTTTGTTTTAATGGTCATATTTTTATGCAGTCTATAAGTCTCAGCTGAATCTGCGTCCACAACATTTTCAGACAGGACATTCCAGATCACACATAAAACAGAGAACAGTATAGCACAAGAACAGCAACTTTGGACTACAATGCTGTGCCAAACAAAATTAAATTAATTATCAAATGTCCAACTGAACTAATCCCTTCTGTCTACACAATGTTACTTAAATCCAACGATATATTTATGGTGAACCTAGATAAGAACATTTGCAAGAAAAAGATGCAAGTAAGTATATGCACCTGTAGTTGCTAAAGTTTTCAACGAACCAGGGGGACCTCATTGAAACCTATCGAATATTGAAAGGCCTATATACAGTACAGTGAACATGGAGAGAACGGTTCCTATAGAGGGGAGTCTAGGACCAGAGGACAGCCTCAGAATAGGGGTCATCCACTTAGAATAGATATGAGGGGGAATTTCTTTAGCCAGATGGTGATGAATCTGTGGATTTCTTTGCAACAGACGGCTGTGGAGGCCAAGCCAGTAAACATATTTAAAGCGGAGGTTGATAGGTTCTTGATTAGTAAGGGTGTCAAAGGTTACAGGGAGAAAGCAGGTGAATGGGATTCAGGGGGAAAATAAATCAGCCATAATGGAATAATGGAGTGGAGTCAATGGACCAAATGCCCTAATTCTTCTCATGTCTTATGGTCTAAGAAGTAGATTAGGATGCGTCTTGCGTGGAACTTGGACATCAGCATAGACTAGGTAGAAGGTACAGACAGTTTCTGAGCTATACTTTCTGATTCAGTAATCAGGCTTAGTGAATTAGGAGATTCTTCTTCTTAAGCCCATCAGTTCTACCAAGACACAGGCCACTGGCAGCAGCTTGACGGAGACCCCTGTCCTGGGTCAGTCTTCCAAGTTGACCCCAGGTGTAGCCCATCTTCTTGCTGTAACCTTCTTCTCACTGGAATGAGATCTCTGGAGCTTCTGTTGGCATTTCTGTAGCTCTGGGATTTTATGGGATGAGTTTGCTAGCCCCATGCCCAACCCTCCTCCTTCGCAGCCAGGCGTGGGACCATCCATGGCAGATTTGAACATGGAGATGCATGTAGCCAAATCATCAGATGGCAAATCAGCAGCTTCATCTCTGACCATCGTTCATTTTGATTTCAGCATTCCTGCTGGGAGAACAATATTGCTCCATTTGCCCAGTGAACCCTTCAATCGAATTTCAGCCTGTGACTCTCACTCCTGTGTAACCATTATGCTCTCTGCAGATTTCAGCTTTGGCAATAGAGACCACTGTGTGTAACTCAATATTTGAACAGCAAAGAGCTGGTGCCATCATCACTTTACTTTCCTCTGGAATTTTAACAGCCGCGAACTTTAAGTAGAAGTGACGTTCAGTTACGGACCTTTGCCTGAACCAGTTTGTTTACTTTCTTTTCCTCGTCAAAATACATTAACCATAAAAAGGCTTTTCTCTACCAATACCAGCATGGGCCTTAACCCCGAATGTAACCTTGAATATCGTATGATGATGTAGCTATTTTCCATTAATGAAACAGTGCTTTTTGTAAAATCTGGGCACCACGGTAGTGTAGCAGTTAACTTGGCACAACTGCAGCTCAGAGCCTAGAAGTTCATTGTTCAATCCTAGGGTCCTCTGAAAGGAGTTCGTACGTCCTCCCCATCGAAAGCATGCGCCAATTTCCTCCCACTGTCCAAACACATAACAGTCAGTAGGTTGATTCGTCATTGCAAATTGCCCTGTGACTAAGCTAGGGTTAAATCAGCGGTTGCTAGACAGTGCATCTCAAAGGGTTAAAAGGGCCTTTCTGTGCTGTACCTCAAAATAAATAAAGTAAAAATTTACCTTCCTGACTCTGAACAGGACGGCGTCTCCAGATTTCCCAGACACTGTGCATTCCATGTACAAAACTGGATGGCACGGTAGTCTCGTGGTTACAGCACCATTTGCTGCTGCTGTCCGTAAGGAGTGTGTACAATCTCCCTGTGAGCAAGTGGCTTTCCTCCATGTGCTGCATGCACCACTAACAACCTCTCATTTAATCCTAGCCAATCACAGGCCAACTTACAATGACCAATTAACCTATTAACTGGTATGTCTTTGGACTGTGGGAGAAAACCCACCTTTTTCATAGGCAGGATATACACACAGATGATGTCCAAATTGAATTCTGAACTCCAACACTCCGAGCTGTAATAATGTTCTAACTGCTGAGCTACAGTGACTCCATTAGTAACTGTCTGAGAGTGAGAGAATCCTAGCCTTTATCCAATATCCACTGTCACTTGTCATGGACTAATAATATCATAAAGCACTATAGCACAGAAACAGGCCCTTTGGCCCATCTAGGCCATGCCAAACTTTTTCCTTCCTGCAACAGGAGCATAGCCCTCCACATCCCATCCACCTATCTAAACCTCTCTTAAATGTTGCAATTGAATCCACATCCACCACTTCGGCTGGCAGCAAATTCCACACTCCCACCACCTTCTGAGTGAAGAAAGTCCCCCTCAGGTTCCTCTTAAACATTTCATTTTTCACTCTAAATACATAACCCCTCGTTCTAGTCTCACCCAACCTCAGGGGTAAAAGCCTGCATGTACTTACCTTTTCTGTACTCATCATAATTTTGTATACCTGCGTAAGGTCTCCTGTTATTTTCAGCCTATTTTTCCAACTGGTCCGGGTCTCACTGCAAGCTTTGATACCCATTGACCTGTCTACTACAGCTTCAATTTTGGTGTCATCCACATGTATGAAGACAAGTTCTTTCCTGTCATGCTGAACTGATTAGGCACTCAGACACACACACACATATAGTGTGTGTGTGTGTGTGTGTGTGTGTGTGTGTGTGTGTGTGTGTGTGTGTGTGTGTGTGTGTGTGTGTGTATATCAAGCACTTACTTGCAACTTGTAAACTTGTTAGCATTCTTTATTGAGGTGGTGGGGAGGGGGGTAGAGAAAGATTCTGTTGAATCTGAGGTTATTGTTTGTACACTGTGGGTGGCTTAAATGGCCATTATATAAGTTTCTTATTGTTTCGGCCTCTAATTGCCGATAACACTTGTCTTACAGAGCCAACTCACAGCGGATGCACACTCACAATAGCAGATTTGATTTTGTTTACTTCTCATTCGTCTTCCCACAAGACTGGTCATTAAGGTTTAACTGGTCAACAAAGGCGACTTGTCAATTATACGGCACCTTTAACACACAGCAAGACATCTTGAAACACTCCACAGGCATAATGATGGGCACTGAGGAGGAAAGTAGGTCACATGTTTGGGACAGTGATGAGACACAAGGGTCGGCTGTAAGCAGACTTCTGAAGAAAGAGTGAAGACAAGAAGATACTGGAAAAATATTTCAGGATTCCAGAAACAATGAATAACTGAGGGGTAGAGGACCGCCCCTGTCTGCAAATAGAGTAGCAGTATTTTTGTGCTGCTCTTAGTTTTCTTTCTCTCCCCCTAGTTTAAGCTTTAAATTTAAAATTTTTACTTGTTGATTCTTGAGGGAGATCAATATGTCTATGTCTATAACTGAGGGGTAAATTTTTAAATAATTCAAACTCAGCACTCTACCCTGAAAACCTCTCATCTACAGTGTCATGAATGCCATTGATAGAGGTAAGAAACAGGATACCTGCTAAGCTCCTGAAGTTGATCTGATGGGGGCTCAGAGGGGGGTGGGTGGTGAGAGTGCCTTTACGAGACATGTAAAATCCCCACACATCAGCGAAAGGGCTAGCCGGTTCTCACGTATCTGTGCACTGACTGTGTGGATGAAATCTTCCTACGCAGTAAGGACTACAGTTGGCCCGTGCACAGAAATGCGCTTTTTTTCTAAAATAAATTCTTGGTCTCTCTGCAAATATGCTCTTCTCAGGGCTGAACGGAACAGGTTGGGAGGCTGGAGTGATTACTAATGATTTTACGGCTCCACTTAAAACAATGAAAGTATTTAAAATGGGGTACGAGTATGAAAGAACTGCATTTAGTCTGGTAACCCTGGAATAGTAGGCACTATTCATAAACTTCAATGCCCTGTAGCAAGGGCTAAAGATCTGTGTGTCTTTCAAGATGTGTGTTCTTTTCCCTTTCTGAGTGACATACAGAGTTGCAAATATAGGAAAGCATAACCTCAACTCTGTAAAGAATAAGTGAGAATAATTTAAAACTGCAGCACCAGGGAGTTATTAGGCAGGTTCAGTTCCTCGGGGAAGCTGACACAATGGAACGTCTAAACTGAGAAAAGAACAATTTCTCACCTAGTGCGGAGGGGTTAAGGCCACTCAGGGGATCTCCTTACCAGTTTGGTCCCAGGCCTGCCCTAACTGGCCATTCACAGGGCCGGGTGGGGGTGGGGGGGGGGGGCGTTCCTGCCTGAGCCGATTGCTTACCCCTATTTCGAGGTTAGGTCTGTACCGGCTGTCCCTGGCAAAGGAGCATGTGATACCCAGGTGTACAACGGGGGATTTCTGGGACCCAGTGGGCACCTCAGGGGTGCAAATGCATTTTGACAGTGACAACCATATTATAAATTGAAACTGTAAATAGTAGGTATTAAGTCCTGGAATATTGAATAATATTGTATTGCTGTGATATTGTAGTCATTTGAGTAAACGTTTAGTAATCCATAGACCTTAACTAATAATATTAACAAATTTAAATCCCAGCACAACACTTCAAAAAAATCAGTCGTGCTGTTTTAAAAGGCCTGAAAAGCTGTGGCAACCATGAAGTTGTCAGACTGCTGTAAAGACACAACTGCGGACTTCACAAACCTTTTTCAGTTACAATCCTGCAAGGTGTACTTACAACTACCTTCTGAAGTGATAGGCAAGCGAATGGCAAGCAAACTATTATGAACCTAGGATTGGCAGTCAATAGACATGAAGCACGCCATTCAGCAGCAGTTCAGAAATCAAAGTAATCAACCAGACTTTCCACACCAAATCCACAATCCACATTAAATCCGATGACCCTGACCAAATTCTGATGCTGCGCCTGAAGCCCATGCTAATTCTGATGGTTTTGTTTTTGCAGCATTGAGAATTATTACAAGCTATTTAAACAAAAATTTCTCCTCAGGGTCATGAATGCATCACTTACCCTCCAGATTTGTGGTTTCTGAGGTGACTGAAGTGTCCTAGACTGTGTCAGATGGTCTTTGAGTCCCAGACTGCATCTATGATGGGGCAGATGGGTGGCTTGTATGCGTCCGGGATGTAGTGCACTGCTTCTTCTGCTTGTGCTTGGCCACACACTCCTCTCCTAAAGACTCCTTTCCCAAATGCAGCTTCACTACTTCCGTGGTCACAGCTAGGGGCTGATGAGGAAAATTTGATAAGGACCTTGAGGTGGTTTCTTTGCTCTCCTGAAAATATATTGTGAAGGAGCTTGAAACTTCAGGACCTGGTGTCAGCCACGTGGACATTGTGGTCTGTCCACCTGAGTGGATTGATTCTAATCAGAGGCTTGGAACTGATGACATTTGGGAGGAAGACACTGGCATAAATTCATATTTTCAGTGCCGTACCAAATGTTTTAAGGTACTTACTGAAAAACATTATGCCTCCAAAGCACACAAGTTTTCAGGAGATATAAAAAGGGGGCTTAACCCAAAAACAGATCAGCAGAGATGATTCAGCAGTAAAATAAATTATATTAATAAACTGCAAAATAATAAGCTACAAGGGGCCATAAAACAAGAGAAAACAGATACTTAACACAACAGGATAACCAAAGGCTAGGAGTAGCTTGTTGGTTCAGTGGGTGACTAAGGATTGTAGAGCCGAGATGGGCTTAAATAGGCTGCAGGTGATGAGTCAGAAATGAGTGGCAGGTGACTCGTTAGCTGGGTGTTAGGTGGAGACTAGGAGGTGACTGCCTGTGCAGGCCTGACACAAGTAAGCAGGGATCAGAGTGGACAAATGCCAAGTTTCAGATCTCCCAGTACTCACTTCTTCAATTGACCATTGGCTGTGCTTGAGCAGGGAAGGTAAATTTCATCAGTGTTGTCTGCCTTCACGGAGAGGAAGATCCCAGGCTGTAGAAAATGAATCAAATTCTCCATGACTTTGTTGTGTTTCTGAATTTTTGTGTACCAGGTGGAAGATTTGGTACAGGACTTTTGTCTAATAAATATTTGGTGAAAATCCTATCTTCTCAAATGACTTGATACTTTGTCTCTGAATGTACCTCAAGTAAGCATATCCGCTTTATATAAATTAATGAGTAAGGTTGGAGCAATCCTGATCTCTGCACAAAAGTGATGGAGAAAGTTAAGCTGTTTCCAGAACTACACTCCAAATGGGGGTTCACTGAAGCTGAGATGTAGTGTTGGAACAACAACGACTGAACAAAGGCCATGATCTGTTTCCGCTACCACCATTGGGCAGGAGGTATAGAGCCTTAGGTCCCACACCACCACGTTCAAGAACAGTTATTACCCTACAATCATCAGGCTCCTAAACTGGCATAGGTAACTGGCATTGGGGACGTCACAGTAAAATGTTCTACAGTCCCAGCGACCCTGGGTTCAATTCCCACCACTATCTGAAAGGGTCGCTGTACGTTCTCCCTACCACCGTATGGGCTTTCTCCAGGTGCTCCAGTTTCTTCCCACAGTCTGGTACTGGTTAGTAGGTTCATTGGTCATTGTAAATTATCCTGTGATTAGGCTAGGGTGAAATCACCGGTTACTGGGCAGCACAGCTTGAAGGGCCGGAAGGGCCTATTCCATGCTGTATCTTAAGAAGTAAATAAATAAATAACTAAACAAACTTCAATCAGCACAATGCCGAACTGATTCTATGAGCTACAGAATCACCTTTGAGGATGCAGTTACAATTCACGTCTTTTCTTTATTTGCACAATCTGTCTTCTTTTGCACATTTGTTGACTGTTTGTCTTTTTTATGTATGGATTTGTATAGATCCTATTGCATTTCTTTCATTTTTCTGTAAATGCCTACAAGAAAATTAATCTCATGGTAGATAGTGCATGATAACATACTGTATACGTACTTAATAACATATTTACTTTGAACTTTACAGGGAGGGTTGGTTCAATGACAATTTCCAGCTTGTGAATGGATAGGATGTGGTAAGTTGGGGAGGAACCTGATACTCACAGACCTGCAGAAGGAGCTTCTATCAAATTTGCAATTTAGAGTGGCCAATTGCCCTCCAGCCCACGTGTTTGAGGATGTGGGAGGAAACTGGAGCACCCGTAGGAAGCCCATACACTCCGAGGGAGAATGTGGAACCTCAACAAAGACAGGAAACGATGCCAGGATTGAACTGGGGACATTGGAGCTGTGCGGCAGCAGCCCTGTCAGTTGTCCCACTCCGCCACCCACACGCTACTCCCCTGGAGGTCTTACGCCAAACAATGCATTGAAGTTCACATTACCAAGCAATGTGAAATAAATAAAATGCAGCACAGCACACTATATATTCTAATCCAATGTCCAGTACATCCTGTGAAAGTAAGATTTATAAAGATTAACTTTATCTGTCACTTGTACATTGAAACATACAGTGAAATGCATTGTTCAAGCCAAATCAAAGTCAGTGAGCATTCTGCTTCTGGCACCAATATAGCATGCCCACAATTCACTAAACTTCACCACGTGTGGGAAGAAACTGGAGTACCTGGAAGAAATCCATATGGTCACGGAGAGGACAAACAGTCCTTCTTATTCTGGCTTCTTCCCCTTTTATTTACAGTTCTGATGAAGATTCTCAGCCTGAAATATTGGCTCTTTACTCCTCTCTATAGATGCTGCCTGACCTTTTGAGTTCCTCCAGCATTTTGTATGTGGTACAAACAGACAGTGGCAGAAACTGAATCCCAGTCTTATAGATGGCACTGTAAATTGATGTGTTTATGGCAAATCTGGTTGAGGTTCATTTAAAGGTGCAAGTTTAAGTTCCAGTTTAATTGTCATTCAACAATACACATGAACACCCATGAATACAGCCAAATGAAACAGCGTTACTCCAGGATCAAGCTGCAAAACACAGTACCAACAGTCATACACAGCACAAGGCACATATGGCACATATAAGGTAGCAGTAAACATTCAGTCACACTAAAAATATGATATAGATCAAGTCCCTGAGTGAAGTGCCCTGCAGGTTGATGGTGCATGGTTGTGAGCAGAAAGAACAAGCCAACAGCAATCCATAGATGCACACAATCCAGCTTGCCTTCCACCTAGTGAACACTGGAAGACAGTACAGATGAGAGGGGCCAGCTCTCCTCAATCAGACATGGAACCCAGGCCATGCTGCCTCTGGCATCTCCCTTCCTGGACGACTGCAACAAGCGAGCCTGTGGAATGAGGTCTAATCCATGCAGCTCCCCCACCATCGGTCTTGTCAATAAACCAGTGAACTGGACTTGCAGTATTCTACATTACCAATGCCCAACAGAGTCTTACAATCACAAGAAAAACCTCCCACCTCCTCTTCAAGTACACAGCACCAGGTTTGCCAATGAAGTGAATTTTCCCATTCATGTGCCTGGGAAACTAGGTCAACCTCTGAGCAGATGCACTGCAGCCATAATCTGCTCACTTGTTGTCCTATTGAAGTAAAGGCCATCCCAGAGCTTCGAGGCAGAAGAAATCCTCCAATTAATCCCTCAGATTAATGCGCTTAACATCATAGCTACACCGTCGACATTAGAAGTTGTTTTCGGAATATTAGTTACTCCAGCAAATTGAATTTAAAAATATTCTTGTGCATAAGCAGATTTTGACAAAATAAAAGATGGAGAGGCTTTATCTTTTCCTTTCACTTATACAAAATTATGAGGGGGTACAGAAAGAGTGAAGCCAGGCTTTTTATACTGAGGTTGGGTGAGACCAGAACTAGAGGTCATGGGTTAAGGGTGAAAGGTGAAATGTTTAAGCGGTGCATGAGGGGCAGCTTCTTCAGTTAGAGGGTGGTGAGAATGCAGAACGAGCTGCCAGCAGAAGTGAAGGGTGAGGGTTTGATTTCAATATTTAAGAGAAATTTGGATAGGTGCATGGATGGGAGGGGTATGGAGGTCTATGTCTGGGTGCAGGTTGATGGGACTAGGCAAAATAATAGTTTGACATGGACTAAATGGGCTGAAGGACCTGTTTCTGTGCTGTAGTGTTCTTCAACTTTACGACTCTATGAAATACTTCCAGTTAGGAGAGTGGACATCTGCCAACATCAAGCCATGACATTCCACAGATCAATGTTAAGGCTTTTCCCAATACCCAACATACTCGCTGCCTCTTTCTCCTTCCGGGTTCAAAATACGCCTGCAGTAAAGAAGTTCACAGGGACAACTTTGAACATAGTGTTGGCCAGGACCTCGCCTTCAACAATCTTTTTTCTCTTCACATACCCAAAGAATCTTTTTCCAGTCTGTTTTTTATGTTCCCTGCAAGTTAACTTTTATATTCCATTTTCCATCGTCTAATTTCTTGACCTTCTTCTAAACTACCCCCGGCCCTCAGTTCAGTTAGGAAATGTTTAGACTCAAGATCTAATGGTCCTTGCTTCAGTTCTGGGTATCAGCAGCACTTTAAGGGCAGCATAGCAGCATAGAGATTAGCACAAATGCTTTACAGCACTGACAATCACTGATGGGAGCGTGATTCCTGGCATTGTCTGTAAGGTATGTTTATGTTCTCTCTGTAACCCATGTATATTCCCTCCAGGCACTCCAGTTTCCTCCCACATTCCAAAGATGCTATGGTTAGTGTTAGTAAGTTGTAGGCAAGTTATGTTGGCACCAGAAGCATGGCAGCTCTTGTGGACTGGCCCCCGTACAATCCTTGCTGATTTGTTTTGAAGTAAAATGATACATTTCGCTGGATGTTTCAATGTACAGGTGACAACTAAAGCTTATCTCTTATCTTTTATCTTATCTCAGCCAACTCTTCACTTCCCCTTGGCTATTCTACTATTCCTAACTTTCCTTGTTACCTATGGATGTGCCAGCCTTCCTGTTTGGTTTTGTTCCAGGCAGGAACAAATAATTGTTGTAGTCTATGAATGCATTCTTTAAAACTATCACCACCACTCAGGGCCCAAACAGTCCTTCTAAGTGAGACAAACACTTAATCTGGGAGTCTGCTGGTGTCAGCTGCTACATCTGGCCTCCTCTACATCAGTGAGACATGATGTAGACTGGGGGGGGGGGGCACTTTGTCAAGCATCTTCACTCCATCTGCAAAAAGCAGGATTTCCCAATGGCCAACTATTTTAATTCCACTGCCGATTCCCATTCCAACAAGTCAGTCCATGGTCTCCTCTACTGCCACGATGCCACTCTCAGGTTGGAGGACCAACCTCATATTCTGTCTGGGTAGCCACCAATCTGACAGCATGAACATCAATTCCTCTAATATCCACTAAATTCTTCCACCACTCCATCCTCTCTTTTTCCATTCCCCATTCTGGCCCCACTCTTGCTCCTTCTCTTCACCTGCCTAACATCCCCCTCTGGTTCTCCTCTTCTTTCCCTTTCTCCCATGGTCCACTCTCCTCTCCTATCAGATTCCACCTTCTTCAGCCCTTTATCTTTTCCACCAATCATCTCCCAGCTTCTTACTTCATTACCCCGCCACATGCCACCTGCTACCTTCCTTCTTACCTGGTTTCACCTGCCATTTTGTGTGTGTGTTTTTAAATATTTGTCATTGCTGATTGACTTCTAACAGCTTAAGTAACTTTGCCCAATATATTGTACTATCACAGTTTCTTTTATTTAGATTTAGAATCCTAGTCTCAGAATCCATTGCGTCACTTTCTATTGGCTCTTCCCCAAGATTGCTAATTGATTCTTTCTCATCACACAATACCCAGTCTGGGATGGCCTTCTTGCTCATTGCTTCCTCAGCATACTAGGCAAGAAAACCAGCTGGGATACAAGCCAGGAATTCCTCCACCAGTTTTCTTATTAACTTGGATGGGTCAATCTAGACACTGATTGAAGTCACCTGTGACTACAGTTGTACCCTTAATGCACACATCTATCTTTCTTCGTTCCTTTCTTTATCTATTTCATTCTTTCCTTCTGTCTCCTTTACTTCCTTCTTTTCTTCTTTCTTTCTTTAAAAATATGCAGGACAGGGCATTCCGACCCATCCAGCAACCCCTCCATTTAACCACAGCCTAATCACAGGACAATTTACAATGACCAATTAACCTACTAACTGGTAAGTCTTTGGACTGTGGGAGGAAACTGGAACACCTGGAGGAAACCCATGCGCTCACAGGAAGGATATACAAACTTCTTAAGGATAGCGTTGGAACTGAACTCCAAGATCCAACATCCCAAGTTGTAAGAGAATTGGGCTAACCACAACACTAACGTGAGGAAGTCTCCACATCACTGTCACTGGCGATCAGTATACAATTCCCGCCATCATTCTCTACCCCTTAGTCTTTCTTAATTCCACCCATACAGACACCACATCATTCAACCTACTGAACTAACTGATCTCTTCATTAAATGGCAAAACAAATTCTGATTCCCCTATGCCTTTCCCTCCTGAATACTAAATACACCATGATATTTGCTACTCCTCCTGAGTATCCCTGCAGCCAGGTTTCCATAAAGCCCACTTATTTACATGAACTTATTTACACCTATTTACATTAACTTGCACAGTTAATTCATCTACATTATTGAGCATGTTCTTCACACGAAAACACACAGCTCATAAACTTGACTTTCTTTTGCATTTTTTGAGCCCGTCACATCAAAGTGCACTGGTTATTTTTCTGTCCTTGATTTCTCTGCTTTCCAACTTTACTTTTCTTCTTCCTGTCCCTTGTCTTGCAAACCCTTCATTCATAACTTGTAAACACAACCTCAGTTTATAGAGCTTACAACTCTTTAAAATGGTGGACCAACACATCATATTTAATAATGACTATAACACTTTTACTGGTTAGCATAATGCTATTACAGTGATTGCTAAATCAGGGTCCATTTCCTGCCACTGTTTGTGAGGAGACTGCACGATCCCCCCTGCCCCCCCCCCCATGACTGTGTGAGTTTCCTCCAGGTACTCCGGTTTCCTCCCACATTCCAAATCGTACAGGTTAGGATCAGTGAACTGTGAGTAGGCTATGTTGGTGTCGGAAGCATGCGCCCCTCCTCAGACTGTGTTGGTCATCAATGCAAAACAGCACATTTTACAGCATGTTTTGATCTAATCTTTTATCTTTAGCTTACTTTCACATTTAATGAAGATGACAGCTGCTTGCCCCTTGCTCCTGAGCTTCTCAATTAATTTCCTGTTTGCTTCTCTTCCCATGATCTTCTTGGAGTTGTCCAAGTAGGAGATCTTGAGAGTTTATAATATAGAGGGAATTGTTGGAAAGGTGACAACCACCTAGCTGCTTCAGTAAGTGAAGGAGATTTGTGGAGGATTAAGAGAATCACTTGCAAGGAGTGGTTAAAATTATTGGATTATTAATACCAATAGGTCTGGATACCCAATCCAAAGGCATAATTTCAAATCCCACCACTGTAGCTAGAGAATTTAAATTCAATTAAGAGCTAGAGTTGAAAATGATGACTGAACTGACTGAAACATCTATGCTTTTCAGTGAAGGAAATCTGTTTTTCTGTTATCAATATACACTCAGTGCCACTTTATTAGATACACTTGTACACATTCTCATTAATGCAAATTATCTGATCAATCAATCATGTGGCAGTAACTCAATGCATAAAAGCATGCAGACATGGTCAAGAGGTTCAGTTAATAATAATGATTCAGTTGTTTTTCAGAACGGGGAATGATCTAAGTGACTTTGACGATGGAACAATTCTTGATGCCAGGTGAAGTGGTTTGAGTATCGCAGAAACTGCAGATCTTCTGGTATTTTATAAAACATAGAACATAGAATAGTACAGCACAGTACAGGTCCTTCGGCCCACAATGTTGTGCCGACCCTCAAACCCTGCCTCCCATATAACCCCCCACCTTAGTCCTCCATATACCTGTCTAGTAGTCTCTTAAATTTCACTAGTGTATCTGCCTCCACCACTGACTCAGGCAGTGCATTCCACGCACCAACCACTCTCTGAGTAAAAAACCTTCCTCTAACTTCCCACCCCTTACCTTAAAGCCACGTCCTCCTGTATTGAGCAGTGGTGCCCTGAGGAAGAGGCACTGGCTATCCACTCTATCTATTCCTCTTAATATCTTGTACACCTCTATCATGTCTCCTCTCATCCTCCTTCTCTCCAAAGAGTAATGCCTTAGCTCCCTTAATGTCTGATCATAATGCATACTCTCTAAACCAGGCAGCATCTTGGTCAATCTCCTCTGTACCCTTTTCAATGCTTCCACATCCTTCCTGTAGTGAGGTGACCAGAACTGGACACAATACTCCAAGTGTGACCTAACCAGAGTTTTATAGAGCTGCATCATTACCCCGCGACTCTTAAACTCTATCCCTCAACTTATGAAAGCTAACACCCCATAAGCTTTCTTAACTACCCTATCCACCTGTGAGGCAACTTTCCGGGATCTGTGGACATGTACCCCGAGATCCCTCTGCTCCTCCACACTACAAGTATCCTGCCATTTACTTTATACTCGGCCTTGGAGTTTGTCCTTCCAAAGTGTACCACCTCAAACTTCTCCGGGTTGAACTCCATCTGCCACTTCTCAGCCCACTTCTGCATCCTATCAATGTCTCTCTGCAATCTTTGACAACCCTCTACACTATCTACAACACCATCAACCTTTGTGTTGTGACGAGAATACACATAGATTAAGATGTTAGCTGGCCTGTGCTGGCACCAGTGGGATCAGCAGTTGGTCTGCCACCTGTCTTCAGGAGAAAGAGAGATAAGGAAAACAATGGAGCAGCATTTGGAGATGTTAATGAAGGGACGGGAGAGAGTAACGGAAGGAGAGCTGTCAAGATCGGCTCCCCCTTTGAACCCTGAACTGTTTGAAGTGATGGACAGGCGATATCCCAGCAGGGGGATAAAAAGAGACAGGTTCGCTAAGGCAAGACACACACGACACCCCGAGGTAACGAGACCCTGGAAGCGGTGTGTCTCCCACAAGTCAGTGCTAAGTTTTGGAAGGCTGGTCGCGGGACCAAGCCATAGACGCACAGGGTGGAAAGGCACGATCAGCGGGAACCTGGGGTTTGTCTGCCCTTGCCTGAGTGCCAGGTTCACCGCAGAGAAACGATCGTATCTGGAAACGGAGGGGTCACGGTCGGTGACCTCAGATGACATCACAAAGGGCTCGCCCGAAAGCTGACTGCGAAGAATATCGAAGGTCTGTGTGGAAGCCGTTTGAATATTCATTCGTTTTGCTCTCTCTCTCCCTCCCCCCACTGTCCATCTCCCATGGCAGTGATTACTGCGAACTGAACTGAATTCAATTGAACTGAACTTTGCGCCACTTTGAAACTGGTCATTTACCCCTAGACGACGATAGAGCTTGATTGATCCTGTTATCCTAATTCTGTGTACATGTGTGTTTATCATTGCTGAACTGTTGCACTCATTATCCTTTTGATTAGAGTACTGTGTTGCTTGTTTCTTTAATAAAACTTTCTTAGTTCTAGTAATCCAGACTCCAACTGAGTGATCCATTTCTGCTGGTTTGGCAACCCATTTACGGGGTACGTAACAGTGTCATCTGCAAACTTGCCAACCCACCCTTCTACCCCCACATCCAGGTCGTTAATAAAAATCACAAAAAGTAGAGGTCCCAGAACCAGTCCTTGTGTGACACCACTAGTCACAACCCTCCAATCAGAATGTACTCCCTCCACCATGACCCTTTGCTTTCTGCAGGCAAGTCAATTCTGAATCCATCTGTCCAGACTTCCCTGGGTCCCATGCCTTCTGACTTTCTGAATAAGCCTACCATGTGGAACCTTGTCAAATGCCTTACTAAAATCCATGTAGATCACATCCACTGCACTACTCTCATCTATATGCTTGGTCACCTCCTCAAAGAACTCTATCAGGCTTGTTAGACATGATCTGCCCTTCACAAAGCCATGCTGACTGTCCCTGATCAGACCATGATTCTCTATATGCCTACAGTTCCTATCTCTAAGAATCCTTTCCAACAGCTTTCCCACCACAGACGTAAGGCTCACCGGTCTATAATTACCTGGACTATCCCTACTACCTTTTTTGAACAAGGGGACAACATTCGCCTCCCTCCAATCCTCCGGTACCATTCCCGTGGACAATGAGGACATAAAGATCCTAGCCAGAGGCTCAGCAATCTCCTCCCTCGCCTCGTGGAGCAGCCTGGTTAATATTCCGTCAGGCCCCGAGGACTTACCCATCCTAATGTATTTAACACCTCCTCTCCCTTAATATCAACATGCTCCAGAACATCAACCTCACTCACATTTTCATGCACAATTCTCTACAGAGAATGATGTGAGAAACAAAAATCATCCCGTGAGCAGCAGTTCTGTGGGAGAAAATGTCTTGCTAATGAGAGGTCAGAGGAGATTGGCCAAACTGGTTCAAGCTGACAGAAAGGTGATGGTAATGCAAATAAACATGTGTAACAGCAATTGCATGTGTTACAGAGATGCAGAAGAACATAGAACATATTGAACCTTGAAGTGAATGAGCAAGAGCAGCAGAAGACCATCAACATACTCCCAGTGGCCACTTTATCAGGTATGGGAGGTATCTAATAAGTGGCCACTGTCTGTATAATTCAAGATCCATCAGTGTGTTTGACTACACTCTAAAATACCCTTGTAAACACCTGAAGTCTGTGTTAATTTGTGATCAACAGTGTGTATTGGCCCATCCCATAAACACATTAAAATAAAGGACTGAAACCTACCGAAATGTTCTCTCCTTTCCAAGCTCCAGAAAGTATTTGAAGACTGGCTGGCACTTTTAAAGATATTAATTCACAAAGAAAGGGAAACCTCTATTATTATGGTCTTGCAAGTGTGGTTCTCTAAAGATTCAGTGTGATGTTACAGTGCCAAAACAAAACCCCCTAGGAAGTTTTCATGTTTTATTGTTTTACAGCATTAAATCATAGTGGATTTAATTTGGCTTTTTTGACACTGATCAACAGAAAAAGACTCTTTTGTGTCAAGGCGAAAACAGTTCTCAACAAAGTGATCTAAATTAATTACAAATATAAAATACAAAATAATTGATTGCATAATTATTCACCCCTTTTAACATGACACACCAAATCATCAGTGGTGCAGAAAATTGGTTTTAGAAGTCACATAATTAGTTAAATGGAAGTCTGATTTTGGAGATCTGTGCGCAGTCGAGGTGCTCCCATAAGACCGTAAGAAATGGGAGCAGAATTAGGCCATTCAGCCCATTGAGTCTGCTCTTCCATTCTATCATGGCTGATCCCAGATCTCACTCAGCCCCATACACCTGCCTTCTCACCACATCCTTTGATGCCCTGACCGATCAGGAAACTATCAACTTCTGCTTTAAATATACTAATGGACTTGGTCTCCCCCGCTGACTAAAGCTGACTAATAAAATCTGGGTTATGACACAACACCCAATCCAAGATAGCGTTTCCCTGAGTAGGCTCAAGCACAAGCTGCTCTAAAAAGCCATCTCATAGGCATTCAACAAATTCCCTCTCTTGTGCTCCGATACCAACTTGATTTTCCCAATCCCCTTGCAAATTGAAGTCTCCCATTACAATTGTGTCATTACCCTTATTACATACCTTTCCAGCTCCCTTTGCAATCCCAACTCCACACCTTGACACTCTTTGGAGGCCTATATATGGCCCCATAATGGTGTTTTTACCCTTGCAGTTTCTTAACTCCACCCACAGAGATTCAACATTCTCTGACCCAATGTCTCCTCTTTCTACAGATGTAATTCCATCTCTTACCAACAGTGCCACACCACCACCTATGCCTTCCTGCCTGTCCTTTCAAAACAACGTATATCCTTTGATGTTAAGCTCCCAACTATGGCCTTCTACCACCAATCTGTAATTGCGCCACAAATTTGTCCACCTTCTTCTGAATGCTACGCACATATAAATACAGCACCTTCAGTGCTGCATTCTTCGCCCTTTTGAATTTTGCCTCTGTGGTACAATTTAACTCTTTGCTCCATCTACATTTGTACCCAGTCATTGGCTTGTCCTTCTTTACATTCATGTTATATCCATCATCTACTTATAAACCTGTTGGCTCATCCTCCACTATATTAGTTTAAACCACTCCCAACAGCTCTAGTAAACCTGCCCACAATGATATTGGTCCCCATCCGATTTAAGAGCAACCTGTCATTTTTGTACAGGTCCCACCTGCCCCAGAAGAGGTCCCCATTATCCAGAAATCTGAATCCCTGCCCCCGCTCCAATTCTTCAGCCATGCATTTATCTGCCACCTCATTCCATTCCTATACTCACTGTCGCGTGGCACAGGCAGCAATACCAAGATTACTATCCTTGATGTCCTGCTTCTCAGTTTCCTTCCTAACTTCCTGTATTCTGTTTTCAGGACTTCCTCCCTTTTTCTACCTATGTTGTTTTCTACAATATGTACCACCCACCCTTTTCAGGGTATTGCAGATGCATTCAGAAACATCGCGGACCCTGGCACCTTGGAAGCAACTACCATCCGTGTTTCCTTTTTGCTTCGACAGAATCACCTATCTGTCCCCCTGACTACTATTACTGCTGCCATCACCTTCAGTTCCTCCCCTCCAGAGCCACAGTGTGAGAGGCACGGCCGCTGTTGCTTCCCGCAGGTTGGTCATTCCAAACCCACCAACAGTGCTCAAAATGGAGTACTTATTGTCGAGGGGGATGGCCACAGTGGTGCTCTCCACTATCTGACATACTCCCTTCCCTCTCATGACAGTCACCTATTTACCTGTCTCCTGTAATCTTAGGGTGACTACCTCGCTGTAGCTCCTGTCTATCACTGCTTCATTTTCCCGAACAAGCTGAAGGTCATCGAGCTGCAGCTCCAGTTCCCTAACACAGTCTCCAAGGAGCTGCATCATAATGCACCTGGTGCAGATGTGGCCACTGGAGAGGCTGGAAGTCCCCCGATGGTAGTAAAAATACACCTGGATCTGGAAGGTTCAACTGCTGAGTCAGTATCCTGGCAAAAACTACACCATGAAGAGAAAAGAACACTCCAATTAACTCCACAAAAAGGTTATTGAAAAGCACAAGTCAGGAGATGGATACAAGAAAATTTCCAAGTCACTGAATATTCCTTGAAGTACAGTTTCGTCAATCACCAAGAAAAGGAAAGAATATGACACAGCTGTAAATCTGCCTAAAGCAGGCCATCTCAAAAACTGAGTGACCGTGCAAGAAGGGGACGAGTGAGGGAGGCCACCAAGAGACCTATGACAACTCTGAAGGAATTACAGCTTCAGTGGCTGAGATGGGAGAGAGCTGTACATATAACAACTGTTGCCTGGGCGCTTCACCAGTCGCAGATTTATGGGAGAGTGACAAAGAGAAAGCCACTGTTGAAAAAAACGCATACAAAGTCTCAGCTAGAGTTTGCCTGAAGGCATGTGGGAGATGCTGAAGTCAGCTGGAAGAAGGTTCTATGGCTGATGAAACCAAAATTAAGCTTTTTGACCATCAGACTAAATACAGTATTTGGCGTAAGCCAAACACCACTCAACATCAAAAATACACCATCCCTACTGTGAAGCATGGTGGTGGCTGCATCATGCTGTGGGGATGCTTCACTGCAGCAGGCCCTGGAAGGCGTGTGAAGGTAGAGGGTAAAATGAATGCAACAAAATACAGGGAAATCCTGGAGGAAAACCTGATGCTGTCTGCAAGAGAACTGCGACTTAGAAGAAGGTTTGTTTTCCAGCAAGACAATGACCCCAAGTATAAAGCCAAAGCTACACAGGAATGGCTTAAAAACAATAACGTTGATGTCCTGTAGTGGCCAAGTCAGAGTCTAGAGCTCAATCCAATTGCGAATTTGTGGCTGGACTTGAAAAGGGCTGTTCACTCATGATCCCCGTGCGATCTGACAGAGCTTGAGCAGTTTTATAAAGTAAAACTGGGGGGGGGGGGGGGGGGTGGAAATTGTAGTGTCCAGATGCGTAAACCTATACACAGACCCAAGGTGCAACTGCTGCCAAAGGTGCATCTACTAAATACTGACTTGAAGTGGGTGAATACTTACGCAATCGATTATTTTGTGTTTTATATTTATAATTAATTTAGATCACATTGTAGAGACTTGTTTTCACTTTGACACAAAAGATTAGTGTCAAAAAAAGCCAAATTACATTAATTGTGATTCATTGTTGTAAAATAATAAAACATGAAAACTTCCAAGGGGAGATGAATACTTTTTATAAGCACTGTATATAAAAAATAACAAACTTTGGTGCCACAATCACAACACAGATACATCCTGACCATTTTACTCTCTACACATATTAACTAGATAGTTTAATGTCATTTCCTGTACACGAGTGTACAGGAGAACAAATTAATTGTTACTCCGGATCCAACGCAACACAAAAAGCTGAATAAGATAAAAACCATAATAATTAAAAAACACAATAAATACATAAGATAGCTTATATATAGATTGATTATATATCCATAAAGTGACATTAGGCACAGGCGTGTATAGGGTGATTGACAGGAAGTGACAAAATAGTGGTGATTGGGGTTGTGGTATGGTGGGGTGGGCTAGTGGGTGGAGATATTGATCAGCGTTATTTCTTGGGGTAAGTTTTTGAGTCTATTGGTCCTGGCGTTCATGCTACATAGCCTCCTTCCTCACTGGACTGGGGAAAACAGTCCATGGGCAGAGAGGGAGGGACACTTCATAATATTGCTGGCCTTCTCCCAGTACCTTTCTGTCTATATGTGAAACAACCTATCCAATCTCAGCAATCCTGTCTTTTCCTTTGTATTTTGTCTAATAAATTTAAGAACTGATTAAACAAACTGAACCGTTGTTGATTGACATTATGCTGTAATGTACTATTTATGAATAAGCAGAAGGTAAGTGCAATATTTCTACATATTCCATGCTTGTGAGAGAGGGAAGTGTATTGTGATCACTACCTTTTAACTTTGGTGCTTTAATTAATTTCAAGTTCAAGTTTATTGTCATGCAACCGTACATGTTTATACCACAAACAGAACACTGTTCCTCTGGACCACGGTGCACAACACAGTACATATAACTCACACACATAACGGATAAGGTAATATTACCACAAATAAATCAACAAATAATAAGGTGCATGTATGATACAAGTTAAAAAGTAAACAGTATAATGCTGCTGCCACTTCATACATAATAAAACCTGGGTGGTGGTGGGGAGTTCAGTCGACTTACAGCCTGGGGGAAGAAGCTGTTTCCTAACAGTTCTTGTCCTAATGCTACAGTATGTCCTGTCTGATGGTAAGGGATCAAAGAGATTGTTGGACAGATGGGAGAGATCATTGACAATGCTAAGGACCCTGCTCCTGTTAAATATCTCTAACGAGTGGAAGGGAGATCTCAATGATCTCTCAGAAGTCCTCACAATCCTTTGTTGGGACGTGCGGTCAGAAGTCTTGCAATTCCCATACTGTAATTAAACCTTTATTACATAAGAAGCATTTATCACTGAGATGTATAACACGAACTTCTGCATCAAAATGATTTTTTCAGAGGTGTGATATCATCGCCACATGACCTCATGTAATTGCGTAGATCAAAAGCCTCCAATCATAAGTTTAACTTGCTGTTCAAATAGCAAAGCCTAAGAAGAAAGTATCAGTGGATTTCGAAGTGCTTCTCAAAGTTATTCAGACTTTGAATTCTTTAATCTGCATCTCAGGTTGCAATACATATTTATGGATTTACTGAAATGAACATCCAGAGCCCATGAAAATTCAATCGATGTCTTCAGTCAAGAGAGAAGGCAGGAGAATGGGTTTGAGACAGACAATAAATCAGCCATGATGGCTCACTGGGCCACATAGCCTCATTCTGCTGCTTTGTTCTATGGTCAAACATTCGTAGTTTCGTGTATCAAAATGCCTTATGATGGTTAAGGACCAGACCAAAGCATGAAGTGGAGTCAAATTAGAGTACGTGGTGTGAAGCTCAATGAAGAAAATCAGGAAGGATGGAAACAGATAAAAGGGTTTAGAGAAGGAGCCCCAGATTTTGAAAGCTTAACTTTCTCTTACTGGAGACAACTTAAAGGAAAACAGTTAAGTTTACTTGACAATACTAATTATACCTATATCAGGATTTCACGAAGTGTTTCACATCAATGATATACTTGATATACCATTATTAAAATAGATAAATTGCAACAGCCATATTTTGCACAAATGATGACTTAATTTTGACCAGAGCAGTTTCAGTAATGTTGTTTATCTGCCCAACTATCTCTTACCACTAGGAAGGAGGTTCCATAGCATTAAGACAGGAATTTTTAGGATGGGAAAAAGCTCCATAAGACTACTGAACTCCCTGGCATCACCCCAGGCCTCATCACACGTGAAGCACCAGTAGCATTATATTGTTTCCTTTTTAACTGGTATCGTATATGCACCTTATTATTTATTAATTTATTTGTGATAATATTACTTCATGTGTTATGTGTGTGAGATATATGTACTGTGTTGTGCACTTTGGTCAGAAGGAACTTTTCATTCGGCGGTATACATGAATACTGGTGAATGACAATAAACTTGAACTTAACTTGAAAGACTGGTCTTAATTACCAGGGGAACTTGCCTGCTCTTCTGCGATGGAAATGAATGTAGCGTGGGGTGGAATAAGATTAAAAGAGGAAAGGCTCAAAGATGGACAACATTGTTGAAACTGTGCTAGACTATTGGAAGTGAAAAGGGTAAAACTAGGCACTGGGTGGGGGGGGGGGGGGGGTGGAATTTATGCCAGGAGGTTTCTGTTTGTTTTCATAGTCCCTGTACTTCATGCTAATTGGGCACATGACAATAAACATGACTTGTCTTGATCCCTCTTATCTATTCAGAGGCCACAGGAAAATGAACACACAACCTCCCTGTAGATTTGGTTACACTTTAACTAAGGTTACAACAAGCCAATGAACACACTGTGGATATTCAACACCACCAACCCCCAGTGGTGGCAAATGCCAAAGCCAACAAGCAAGCAAAGAGAGACCTAAATCATAAGAGGTAGATATGGAGACTCAGTGGAAAGACAATGACTATGCTCAGAATGGCACGGAGTGGCAAAAGGCCAAGAGGGGGAAAGACTAAGATGTGAGGTGAGAATACCTGACCTTCATAACTAGTGACACAGTTACTGAATCTATCAGATGGAAAGTTATCCACAGACTGAAGTGAATGGGGCTGGAGGAACACAGAGGGTCTGGAGGAATCTTTGGATGGAAATAGGCAATCAATGTTTCAGGTCTCTGTGTGGTTATTTGTGCATTCCTCCAGATTTCCAGCATCTCCAGTCTCCCTTGTCTCTGGCTGAAGTGAAAATGAACTGAGGTTTCATAGCAAAGAACGATGTGTACATGTGACCATGTGTGGGTTTTATCATACAGCCAGTAGAGTCAGCTGTGAATCTCTCTCCTTCCATTCTTAGCAGGCAGCGAGCTACAGAGAAAAGAAGGGACACCTCATGGTTGAACTTTAGCCCAAACTGAAACCAGAGACACCAAGCTCTGAACGAGACCGTTGAGTAAGTTTACTGTCACATGCACAAGAACACGTATACATAGGCGAAATGAAAAATGTACTTGTTTGACAATTTAAAAAAACTTACCCAATGAACACACTCCCCGTCATCCTCACCCTGCTTTCCCTTCCTATCAATGGCAGATTCATCGCAAGGCATTTTGTACTTGTTTTTCAGGTGGTAAATTCCACAATACAACAAATTGTTGTGTAAAACAATACTACTCTCATCCCCCCCTTTGGCTTTCCTTGCCAATAAAAACAATTACTGTCTGTCTACTCTAACTAAAATTAAATTCCCTGTAACATCCTTTGTTCAGGCAACAGCTTGTATTTATATACCACTCACACAGCAAAACATCCCAAAGCACCTCACGACATCAGACATTGGGTTTGGACAATGAATTTTTAGGGGGGAGGGTTTCAAATGAGGAAGGAAGGACAGTGGGAGAGAGGAGACAAAAAGGAAAGAGGGGAACTTAGAGCCCTGGCAAATAAAGGCATGACCACTATTGGTGGAGGGGTTAAAATCAAGCACACACAAGGGTCTAGAAATGGAAACATGAAGATGCGTCAGGGGCAATGAGTCTGTGAATTGCATGGGTACAAAGAGCTAAATCCCTTGAAGAGATTTAAAAATGAGAAGAGTTTTAAAACTAAATGAGGGCCAGTATACACTCAGTGGCCATTTTATTAGTTACACCTGTACACCTGCTTATTAATGCAAATATCTAATCAGCCAAACATGTGGCAGCAACTCAGTGCATAAGAGCATACAGACATGATCAAGATGTTTAGTTGCTGTTCAGACCAAATATCAGAATGGGGATAAAATGTGATCTTAGTGACTTTGACTGTTCGATTGTTGATGCCGGATGGGGTGGTTTGAGTAACTCAAAAACTGCTAATCTCCTGGAGTTTTCACCCACGACAGTCTCTAGGGTTTATAGAGAATGGTGCCAAAAACAAAAAACAAAATCAGTGAGTGGCAGTTCTGTGGGCAAAAATACCTTGTCCATGAGAGAACTCCAAGAATGGGCAGACTGGTTCAAGCTGACAGGAAGGCTACAGTAACTCAAATAACCATGCATTGTAACAGTGGTGTGCAGAAGGGCATCTTTGCAACACACTGAATCTTGAAGTGGATGGCTACAGCAGTGAAAAACCACAAACATACACTCAATGACCACTTTATTACATACAGGAGGTACCCAATAAAGTGGCCACTGAGTGTAATCACCTATTACTTGCCCGAGTTGATCTTTTACCAATCTACATTAATAACAATAAGATGAGTGAGTTATTTAATGGGGATGTAATCCTCTGTCGGTGAAAGGAACTTTCACAAGACCTAGTTCCAATTTTCTGAAGAAAGAGAATATGGCTCAGTAACATGAGACAAACAGTAATGGTCCAGACTATACCTACAGTCAAGGGCAATCTAAGATCCTTAAGGAGCCAAAGCACGCAGGGAAGTGGGAAGTATGAAAGCAGCAGGTGGGTAGTTGGATAGTGGTTGTCACTGGTAATCCTGCTAATCAAGAGAAAATTAAATCACAAAGACAATGAAAGAATTTGTCAAAGGAGCAGAAAAGGCATGCTGAGAAGGTAATTATGACGAGATGCTTTGGAAAATTATGTGGAGGGAAGAGAAGCAGATAATGGGACAGAAATGGCTAATACCAGGGGGCATAATTTTTTATTTTATTTAGAGATACGGTGCAGAATAAGCCCTTCTGGCCCTTCGAGCTGCACCGCCCAGTAGCTCCTGACATCTCCAATTTAACTCTACATGGGACAATCTACAATGACTAATTAATCTACCCGGTACATCTTTGGACTGTGGGAGGAAACCAGAGCACCTGGAGGAAACCCATGCATCCCCTGGGGAGGACGTCCACTGGGACTGAACTCCAAACTCTGATGTACCAAGTGTCACACAAACCAATACATTAGCATTTTAAGATGAGTGGAGTAAAGTACAGGGGCATGTTTTTTGGACCGAGAGTGGTAGGTGCATGGATACCCTGCCAGGGGTGGTGATAGAGGCAGATAAATTAGGGGATTAAATAAACTTTTATATAGGCACATAGATGAAAGAAAATGGAGGGCCAGATAGCAGCGAAGGGTGAGATTGATTTTTCCATTGTGGGCTGGGCAGTAGTGTTCTCTGTTCTATATGTTACTCGGGCTAAGTGACAGATTCAAGGGAAATGGAATATGGAGAAGAAAGGAGCAGGAACAGGCCATATTGCCCCCTGAGGCTGCTCAGTGCTGAGTAGAAGAAGGGAAAGGGAGCAGACGGAGAGGCCTGAAGGCTGCTAAACATGCTGGCAAATATACATGGTTACTTTATGTTATTAGGAAGGATCCTGCAATGAGAACGGAGTACTCAATTAGAATGTCTACTTGCGCCGCAGGTGTGTGACACACCTCTTGAAATTTTTAACTCACAGTTTAGAATTCCAAGCATAATTTTAATGGCTCCCTATATTACACATACGCTCAGTGGCCACTTTATTAGGTCCACGTGTACACCTGCTTGTTAATGCAAATATCCAATCAGCCAATCATGTGGCAGGAACTCAATGCATGAAAGCATACAGACAGTTGCTGCTCTAATCAAACATTAGAATAGGGAAGAAATATGATCTAAGTGACTTTGATTGTGGAATGATTGTTGGTGCCAGATAGGTTGGTGTGCATCTCTCAGAAACTGCTGATCTCCTGGGATTTTCACACACAGTCGTCTCTAGTTTACAGAGAATGGTTCAAAAAACAAAAAAAAATCCAGTGAGTGGCAGTTTTGTGGGCAAAAATGCGTGTTAATGAGAGAGGTCAGAGGAGAATGGCCAGACTGGTTCAAGCTGACAGGAAGGTGACAGTAACTCAAATACCACACATTACAATGGTGGTGTGCAGAAGAGCATCTCTGAACGTAGAACACATTAAACCTCAAGAGGATGGGATACAGCAACAAAGACCACAAACATACACTCAATGGCTACTTATTAGGCAAAAGAGGCACCTATTAAAGTAGATATCTAGTGTATAGTATATATTTTGCTTATTTAGAAATATCACACTACCCCCTTCAAATTGAAAGAGAACACAACATCTCGCATAGATGTTTCCATGATAAAAAAGCGCAGTAGTGATCACTTGGAGAAGATTTCATCAGCTCCAGGCTGGACTAGATTACACTGGCTCGGGCAGCCTTACACGTTTACAGTCCACGTTAGGCTCTGGTGCACACAACAAAAAAATCTTAATATGGCCGTGGCACTAAAAATACAGCTTGTGAGGCTCAGGCGTTCCAGCAGTCCTGCCACTGGTGCCAAAGCTGCGAACTGGGAATGCAGCAGCACATGGTTCTGCTGCGTGGCAGCAAATCCTACAACTGCCTCTGAACTTCACCCAAAGCAAACGTCATGTGGTCATGTGTGGCCATATAAAGCAGTGCATGGATGGGGGGGGGGAGAGAGAGAGACATACACACGCAAAGACATACACATAGGTACAAGCATTCATACATGTGCACACACACATGCCCACAAGTGGATCCACACTCATATGCAAGCAGAGACTAACATTTGGGAAGTACACACGTGCATACATAGTCACATCATATGACATCAAGTGAATGCACATTATAAATATCAAAGTGTTTACACACACACATACCAGCATAACATAGGCACATACACCACACACTTACATGGTACATGCTTTTAATTAATAGTTTAATGAATCTACACAACACTGTGGCAAAAAGGCCTGATCCACTACTGTAGTCTATGTTCTATGTGCATGCACTCACCAATAATAAACACACACATATCAGATTTTGGACACACACATAATACACACAAACGCTCATGTAACACTTGATCTCCGCATTGCAGGGTGAGTTAGCAGTCAGCAAAGTTGGAGATTTGGATTTCAGCTCCCAGGCTAACGGACCACCCAGTTTTGATACAGTTTCAGCTACTCATCCACCGAGACGTTCATACACCGAGTTCATGCCCGTGGCCATGGGGTGAGCAAATCCCTCACCATTTCCACATAGTTACCAACCCTTTCCGATGACGGTGGGTAAAAATCTCACAGCAAAACTGTCAGTCCGAGTGATCCCAAACTGACGGGGTTGCCTCACGTTCGGAAACTCGCGGGGAAATCAGTCTCTCACTATCCGCACCCTCTAAAGGTAAGTTTAACTACACCGGGCGTTTGCAAACACACGCCTCTCCATCCAAAGAGGAGAAATCGTCCGCTTTAATAAGCTTGCCAGACCTTTGTGTCTGTTTTTGGTGTCACACATGTGCTGCTTACCCGGTCTGTCTGTCCAGCCCGTCTCTCTCTCTCTCTCTATGTCTGTCTGTCTCCCGTGTTGCCACTGCAGGGATGGTGGGCTGCTGTTGCTCCTGATGCCTCCGTCTCGGGGCCGGTTAGTGTATGGAAACAGCAGGAGACTGCGAGAAGCGCTAAGACGGCAGAGCGGCAGCCGGCAATTTCTGCACGAGTGTCTATCAGCAAGCCGTGCTCCGCTATGTTCCGCTGCTGGATCCGCCCCCTATCCCTCTTACCACGCGAACAACCACTCCCAGCTATCAGGACAGTAACATCATTCATTAACCACGCAACCTGATTACTACACACTAGAATCTGACACTTACTGAAACACTACACTGTGTATCAATTCTTTGCATGCATGCATATTGTATGCATTGATTCCATATGTGTTTTCACATTATTATTTTATATATAAGTTTATGTAATGCATGAATATAAACTTACTTCGAGCGGAAAAGAGCCAAGAATGAAGATCTGAAGAACAACTGCCAAAGAAGAGGCTGGAGAGCAAAGTGTTGGCCCGTGGAGGTCGGATGTCGTGGCTTTGCAGGCCAGTCGCTCTGTAAAGTATACGCTGCACTTGGAATCACGGGAGAGAGAAGGAGAGCCATTTCCACCACCACAGATGCAGCAGAGAAAGCATCATGATAGCACTGGATAAAGAGGGCACATCCGTGGGTTGCTGCTAGGGCACAGGCCGGGGTCTGATCAATCCCGGTCGGGTCGTCTGGGCGAGGGCGTATGATGTTGAAAGATCCGAAACATCCGACGACCCCGGGTAACATCACTGATGATGTGCCCCAGCTTAGCATTTTGCAGATGATTCTGTAAGAACAGTGCACGCAAACAGATAAAAATGTGGAACAGTAGACCACACCGCTCCTTGATACTATTCTGCTCGTTAATAACATTTAAGTGACCATAAGACATAGGAGCAGAATTAGGCCATTCAGCCCATCAAGTCTACCATTCTATCATGACTGATCTAGGATCCCACTCATCCCCAAACACCTGCCTTCTTGCCATATCCTTTGATGCCCTGACCAATCAGGAAACTATCAACTTCCACCTTAAATATACCCACCAAATTGGCTTCCACCGCAGTCTGGGGCAGAGCATTCCACAGATTCACCCCTTTGTCTAAAAAATTCCTCTTTACCTCTGTTCTAAATGGTCACCCCTCAATTTTGAGGCTGTGCTCTCTAGTTCTGGATACCCCCACCAGAGGAAACATCCTCTCCACATCCAACCTATCTAGTCCTTTCAACATTCGGTAGGTTTCAATGAGATCTCTGTGCATTCTTCTCAATTCCTGAGTACAGGCCCAAAGCTGCCAAATGCTCCTCATGTGTTAACCCCTTCACTCCCACAATCATCCTCATGAACCTCCTTTGGACTCTCCCCAATGACAGCACATCCTTTCTAAGATATGGGGCCCAAAACTGTCGACAAAATTCCAAGTTCAGTCTGACTAGTGTCTTATAAAGGCTCAGCATTATCTCCTTGCTTTTATATTCTATTCCCCTTGAAATAAATGCCAACATTGCATTTGCCTTCTTTACCACAGACTCAAGCCATGTGAGAATAGGACCAATCAGGTTCGATAGTGGAAACGTGCATGGAGTCAGAGGAGATATCGGATGTACTTAATGGATGCCTTCTTTCACTATTCACCAGGGAAAAGGACCTTGGCAATCATGGGGATGACTTACAGTGGACTGAAACACATTTAGACATTAAGAAAGAGGATGTGCTAGAGCTTTGGAAAAGTATTAAATTCGATAAGTCATCGGGTCCAGACGAGATATACCCAGGCTAGTGTGGGAAGTGAGGGAGGAGACTGCTGAGCCTCTGGCAATGGTTTTTGCATCAACAAGAGGGACAAGAGAAGTGCCAGAGGAGTGGAGGGTTGCAAATGTTGTTCCCTTGTTCAAGAAAGGAAGTAGAGATAACCCAGGAACTTTTTGACCCCAGGGGTGGGCAAGTTGTTGGAAAAGATCCTGAGAAGCAGGACTTATGAGCATTTGGAGAGACATAATCTGATTAGGGATAGTCAGCATGGCTTACAAGTCTGATTGAATTCTTTGAGGATGTAACAAAATACATTGATGAAGGTAGAGAAGTGGATGTAGTGTATATGGATTTCAGTAAGGTTTTTGATAAGGTTCCCCATGCAAAGCTCATTCTGAAAGTAAGGAGGCATAGGATCCAAGGATCCAGAATTGGCTTGCCCACAGGAGGCAAAGGATGGCAGTAGATGATTCATATTCTGCATAGCAATCGGTGACTAGTGGTGTTCTGCAGGGATCTGTTCTGGGACACGTCTTCCTTGTGATTTTTATAAATGACCTGGATAAGGAATTAGAAGGGTGGGTTAGTAAGTTCGCTGATGTCACAAAAGTTGGGGGTTTTGTGGATAGTCTGGAGGGTTGTCAGAGGTTACAGCTGGTCGCCAATAGGATGTAGAACTGGGCTGAGGAGTGGCAGATGGCGTTCAACCCAGATAAATGTGAGTGGTTCATTTTGGTAGGAACTTAATTAGACCCCACTTGGAGTACTGTGTTCAATTCTGATCACCTCACCACAGGAAGGATATGGATACTATAGAGAGAGTGCAGAGGAGATTTATAAGGATGTTGCCTGGATTGGAGAGCATGCCTTACGAGAATAGATTGAGTGAACTTGGCCTTTTCTCCTTGGAGCAACAGAGGATGAGAGGTGACCTGATAGAGATGCTTAAGATGATGAGCGGCATTGATCATGTGGATAGCCAGAGGCTTTTTCCCAGGGCTGAAATGACTAGCACAAGGGGGCATAGTTTTAAGGTGCTTGGAAGTACATACGGGGGGACGCCAGAGGCAAGTTTTTCATATGGACATTGGTGGGTACATGGAATGCACTGCCAGCAATGGTGGTAGAAGCGGATACAATAGGGTCTTTTAAGAGCCTCTTGGCTAGGTACATGGAGCTTAGAAGTATAGAGAGCTATATGGTAGGGAAATTCTATGCAGTTTCTAGAATTAGTTACATGGTCAGCACAATATTGTGGGCTGAAGGGCCTGTAATGTGCTGTATATTTCTATGTTCTATCTCAATCAGGTTATGGTCTGAACTCTGTCGAGGCCATTCCAATACATGAATCTGCTTCTTTTTAAACCTTCTCTTGTTGTGTTTTGGATCATTGTTTTGTTGCATCATTCAACTTCAATTGAAGAGATGGACAGCTACCCTGATACTGTAAAATGTATTGATATAACAATTGCAAGCTGTCCGGGCCCTGAGGCAGCAAAGCAGCCCCGAACCATGATGCTCCTTGCACTATGCTTCACAGTTGGGATGAAGTTTTGATGGTGGTGTGCAGTGCCCTTTTCCTCCAAACACAGCAGTGTGCATTTCTGCCAAAAAGTTCAACTTTTGTTTCATCTGTCCTCAGAACATTGTGTTAGAAGTGTTGTGGTGCATCCAGGTGGTCTTTTGCAAACTTGAGACAAGCAGCAATTTTTTTTTTTGGAATACAGTGGTTTCTTCTGTGGTGTCCTTCCATATACAAAATTATTATTCAGTGTTTTTCACATAGTGAACACATGAACAGAGAATTTCACAAGTTCTAGAGATTTCTGGTTTTGTGTGCCTTTTTTACAGGACGGAGCACATAGAAACATAGAAAATAGGTGCAGGAGTAGGCCATTCAGCCCTTCGAGCCTGCACCGCCATTTATTATGATCCTGGCTGATCATCCAACTCAGAACCCTGCCCCAGCCTTCCCTCCATACCCCCTGATCCCCGTAGCCACAAGGGCCATATCTAACTCCCTCTTAAATA
Source organism: Mobula birostris (assembly GCF_030028105.1). Lineage (NCBI taxonomy): Eukaryota > Metazoa > Chordata > Chondrichthyes > Myliobatiformes > Myliobatidae > Mobula > Mobula birostris. The sequence continues at coordinate 72,594,989 of NC_092385.1, read as the reverse complement.
TAGCCAATGAACTGGCCTCAACTGTTTCCTGTGGCAGAGAATTCCACAGATTCACCACTCTCTGTGTGAAGAACTTTTTCCTAATCTCGGTCCTAAAAGGCTTCCCCTTTATCCTCAAACTGTGACCCCTCGTTCTGGACTTCCCCAACATCGGGAACAATCTTCCTGCATCTAGCCTGTCCAATCCCTTTAGGATTTTATACGTTTCAATCAGATCCCCCCTCAATCTTCTAAATTCCAACGAGTACAAGCCCAGTTCATCCAGTCTTTCTTCGTATGAAAGTCCTGTCATCCCAGGAATCAATCTGGTGAACCTTCTTTGTACTCCCTCTATGGCAAGGATGTCTTTCCTCAGATTAGGGGACCAAAACTGCACAATACTCCAGGTGTGGTCTCACCAAGGCCTTGTACAACTGCAGTAGTACCTCCCTGCTCCCGTACTCGAATCCTCTCGCTATAAATGCCAGCATACCATTCGCCTTTTTCACCGCCTGCTGTAACTGCATGCCCACTTTCAATGACTGGTGTATAATGACACCCAGGTCTCGTTGCACCTCCCTTTTTCCTAATCGGCCACCATTCAGATAATAATCTGTTTTCCTTTTTTTGCCACCAAAGTGGATAACTTCACATTTATCCACATTAAATTGCATCTGCCATGAATTTGCCCACTCACCCAACCTATTCAAGTCACTCTGCATCCTCTTAGCATCCTCCTCACAGCTAACACTGCCACCCAGCTTCGTGTCATCCGCAAACTTGGAGATGCTGCATTTAATTCCCTCATCCAAGTCATTAATATATATTGTAAACAACTGGGGTCCCAGCACTGAGCCTTGCGGTACCCCACTAGTCACCGCCTGCCATCCTGAAAAGGTCCCGTTTATTCCCACTCTTTGCTTCCTGTCTGCTAACCAATTCTCCATCCACATCAATACCTTACCCCCAATACCGTGTGCTTTAAGTTTGCACACTAACCTCCTCTGTGGGACCTTGTCAAAAGTCTTTTGAAAATCCAAATATACCACATCCACTGGTTCTCCCCTATCTACTCTCCTAGTTACATCCTCAAAAAATTCTATGAGATTCGTCAGACATGATTTTCCTTTCACAAATCCATGCTGACTTTGTCCGATGATTTCACCGCTTTCCAAATGTGCTGTTATCACGTCTTTGATAACTGACTCCAGCAGTTTCCCCACCACCGACGTTAGGCTAACCGGTCTATAATTCCCCAGTTTCTCTCTCCTTTTTTAAAAAGTGGGGTTACATTAGCCACCCTCCAATCCTCAGGAACTAGTCCAGAATCTAACAAGTTTTGAAAAATTATCACTAATGCATCCACTATTTCTTGGGCTACTTCCTTAAGCACTCTAGGATGCAGACCATCTGGCCCTGGGGATTTATCTGCCTTCAATCCCTTCAATTTACCTAACACCACTTCCCTACTAACATGTATTTCGCTCAGTTCCTCCATCTCACTGGACCCTCTGTCCCCTACTATTTCTGGAAGATTATTTATGTCCTCCTTAGTGAAGACAGAACCAAAGTAATTATTCAATTGGTCTGCCATGTCCTTGCTCCCCATAATCAATTCACCTGTTTCTGTCTGTAGGGGACCTACATTTGTCTTTACCACTCTTTTCCTTTTTACATACCTATAAAAGCTTTTACAGTCAGTTTTTATGTTCCCTGCCAGTTTTCTCTCATAATCTTTTTTCCCCTTCCTAATTAAGCCCTTTGTCCTCCTCTGCTGAACTCTGAATTTCTCCCAGTCCTCAGGTGAGCCACTTTCTCTGGCTAATTTGTATGCTTCTTCTTTGGAATTGATACTATCCCTAATTTCTCTTGTCAGCCACGGGTGCACTACCTTCCTTGATTTATTCTTTTGCCAAATTGGGATGAACAATTGTTGTAGTTCATCCATGCAACCTTTAAATGCTTGCCATTGCATATCCACTGTCAATTCTTTAAGTGTCATTTGCCAGTCTATCTTAGCTAATTCACGTCTCATACCTTCAAAGTTACCCCTCTTTAAGTTCAGAACCTTTGTTTCTGAATTAACTATGTCACTCTCCATCTTAATGAAGAATTCCACCATATTATGGTCACTCTTACCCAAGGGGCCTCTCACGACAAGATTGCTAATTAACCCTTCCTCATTGCTCAAAACCCAGTCCAGAATAGCCTGCTCTCTAGTTGGTTCCTCGACATGTTGGTTCAAAAAACCATCCCGCATACATTCCAAGAAATCCTCTTCCTCAGCACCTTTACCAATTTGGTTCACTCAATCTACATGTAGATTGAAGTCACCCATTATAACTGCTGTTCCTTTACTGCACACATTTCTAATTTCCTGTTTAATACCATCTCCGACCTCACTACTACTGTTAGGTGGCCTGTACACAACTCCCACCAGCGTCTTCTGCCCCTTAGTGTTACGCAGCTCTACCCATATCGATTCCACATCTTCCCGGCTTATGTCCTTCCTTTCTATTGTGTTAATCTCCTCTCTAACCAGCAATGCTACCCCACCTCCTTTTCTTTCATCTCTATCCCTCCTGAATATTGAATATCCCTGAATGTTCCACCTCTATGACCCTCAGTTCCAATCACATCTCATTGATTGGAACACCTAACTCCAAAAAGCATTCGTAGAAGGCATTACCCCAGAGCTTCACACACTCTTTGAACCTAGACTGTGAATGTCTAAATGGTGTACTCAGTATTGACAAGAAGAATTTCAAATGTTTGTGTGTTATTGGTTTAGGCAAATTGTTTGTTTATTATTGTGACTTAGATGAAGATCAGACCACATTTCATGAACACCAGGTAATTGCAAAGGGTTCACAAACTTTTTCTTGCAACTTAATATAAAGATATGTTGAGTTAATATACTGTAAATAATAAATATCGTCCATGACTGCACGGACACTACCTCATTATTCCTTGCCTTGCATTTATTTATTTTTAAGGTTCCTTAAGGTTGTCATAGCCGAGGGTGGTGGTGGAGATAAACTTCCACTACCTATTAAATGCTCCCAATGTCATGTGTCTCTAGCCTCTGACAATGTCAATGTCAATAGCCTCTGACAACCAAGTCAAGCTCCTGGCCTTCAAATGTGGCTTAGATATGAAGCCCAGCAGAACCATTTCCACTGACAGGAGAAAGGGCAAAGGCAGGTTACTGGCACCTTAAATCCAGTTGTTTCGGGCACTTGGGCTCATCAGCCAAGGTTGGCAGTTCATCCAGGTGAAGAAAATCTCTGACCTCAGCCCTCCACTGCCTTGCAGTTATGGGTATACTGATCTTTCAGAATTTAAGCAACATTTCTGTACAGATTAGCAAAGTGCTCGATACTGTATATAAAATGGAAGTTGCACCCTCAGCTGAAATAGACCTTTACCGTGGTCATTCTTGCCTTTGCTTGGTTTGGTGCTTACAGAAGCTGACTGATGGTTTAATAATTCCTAAGAGGGAGTCACGAGCTGTGACTCATCCTCAGTGAAGTGCCAATCCCATCAGATGACTGCACCATATGTTGTGGATTTTAGAAACCATAGAAATTTACAGTACAGAAGGAGGATATCCAACTTAGTAGAAATAGTGTGATCACTCTAGTCAAGTATGATGTCCCCCTAAGGAGCTATTGCCATAATGGAGAACGCCTGTGTGTGACTTTGTTTAATGTGGGGAGGCTGATACGTGGGCAGCTACCGCATGGTCCTTGACAAATCAGGGTCAGGGTCCAGCACCATGGAGTACAAGATGACTGGACGTTCTTCACTGCTCCAACCTTCATCTGCCCTCACCGCTGTTGTGATGTGTCATCATCTTCCACAAGCTCCACCGTTGCGGTCTTGATTGGATCACTCCTTGTCTGGAACCTCTCCCTTCACCTTACAGCCATGGGTGAACCTACCGGAAGTTAAGCACCAGGCGGCACCACACTCGGGATCTCAGTAAATCACAAGCCTCTCCACCATGACGAGGTTAATACATTATAATTACTTGTGGCATATTATTTTTGCAACAGCAACCTCTCACTCAAAGTCAGCAAAACCAGAGACTGATTATTGACTACAGGAGGAAGAAATTGGCGGTCCATGAGCCAGTCCTCATTGGGGAATTAGAGGTGGAGGGGTTCAGTAACTTTAAGTTTCTTGATATTATCATATCAGAGGATCTGTCCTGGGACCAACACATAAGTGCCAATTCAAAAAAAGCATGACAACACGTCTATTTCCTTAGAATTTTACACAGGTTTGGCATGTCATCTAAAACTTTGACAAACTAATATGGATGTACAGTGGAGAGTATCCTGACTGATTGCATCATGACCTGATATGGAAACACCAATGCTCAAGAATGGAAAAACCTACAAAAAGTGATGGATTTCGCCCAGTCCATTATAGGAAAACCCTCCACACCACTGAGCACATCCACAAGAAGCATTGCCACAAGAAAGCAGCACCTATCATTAAGGACCCCCACCATCCAGGCCACGTTGTGCTTTTTTCTCACTGCTGCCATTGGATAGGGGGTACAGGAGCCTCAGGTCCCACACCACCAGACCTAGGACAGTTGTCACCCTTTAACCGTTAGTCTTCTAAATCGGCATGGATTACTTCAGTCACCTTATCACTGGAACTGATCACTGAACACAACTTACGGGGTCACTTTCAAGGACTCAACAACTCCTGTTCTCAGCATTATTTATGTGTTTAATTATTTATTACTTGTTATGATTATTATTGTTCTTTTTGTATTTGCACAGCTTGTCTTCTTTTGCACATTGGTTGTGCCTGTGTGTCATTTTTCATTGATTCTATTGTATCTCTTTGGTCTAGTGTGAATGTCTGCAAGAAAATTAATTTCAAGGCAGCATATAGCAACATACACTTATTTCAACAGTAAATTTACTCTAAAATTTCAACTTTGAGAAGGCTAGAATTCTGATAGATATAGAGAAAAATGTCATATGTAGTTGGCAACATTATTCACAGAAAAAGAAGTTTCCTCAATCATACTCTTTAGTTCAAAAAGTCTTAAATTTAGAGGGTGTATTTTTCAATTTTATTACAGATCACATTGCTGGTAAATATGAACATGTCTATATTTCCAATATTCATAATCAAATTGTCTTGCATTGCGATAGTACATTTATGGTCAAGGTATTTTATCGAACTGCCAGCATGGAATAATAGGTTCTGTGAACACTGAAGATTTCAATTTGATATCATAGATTACATTCTGTGCTCAGTGTCTACTATCTACATTATTCTTTGCACCTTGGACATGCAAATTGGTTTTGAACTTTTGATATAGTCTTTGCTATTTTAAAATGAAGAAGTGGCATCCTGTCAAAGAACATAAAATACCTTACATTATCTTCAGCATGTTAAGGTCAAAATTACCTGCTGCCTTTGTAGCCATGCAGAATCATTTGAAGATGATCAATTTGTTTCTTAATGTGTGAGAAGAAAACAATACTGTGCCTGTGTGTTGTAGAGAATATCTGCATGTGAAGGGGGAGAAAAAGGCACTTTTAGGTCTTCTGGAGTGTGTTCAAATTTATCTCGAAGTTCTGTGAGTGGATTGTTAATTTGGAGGTTAAAGGACTGAGGTAATATCCAGCGTAGATGTTTTGTTCCAATGTTGTTCATTATGAGTTCTGCCACTTCCTTGGTGTTTTATGTTTTAAGCAGACCTCAGCCAGAGAGCAGCATGAATTCTTTATGGACGGCTTGATGGACTCCCATGTTGTTCAGCAAAGCAAAAAGAAAATCAGGTTTTGCTTACATTATAAACACCAGAGATTCTGCAGATGCTGGAAGTCCAGGGCAACATACACAGAATGCTGGAGGAACTCAGCAGGTCAGGCAGCATCTATGGAAATGAATAAGCAGTCGATATATTGGGCCAAGACCGTTCTTCAGGACTGGAAGAGAAGGGGGAATATGCCAGAATAAAAAGTTGGAGGGAAGCGAAGGAGGACAGAAGTTAGGTGGGTGGTGGGGGAGGGTGATGAAGTAAGAAGTAGGGACGTTACACGTGGAAAAGGCAAAGGCTGGAGAAGCAGGAATCTAATAGGAGAGGAGAGTGGACCATGGGAGGAAGGGAAGGAGGAAGGTCACTGGGGGAGGTGATAGGCAGCTCAGGAGAAGAGGTAGGGGAATAGAGGAAGAGTGGGGTTTAGGAGAAGAGGGAAGGGGGAGGAAACAAAAACTACCAGATGGAGAAATCAATGTTCATGTCATCAGGTTGGGGGCTACCTAGAAAGAATATGAGGTGTTGCTCCTTCACCCTGAGAGTGGCCTCATTGTAGCCAAAGAGAATGGAAAAATGAGGAAGGATTTGGAAAATTTGATCTCATTGTACAGGGATAATATCTTACATTACATTAACTCTTTATCTGAGTTTTGTCCATTCTCTATTTCTTTCAGCCACCCTCTATCTTGCAGTAAATTCCACTTACTTTCTGTCCTTTTGCTGGTCAAGTGACTTAACCTCATCTATCTTGTACAATGTATTAATGACTTGCCTTTATTAAAGCTGTTAATTCTGAGCAGGATAGATTAGAGGGGAATCAGGAAAGCACAAACTATTGTGATCACGATTTTATCTCCTTTACCATGGCATTGGAGAGGAATAGGAACAGACAAGTTAGGAAAGTGTTTAATTGGAGTAAGGGGAAATATGAGGCTATCAGACAGGAACTTGGAAGCATAAATTGGGAACAGATGTTCTTAGGGAAATGTACAAAAGAAATGTGACAAATGTTCAGGGAATATTTCCGTGGCATTCTGCATAGGTAGAGATGATAGAGATGATAGAGCTTAAGAATGAAGTTAGGAGAGCCAGAAGGGGCCATGAGAAGGCCTTGGCGAACAGGATTAAGGAAAACCCCAAGGCATTCTACAAGGAGTGGTAATAGGTAATAACTTAAGCTGGAAACCACATATAAGTTATGTCAAAGCAAAAATGTCAAAATCTATTGCAATACTGTACAAAGCACAAGATTTCTTAAATCAGGAATCTTTGTATACATTATGCTGTTCAGTTATCATCCCATACATGACCTACTGTGTAGAGGAATGGGGAAATACATATAAAACAAATACTGTACAAACTCAATTTTTCTACTCCAGAAGAAAGTCATATGAATTGTAAATAAGACAAGTTATTATGAGCCAACCTATCCACTATTTATTCAACTAAACACTTTAAAATTCAGAGATTTCATAGATTTTAAAATAATACAAATTATGTATAAAGTAAAAAATGAACAGCTACCACAAAGTACCCAAAGGTTGTTTAAAATGAGAGAAAGTCAACATGATTTGAGAGGAACATGTATATTTCAAAAACAAAGGATAAGAACAAATGTAAAAAGTCATTGTATTTCAGTCAGAGGGGTGAATCTATGGAACAGTTGTAGTGAGAGTTTAAGAACATGCACCACACTTAACACGTTTTTTAAAATTATTTTGAAATAATTTAATGAACAAATGTAAAATACATAATTTAAAATGAATGGGACTAATGCAAATAAATGATACTTGGAATTGGATTTTGTGTTAAAAGATTATGAAATTTTTTGTTTTGATGTGATGGTTGACGCCAAATATGTTGTTGTATAAGTAAGAGGGATAGGCATAATAAGCTGTAGCTTCAACCTACACCCTTTCCGTCTGTTTTAAAGAATATCTTTTTTTTTGTTGTAATTTTGTCCTATGAAATCATCGTTGAAAATGATGCTTTTGTTATGTTTGTACTGACCGAAATAAATTTCATTCATTCATTCATTCAAGTATGTGAAGAGCAAGAGGGTAAGACGTGAGCGAATAGGACCAATCAAGTATGACAATGGAAAAGCGTGTATGGGACTGGAGGAGATAGCAGAGATACTTAACGAGTACTTTGCTTCAGTATTCACTATGGAAAAGGATCTTGGTGATTGTAGTGATGATTTACAGCGAACTGAAAAGCTTGAGCATGTAGATATTAAGAAAGAGAATGTGCTGGAGATTTTGGAAAGCATCAAGTTGGATAAGTCACCGGGACCAGACGAGATGTACCCCAGGCTACTGTGGGAGGTGAGGGAGAAGATAACTGAGCCTCTGGCAATGATCTTTGCATCATCAGTGGAAAGGTTCCGGAGGATTGGAGGGTTGCAGATGTTGCTCTCTTATTCAAGAAAGAGAGTAGAGTTAGCCCAGGAAATTATACACCAGTGAGTCTTACTTCAGTGGTAAGTTGATAGAAAAGATCCTGAGAGGCAGGATTTATGAACATTTGGAGAGGCATAATATGATTAGGAATAGTCAACATGGCTTTGTCAAAGGCAGGTCGTGCCTTATGGGCCTGATTGAATGTTTTGAGGATGTGACTGAACACATTGATGAAGGTAGAGCAGTAGATGTAGTGTATATGGATTTCAGCAAGGCGTTTGACAAGGTAACCCATGAAAGGCTTATTGAGAAAGTAAGGAGGCATGGGATCCAAAGGGACAATGCTTTGTGGATCCAGAACTGGCTTGCCCACAGAAGGCAAAGAGTGGTTGTAGATGGGTCATATTCTGCATTGGGGTCAGTGACCAGTGGAGTGCCTCAGGGATCTGTTCTGGGACTCCTTCTCTTCATGATCTTTATAAATGACTTGGATGAGGAAGTTTCATCAGCAAGTTTACTAAACCATCCTTCCACTTCCTCATCCAGGTCATTTATAAAGATCATGAAGAGGTTGGGGGTGTTGTGGATAGTGTGGGGGGGGCTGTCAGAAGTTACAGCAGGACATTGATAGGATGCAAAATTGGGCAGAGAAGTGGCAGATGGAGTTCAACCCAGATAGGTGTGAGGTGGTTCATTTTGGTAGATCAAATATGATGACAGTATTAATGGTAAGACTCTTGGCAGTGTGGAGGATCAGAGGGTTCTTGGGGTCCGAGTCCACAGGACACTCAAAGCTGCTGCGCAGGTTGACTCTGTGGTTAAGAAGGCATACGGTGCATTGGCTTTCATCAATCGTGGGATTGAGTTTAGGAGCCGAGAGGTAATGTTGCAGCTATATAGGACAATGGTCAGTCCCCACTTCGAGACTGTGCTCAGTTCTGGTCACCTCACTACAGGAAGGATGTGAAAACTATAGAAAGGGTGTAGAGGAGATTTATAAGGCTGTTGCCTGGATTGGGGAGCATGCCTTATGAGAATAGGTTGAGTGAACTTGGCCTTTTTTCCTTGGAGCGATGGAGGATGAGAGGTGACCTGACAGAGGTGTATAAGATGATGAGAGGCATTGATCGTGTGGATAGTCAGAGGCTTTTTCCCAGGGCTGAAATGGCTAGCATGAGAGGGCACAGTTTTAAGGTGCTTAGAAGTAGGTACAGAGGAGATGTCGGGGTAAGTTTTTTTTACGGAGAGAGTGGTGAGATCATGGAATGGGCACTGGCCACCAAAATAGAGGGGACTGAGACAGAGAAGGTTAAAGTACTGGTGTTTTAGGGAATTGAGAAAGGTTGGTTCTGTGCAGTGCACATGAGCGCTTATTAATGGTTTGGTTTTTATTTCATTGATTTATTTCAAATAAAGGCCAACATATACAAAGTAGTACATCATTTTGGATGAATTAACCTCTTGCAATAAGAATTCAGCAGACAGAAACACAACAGATTTTTCAGATGCTGGAAATCTTGAGCCATCCACACAAAATGCAAGAGGAGCTCAGCAAGTCAGGCAACATCTTTGGAGAGGAATAAGCAGTCAACATTTTTGGCCGTGACACTTCATTAGGAGACAGTATAATCTACAACTGAAGTTTCAGTTTATTATCTTTACATTCCTTTTTAAGGAATATCACTTAGACAACCTTTTGATTGGAGAATGATCAAATCTGCTCTTAGCCATCATAATCCCTGTAGAATGTGATTCAGTATTCCAAATCCTTCCATAGATTGTCATCCAGGACACCACTCTGACAATATACAACTCTTTAATATTTTGCCGAGAGAGCCACGAAGAATAATGTACAGCATCGAATTGTGTTCTTTCATGTAAAAATTGTATATCATTTATGTTTGTGTTCCTTGTGAATGCTGCTTATACTGTATGATACAGTGTCAGAATCAAAATTAGAATCAGGTTTAATATCACTGACATATCAGTGAAATTTGTTGTTATGTGGCAGTAGTAAAGTGCAATGAATAATAGTAACTGTAAATTGCAATTAGGAGAATATATATTAAAAATAAAACAAATATATAATGCAAAATAAGAAGGAAAAATAGTGAGGGAGTATACATGTGTTCATTGTCCATTCAGATATCTGACGGCAGAAGGGAAGAAGCTGTTCCTGAAATGTTGAGTGTGGGTCTTAAATCTCCTGTACCTCCTCTTTGTTGGTAGTAATGAGAAGAAGGGTGACAGGGTTGTTAATAATGATAGCTGCCTTTTTGAGGCATTGCCCCAGGTACAGGTTATGTGCCTGTGATGCTGATACAAGTAAGATTTTCATTGCACCTGCGCATGTACTTGTACATATGACAATAAGTTTAGACTTAGACCTCAATGTGTTGTGCAAATTAATAATTACTTTGTTTTCAAAATCCAAAGTACGTCAGACTTTCTTGACATATTATTCAGATGCACTTCTGCCTTCAGGCTATTAGGTATTCTAGTGACTACATCCTTTGCATAACATCAGTGTTCAATGGTTTTCCAATGTGTGTATACTATAGGTCTTTGCTTCTTCTCCTATGTTAATGCAGACTTACAGTACACAGAAGCCTGTCTCAAACAGAACAGAACAAATTTAAAAGGGGAAAATTTCCAGACTTCCACACATTTTTGAACAGTTGTTTTTTTTCCTCCTGTAGCAACAGACACACAGTACTGGAAACACTCATCAAGTCATACAGGATCTATGGAGAGAAACAAGCAATCGTCACTCCTGGCTGAGGTGCTTCATCAGTCCTGATGCAGGGGTTTGGCTCAAAATAACAGCTGTTTATTTCTCTCCATCGATGCTGCCTGCCTTGCTGAGTTCCTATAGTTGTGTGTGTGTTGCTCTAGAATTCTATGGCTGTAGAACCCCTTGTGTCTCTGATTTGCTTTTCAAAGTTCGAGGTTCAAAGTACAAAGTATATTATCAACAAAGTACATGTATGGCACTATTTTTCTGCAGGCATTCTCAATAAATCCAATAACCTTAATAGAATCAATGAAAGACCATTGTCATGGTCTGGATCAGGATCTCTTTAAATTTACTTTATGTTACAATCCCCGGACCATTGACTCCCTGTTTCCCTTTGGTTCCCTGTTTTCCCGTGTCCTTCAGCCTTGGTGATTAGAGGCAATTTACTCTCGGCTGAACCGGTAGTTTATAGTCTCCGGCTTTCAGCTGTTCGGCACGAGAACGTCTGCAAAGTTACCAAAGGTACGGCATGCCAATTTCACCTGGCCAGAGCAAGCCTAGTCTCCGCCCAAAGCGAGTGCCGGTAATTCACCTTTCCTCACCGGCGCAACCCTGTCAAGTTACCTCACCAAAGCGAGCCTGCAAAGTTTCCTCACTGAGGTGGGTCCGTCAGTTAACCCGCCGGAGGGAATCAAGAACTGCTGCCTACTGTTCCCGGGCCGAGTCGAGAGCTCACCACTACCCGGAGGCATCCAAGTACTGAATCAAGTCCTGGCCCTGGCGGTCTGGGATTCCTGTCCTACCCCCTGTCTGAATCCCTTCTCTGCCCCTTTCGCCGCTAGCCCTCGTCTGTAGCCCTCGCCTGCACCTCGGTCTAGTTCTATCACCGGAGCTAGATAGGTACTGTCTGGTGTTCGTTCATGTCTTGTCCTCGCCTCCGTGGGGTAAGTCAGGCCATCTTGCCATTGCCCCGCGGGGGTGGTCATGAGTCCCGGCCCTATGTCCTGTACCCAAGGAGGGGTCCCAGCTCTCTGTTTTGTGTGTGAGCCCCGGCCCTATGTCCTGTACCCAAGGAGGGGTCCCGGCTCTCTGTTCTGTGTATGAGTCCCGGCCCTATGTCCTGTACCCAAGGAGGGGTCCCGACTCTGTGTTCTGTGTATGTGTCCATGGTTCCATGTACCTGCTCTCCCGAGACAGAGGCTCTGTTTTTCCATGTTCCTCCTCTCCTTAGCCCATGTCATGTCCATGCCTGGTTCTGGGGTCTGAGCCCGGAGCAAGACCCAGGTACTGGGTCCTTGCCCAGTCTCTGGCTCGGAGTCCATACCGTAGCCTCTTCATGTCGCCGCTAGATCTGGGATCCAATTCCGAGTCCAAGCCCAGACCCCTAATCCCAGCCTAGTCGTAGTCCTGAGTCCTTGTCCAGTTTGCTATTCCTGCTTCTGCTTTGCTCTTCTGGTATCAAACAATAAACTCAATTTAATTAACCTCACAAGATGTGTCTTGCATTTGGGTCCACCCTTGCTCCCAATGCCCCCCATTGTGACAACCATACCAACAGGGCAGACAACCAGTGTGCAAAAGACAACAAACTGTAAGTTAAAGGAGAAAAAAATATTAATAATATATAAATAAGCAATAAGTATCAAGAACATGAGATGAACAGATCTTGAAAGTGAATCCATAGGTTATGGGAAATGTTCAGTGATGGGACAAGTGAAGGTGAGTGAAGTTATCCCCTCTGGTTCACTAGCTGTTTGATGGGTCACAACTGTTTCTGAACCTGGTAGTGCGAGTCCAAAGGCTCCTGTACCCTCCTGATGGCAGCAGTGAGAAGAGAGCATGACCCGGGAGGTGGGGGACCCTGATGATTGATGCTGCTTTGCTGCAACAATGCTCCATGCTCAATAGTGGCGAGGGTTTTACCTGTGATGGACTGGGCCATATCCATGACTTTGTGTACAACTTTCTGTTCAAGGGCATTGGTGTTTCCATGCTGGACTGTGATGCAGCCAGCCAATATACCACCACACGTCTAAAAAGTTTGCTGAGCTTTTAGATGTCAGGCTGAATCTTTGCAAACTCCTAAGGCTTTCTTCATAATTGCTCTTACGTGCTGGGCCTAGACCAAGTCCTTTGAAATGATAACACTGAGGAATTTAAAGTTGCTGACCCTCTCCACCTCTGATCCCCTGATGAGGACCTCGGGCTCCTCCTCCATGAGTCAATAATCAGCTGTAGGTTGTAGATTACATCCCAAACCCCACCCCACGCCCGTCACCAAAATGGTGCTCATGCAGCCCTAGGATTACTCAGATTTATGTAATAACCTAGCCTCTCCAAAACACCACATAGCTCAATTGGACAAAAGCAGAGATTAGATAGTACAAAAGTCTCCCTCTATATGATCAAGATTAATTCCCACATCCAATCATCCTGCATCTTTGTTTTAATCTGAGGAACACTACTTACTTTTTCAATAACCCTTCTGCTCTCCCAACATTGTTTCTCCTGCAGAATTGTGTGATTTTCCCAGTGAAACAGTGACATAACGACTGCTTTAAAACCCCACAGTTGAGTAGCGGACACAAGTTCACAAAGCAACCCCGAAGTAGTATTTCCTTAAACCTTCCCTCCCTCCAGAGGTAGATGTCATTAGTTTAATGTTTTAAATTCAAATCATTAAACTAATCCAAAGGAAGCCAGAAATGTGAGTCTATCTTCGGGTTTACTTAAAGCAAGGCATGCACTTATCACGTGGTACTATGATGATATGTGCAGTTCATGTATTTATATGTACAATTCACAATGAATTATTTAAATGAACAAGAATGCTTAATCAACCAATATGTACACAAGATTACTGAAATATTACTTAAATATTAAATAAACAACACTCCTCCCTGCTGAGCTATAAACTCCAACTCAATACCGAATGCATCACAACTATATTTAAAAGCACATGCTGTTTTGAAATGCACGTAGCATTCGGAATAAGGTGGATGGACTTGTGGCGCAGTTAGAGATTGGTCGTTATGACGTTGTGGGCATCACTGAGTCGTGGCTGAAAGAAGATCATAGTTGGGAGTTTAACATCAAAGGATATACTTTGTTTAGAAAGGACAGGAAGGAAGGCATAGGCAGTGTTGCTGTGCTGCTAAAAGATGGAATTACATCTTTAGAAAGAGGTGACAAGGGTCAGAAAATGTTGAATGTTTGTGGATTGAGTTAAGAAACTGCAAGGGCATAAACACCTTTGTGGGAATCATATATAGACCAAATAGTGGCCAAGATGTGAGGCTGGGATTGCAAAGGGAAATGGAAAAGGCATGTAATAAGGGTAATGTTGCAATTGTAATGGGGAACTTCAATATACAAGGTGATTGGGAAAATCAGGATGGTGTCAGATCACTAGAGAGGGAATTTGTTGAATGACTACAAAATGGCTTTTTAGAGTAGCTTGTGCTCGAGCCTACTCAGGAAAGACTATCTTTGATTGGGTGTTGTGTAATAACCCAGATTTTATTCATTCACTCAATGTAAAGGAACCCTTAGGAAGTAGTTTTCATGATATGATTGAATTCGAACTGTAATTTGAGAGGGAGAAGCACAACTCACATGTATCAGTGTCACAATGGAACAAAGGGAATTACAGAGGCATGACAGAGGAACTTGCCGAGGTGGATTGGAGGAGGATACTGGTGGGGATGACGGCAGAGCAGAGATGGCTGAAATTTCTGGAAGTAGTTCACAAGGCACAGTATAGATATGTCCCACCAAAGAAAAAGTTCTCAAATGGCAGGGCTATGGGTCTGTGGCTGACAAGGCAAGTTAAGGACTGCATAAAAGCTGAGGAAAGGGCATATAAGGTAGCAAAAGTGAATGTGAAGTTGGATGATTGGGAAACTTTTAAAATCCTCCAAAAGGCAACTAAAAAATACATAAGAAGGGAAAAGGTGAATGATGAGGGCAAACTCGCCAATGATATAAAACAGGATACCAAAAGTTTTCTTCAGTTATGTAACGAATAAGTAAGAAGTGAGAGTTGATATTGGACCACCAGAAAATGATGTAATACTAATTATGATTAGTAATATTAATTGTAATAATACTACCATTATTACGAGATAGTAATGGGGGACAAAGAATGGCAGATGAACTTAATAAGTACTTTGCATTAGTCTTCATTGTGGAAGACTCTAACAGTGTGCCAAAGGTCAGTTAGTGTCAGGGAGCAGCAGTGAGTGCCAAAGGAAAAACTGCTATGCAAACTGAAAGATCTTCAGGTGGATAAGACACCTGAACCAGATAGAATAGATAGTCCTGAGAGTGGATGCTGAAGAGATAATGGATGCATTGGTCATGATCTTTCAAGAACCTGGCCCTTAACACCGAGAAGACCAAGGAGATTATTGTGGACTTCAAGCATGCTGGGAGCCACACTCATGTCCCCATCTACATCAACAGAGTTGTAGTGGAGCGTGTATAAAGCTTCAAATTCCTTGGTGTCCACATTTCCGATTATCTCACCTAGTCCCTGAACTCCTCCTTCCTGATCAAAAAGGCGCAACAGTGCCTTTATTTCCTGTGGAGCATCAAGAAAGGTCACCTCTGTCCCAGGATACTGACGGACTTTTACCGCTGTATCATTGAGAGCATACTCACCAACTGCATCTCAGTGTGGTATGGCATTTGTCCCGTATCGGACCACAAAGCACTCCAGCGGGTGGTAAAAACTGCCCAGAGGATTATCAGCACCCAATTGCCCACCATTGAGAACAACTACCATAAACGCTACTTGGGCAGGGCGAAAAGCATGGATGCATCTCACCCTAACCTTGGACTTTTTACTCTCCTCCCATCCGGTTGGTGCTACAGGAGCCTCCGCTCCCGCACCAGCAGGCACAGGAAGAGCTTCTTCCCTGAGGCTGTGACCCTGCTGAACCTCACATCACAGCACTAAGCCGTATTGCACCCATATTGTACTGTCTCAGTACTTCTATATTTGTGTGCTGTAGCACTTACTTTTCATTTACAGTTATTTTGTAAATAATACTTCTCTTTTGCACTTCTGGTCAGATGCTAATTGCATTTCATTGGCTTTGTATCTGTACTCGGCACAATGACAATAAAATTGAATCTAATCTAATCTATTCTAATTCTGGCATGGTCCTGGAGGACTGGAAAATTGCAAATATCACTCCACTCTTTAAGAAGGGAGGGAGACAATAGAGAGGAAATTACAGACCAATTTGCCTAATCTCAGTGGTTGGGAAAATGTTGGCATCCATTATTAAGAACTAAGTTTCAGGGTACTTGGAGACTAATGACAAAATAAATCAAAGTCAGAATAGTTTTTGTGAAGGGAAATCTTGCCTGTAAAATCTATGAGAGTTCTTCGAGGAAGTAACAAACCAGGTGGATAAAGGAAAGGCTGTGGATGTCATTTACTGAGTACTTGGATTTTCAGAAGGCATTTGATAAGGTGCCACACATAAAGCTGCTTAACAAGATAAAAATCCTGTGGTGTTACAGGAAAGATACTGGCATGGATAGAGGAATGGCTGACAGGCAGGAGACAGTGAGTGGGAATAAAGGAGGCCTTTTCTGGTTGGCTGACAGTGACTAGTGGTGTTCATCAGTGGTCAGTATTGAGAATGCTGCTTTTCACATAGTTTGTCAATGTTTAAATAGCAGAATTGATGCATTTGTGGAAAAGTTTGCAAATGAAGCAGAGATAGGTGGAGGGGTAGATAGTGCTGAGGAAGCAATGGAATTGCAACAGGACCTAGACAAATTGGAAGAATGGACAAAAAGTGGGAGATGGAATACAGTGTTAGGAAATGTATAATAATGCATTTAGTAAAAGGAACAATAGTGAGGACTATTATTTAAATGGGGAGAAAATTCAAACATCAGAGGTGCAAAGGGGCTTCGGAGTCCTCATGCAAGACTCCCAGAAGGTTAGTGCATAGCTTGAGTTTGTACTAAAGGCGGCAAATGCAATGTTGGCATTTATTTCAAGGGGAATAGAATATAAAAGCAGTGAGATAATTCTGAGACTTTATAAGACACTAGTCAGGCTTCATTTGGAGTATTGTCAACAGTTTTGGGCCCCTCATTTCAGAAAGAATGTATCGTCATTGAAGTTAATCCAGAGGAGGTTCACGAGGATGATTCCAGAAATGAAGGGGTTAACATATGAGGAGCATTTGGCAGCTTTGGGCCTGTACTCACTGGAATTTAGAAGAATGCGTCAGGATCTCATTGAAACCTACCGAATATTGAAAGGTGATGTGGAGAGGAAGTCTCGAACCAGAGGCACAGAGGTTGGCACCAACACCTGTTTGTCCTCTATTGGCTAATGATTCATTGAGTTTGGCATGGAAACAGTGGTGGTATCATCCAGTATTTTTCTTAATTTTCTTTCAGTTGACTCTATAGCAGGAGCATCCATTAGTCTTGCAAGACCATGGATCTGCGCCTGGAAAGTCTTCACTCTCCAGGGCGCAGGCCTGGGCAAGGTTGTATGGAAGACCAGCAGTTGACTATGCTGCAAGTCTCCCCTCACCATGACATCGATGTTGTCCAGGGGAAGGGCAAGGGCCAATACAGCTTGGCATCAGTGTTGTCGCAGAGCACTGTGTGATTAAGTGCCTTGCTCAAGGACACAACACGCTGCCTCGGCTGGGGCTTGAACTCACGACCTTCGGGTCACTAGTCGAGTGCCCTAACCACTTGGCCATGTGCCCACACATTGCAGGGGATGTATCATGCAAATGGTGGATGGATATCCAATCAAGTTGTAGTTGTCGCAGTCAATCATGTCCCCACAATGTTGATCCTCCTGTTTTTAACACATAAATTCAATGTGGCTAGTTAGTTGTATTTCACTATTACGAATGTCATTTCCATAGGAGTTAACTTTTATCCAATATAAGTTCGTCATTAGATATCTGGAGACTTCAGTTCAGTATCTTTGAAATGCTGTTCAAACTTATTCTGTGGAAACAGCTGAACTGGCATCCAATGCCATTTTAGTTAATTTGCTGTTCACTTCTAGTGTAAGCCATATTGCTTGAGTATTGTTAGTTTTCACACTGTAAATCTCAAGTCTAGCCAGGCATAGAGTCATAAAAAAGTGTAGCACAGAAACTGGCCCTTCAGTTCATCTAGTCTGTGCCAACCATTTATACTGCCTACTCCCATTGACCTGCCCTGGGAGTATAGCCCTCAATATCGCTACCATCCATGTACCTATGTAAACCTCTCCTAAGCATTGAAATCGAGCCCACAAGCACCACCTGTGCTGGAGCTCATTCCACACTCTTATG